>NW_021703775.1:256595-313818 GCF_005190385.1 Monodon monoceros
GGGAGCGCGGCCTCACCTCCCTGTGCAGGAGGGGTGGGTCTGGGAGCGCGGCCTCACCTCCCGGTGCAGGAGGGGTGAGCGTGGGAGCGGGCCTCACCTCCACGTACAGCAGGGGGAAGATCCCGGTCTTGTCTCCCAGCATTCCCTCCGCCCAGTTGTCGTCCACTCTTCTGATTACAGTCAGGACTTCATCCTGGAATCACCCCGTGTAGGCAAAGCACAGGGACACGCACAAAACGGATACAAAAACAGAACCAAGAGACCGGTTAGTGTCACTGCCGCTAAGGAAAGACTCTACGCGATGACTCATTCTGAGATCGGCGTGAAAACCGTCCCTCCCACGTCTTCACCCAGGATCTCTCTTCCTCTCCCATGTTGATTTTAGCAGCAAAGAGCCTCCAGTGGAAGTGTGTGGCAATTTACAATCTAGTGAGCACTTTAAAATTCATGTTCCTAATATCTGCTTATAAATAAAATGGTTTTCAACAAATATAAATTCAACTAAGTATAAAACTTTCTATGTTCCTGCCTCCACCAAAGCACAAAAGATGACCCAATCCAACTCCATTTATTTAGAGTCGTGGAAGCTCTGAATAACCCTGTTAAATCCTTGTCGTGCCAGGCAGTAGCAAGGACAGAGGCAGAAGGCGGGCAGACGCAGGAGGAAGGAGGGGCGTGAAGCAGGGACACAGGCGTGCGGTGGGGGAGGCGCCACGAGCCGCGGGGACAGACGACAAGGGCGGGGGACAGGACGAGGAGCGAGGGGACGACCAGGCAGCAGCAAGCGTTGGGGGGCTGTGCTGGTGCCACACGGGGTGCAGTGGGACTGTCCACGGGCCGTCTGCCCAACCGCCCTCCACATCCAAACCGCCTGCCTTTGTCCCCCGGGGCCTGCGTGGACACCGGAGGCCTGCCTGGCACTCAGGAGCTGACAGCCAGAGCAGCCTTGTGGGCCCGGCTGGGTCTGAAAGCACCGCCTGACTTACCAAGGGGCCTTCGACCCCTTCGTGTGAAGCAGTGATGTGGGGTGTGGGCCCCTGGGGTCAGAGGGACACTCCATCTGGAGCGTCCTGATGGACTTTCTGACATCACCAGAGAAGCTGCTTCCCTGTGAACGGAGGGGCCGCACAGTTTGGGGAGTTTATCTGGGGCGAGGTGGGACGAGGTGATGGGTGCTGGACGTGACTCCCAGAGGACATGGGGCGGGAAAGGCAAGACCAGGAGTCTGTACTGGCAGGTCCCCATGCTCCCTTCCAAACCTCCCCTCTCCTAGGGGTTTAGGGGACAGCGCAGGGGCAACCGCACCCCTCCTTCTCCAGGTCCTAACCCCAATTTCCCAGCTTAAACAAGTACCAAATAACAAGGGCTGTGTGACTTCAAAATATTTCTTTTCCCAATTGATACAGTCCAGAAAACGCAACAGACACTGAGGGAATCTCAGGCTTTCCCACGTTTCGGGGTGGCTGGTTCTCCATGGCCGGGTGACACCAACAAGGGTTTCCTTGTAGTCAGTGCTCGGCCATCAAGGCGGCGGGCTTTCCTGATAAGCATTAGGGCCAAAGTGGCCGACTGGCTTGAGAAGGGATGAGCAGAGAGGGCACCTTGCTTATCTCACATAGAGTTCATGACCAGGAGAGCCCTGTACCCGTAATAAACTCCACTCAGACTCAGCCAAAGGGTGGCCCCCAAGACCTCGCCAACGGTGCAAAGGAAAAGGTAACTGAAGGCTTCCTACAAGCCAGAGCTTTTGCAAGAGCAAAATAAAAGAAGACATTTAATTTTGTAAAATTAAAAATTAAAAAGAAAAAATACCAGATTAATTTTGGTAAAAAATAAAATACCATAATATCTACACAGTTATTTGAGACTGGTCTAGATATTAGAGCCATAGAAATAAAAGGAAAAAAATAGGAAGTATAAATATTGGGAAGAAAAATCATATGATTTTCTACCTAGAAAAACAGAGTACTAGTTAAAAATTAGATTAAGTAAGAATTTGAGAAAGGCTGATAATTTTAAAATAAATACATGAAAATCATTGGGTTTCCCATCTACCAGCAATAACCAGTTAGAAAATGTGATTAAAACTGGCTAATCATTAAAAAAACAAAGTTAATTCTCTAATTCACTGTATACGCCGAAATTAATTCCCTAAGTATTAAAGATTTAAATGTTAGAAAAAAACCTTGAATAACCTAGAAGAAAATGTGAATAGATGTTTAATCTTGAGGTGGGGAATGGTCTTAAGAAGTAAATAACAAAGGTTTGGTTACAGAAAAATGAAATTCTCTACGTTAAGAACAGCAAGAAAACAAAAAGGGAAATAATCTAGAAAAATACTTGCAGGACAAACTGGAGACTAAGACCTAATATCCTTGCTACATAAGGACGTAAGAGACACAGCAGGAAAGAGAGACACATACTTTAAAAGAAAAACAGGCCAGGGGCAAAAATCAGGCAACTCACAAAAAAGGAAGAAAAGCAAACTGCTGTTAAATACATTTAAAAATGTGACACCTGACTAATATTCAAAAAAAGTACAATTTTAGACAGGAAAATTCCTTCTCCCTTCGTTGGTCTTTGGTGTCTTATCAGATTAGCAGGGATGAACACAAGCCCGCTCAGCGTGTTCAGCACGATGGCTACAAGCACTTTATCATTTCTGGTGGGGATATACATTTATGGCGGTGGTGTGGCAAGTCCTATCAAACACAAGAAGCTGCATATCCACTAATCTGACAAAAACACTTCTAGAGACTCTTTCAAGAAGATCACAGACATGCAAGAAGATTCAGCTCCGAGTATGTTCATTACAGTGTTTCTTCAACTAGAGAAAAACTAGAGACAACTGCACAGCCAGACAGGGTTGGTTAGATAAAGTATGGTACATCAACCAATACCATAACCAACTGCAGCCCACTCCAGCCAGCCTGTCCTCCCTAAGGAGGAGGGGAAAGTGGAGATGCACAGGTAGAGCTCACAGCCTGTAGGTACAACTCCTTACACGACGGGGCTCTAATAACAGGATGAGAGGCTACAGAACATTTCCCCTCTACGTCACTAAAGGCCTATTTACAGCAGTACCTTTTACCTGGTACATTTTATGTCCAAATATCAAAAAGGAAAAAAAAATTACTAGACATCCTAAAAGGCAAAAAACAGTCTGAAGAGACAGAGCAAGCATCAGAACCAGACTCAGATATGGCAGGAATGTTGGAATTATCAAACAGGGAATTTAAAACAACTATGCTAAGGGCTCTAATACATTTAAGTAGACAGCATGCAAGAACAGGTAGGCAATGCAAACTGAGAGATGGTAAGTCCAAGAAAGAACCAAGAAGAAATGCTGGAGATCAAAACACTGTAACAGAAATAAAGAATTCCTTTTATTATAAGCTTATTAGTAGATTTAACAGCTGAAGAAAGAATCTCTGAGTTTAAGGATGTCTCAACAGAAACTTCCAAAACCGCAAAGCAAAGAGAACAAAGACTGAAAAAGAAAATAAACAAAAACCCAAAACAGAAGAGAATATCCAAAAACTGCAAGATAACTACAAGAGGTGTAATATACAAGTAACAGGAATATAGGAAGGAGAAGAAAGAAAAAAAGGAACAAAAGAAATATTTGACACAATAATGACTGAGAATTCTCTACCCTGAAAAATAACTCTTCAATAGTGAGAAAGAAATAAAGACTTTCTGAGACAAACAAAAATTGAGGGAATTTGTTGCCAGGAGACCTGCCTTGCAAGAAATGTTAAAAGAAGTTCTTTAGAGAGAAGAAAAGTTACATAGGTCAAAACCTTGATTCTACATAAACAAAGAACGTTGGAGAAGGAATAAGTAAAGGAAAAATTTAAAAAACAGTTTGTTCAAAATAATAATAGCAACAATGTATCTAATTACATATGCTTATGTACATACCATATATATGTATATCATATATATAAATATATACACTTATGTATGTTTATATATAAGTTAAATGAATAACAGCAATGACAAAAAGGACAGGAGGAAGGAATTAGGATTATTTTGTGATTATAAGGTAACTGCACTACCTGTGAAACAGTAGTTTTATCTGAATGTGGACCTGGATTAGTTGTAAATGCATATTGCAATCTCTAGGGCAACCACACAAAAAAATTTTTTAAAGGTACAACCGATATGCTAAGACAAGAGAGAAAATGAAATCATTTAAATTGCTTAGTTAAAACTGCAAAAGGCAAAAAAAGGATGGAAACCAAAAACAGGAACAAAAATCAAAGAAATGTGGTAAATATTAATTCAACAATATCAATAATCACTTTGAATAGCAATAGTCTAAATGTACAAATTGAAAGACAGAGATGGTCAGGGTGGATCAAAAAAACAAGACCCTACTGTATGTTATGTACCGGAAACCCATTTTAAATATAAAGATATATATATATAAGGAAAGATATACCACGCTAACACTAATCAAAAGAAAGCAGGGGTAGCTATACTAATTTCAGGAAAAGCAAACTTCAAAGCAAGGAAAGTTATCAGGGATAAAAAGGGGCATTACATAATGATAAAGGTGTCAATTCTCCAGGAAGATAACAATCCTTAACATGCATGCACCTAACAACAGAGTGTCAAAACACGAGAAGCAAAAACTGATAGCGCTACAAGGAGAAACAGGTGAATCCACTGTTACAGACTGGAGACTTCAATGCCCCACTATCAGAAATGAATGACCCAGCAGGCAGAAAATCAGTAAGGACCAAGCTGAACTCAACACCACCATCAATCAACTGGATATAATTGACATCTATAGACTACTTCATCCAGCAATGGCAAAATACACATTTTCTTTGAGGTCACATGAAACATTCACCAAGATAGATCACATTTCGGGCCATAAAACACACCTTAACAATGCCAAAAGAACAGAAACCATACAATGTCTGCTCTCAGACCACAATGGAATTAAACTAGAAATCAATATCAGAAAGATAATTGGAAAATTCCAAAATACTTGGAATTAACACAATTCTAATAACATTTGGTTCAAAGAAGAAACATCAAGAGAAATCTTAAAATGTTTTCAAACAAATGAAAATAAAAATACAATTTGTCAAAATTTATGGGCTGCAGTGAAAGCAGTGCTTAAAGGTAAATTTATAACACTGAATGCATATATCAGGAAAGAAGAAAGATCTAAAATCAATAAACCAAGCTTCCACCACAGGAAACTAAAAGAGAAGAGCAAGTTAAATCCAAAGTAAGCGGAAGAAAAGAAGAAATAAAAATTAGAGCAGAAATCAATGAAGTTGAAAACATGAAATCAACAGAAAATAATCAACAAAGAGCTGCTTATTTCAAAAGATCAGTAAACTCAATTAGCTTCTAACCAGGATAACCAAGAAAAAAAGAGACGCAACACAAATTACTAATATTAGTAATGAAAGAGGGGACATTACCACAGATCTCATGGGCATTAAAAGGATAATAAAGAAATATTATGAACAATTCTATGCCCACAAATTTAATAAACAAAATGGACCAATTTCTTTAAAGACGCAATCTGCCAAAACTCTCACAAGAAACAGACAATCCGAGTAGGCCTGTATCTGTTAAAGAAATTGAATCAATAATTAATAAACTTCCAAAACAGAAAGCACCAGACCCAGATGGGTTCTGAATTCTACCAATATTTAAGGAAGAAATTATGCCAAATTCTCTAACAATTTCTTTCAGAAGACAGAAGCAGGAGGGCTACTTTCTATCTCATTCTGTGAGGCCAGAATTATACTAATACAAACTAGACAAAGACACAGTAGGCAAAGAAAACTAAAATGTCTCCCATGAACATAGCTGCAAAAATCCTCAATAAAATATTAGCAAGTTGAATCCAACAAAGTATAAAAAGAACTATATAGCATGACCAACTAGGATTTATCCCAGATATGCAAGGCTGGTTTAACATTCAAAAATCAATCAATTACTGTAATCCATCACCATCAACAGGCTAAAGAAGAAAAATCACATCCTCACATTAATAGATGCAGAGAAAGCATCTGACAAAATCAAACAGTTCATGATTAAAAAAAAAACCTCTCAGTAAGCTAGAAACAGAGTGACGCTTCCTCCACTTGAAAAGAACGTTCACAAAACCCTTCAGCTAAACATCATACTTAATGGTGAGAAACGTGAAGCTTTTCCTAAGATCAGGAACAAGCAAGGATGTCCCCTCTAACCACAGCCTTTCAATGTCATAGTCAAAGTCCTAGCAAATGCAATTAAAACAACAAAGGGAAACAAAAGGTATACAGATTGGGAAGAAAGAAACAGAACTGTCTTTGTTTGCAGATTACATGATTGTCTATGTAGAAAATCTGAAAGAATCAACAAAAAACTACAACCAATGAGCAATTATAGCAAGGTTTCAGAATATAAGATTAATATATCAAAGTTAAATGTTTTTCTACGTACTAGCAATGAACAAGTGGAATTTGACATTAAAAAATATAATATTGTTTACATTAGCATGTAAAAGAAATGAAACACTTAGGTATACATCTAACAAAATAAGTACAAGAGCTACATGAGGAATATTACAAAACTCTGGTGAAGAACGTCAAAGACGAACCCAGTGGAGAGATGTCCTACGTACATGGATAGCGAGACCCGATACTGTCACGATGTTCCTCTCAACTTCTGGATTCAATGCAATCCCGATAAAAATCTCAGCAAGCTTTTTTGTGGATGTTGACAAACTGATTCTAAACTTTATATGGAGACGCAAAAGACCCAGAATAGCCAACTCAACACTGACAGAAAAGAATAGAGACTGACGCTATCCGACTTCAAGACTTATTATAAAGCTACAGTACTGAGGACAGTGTGGGATTGGTGATAGGATATAAAAACAGATCAATGGAACATAATAGAGAGCCCAGAAATAGACCCACATAAACGTAGTCAACTGATCTCTGATGAAGGAGGAAAAGCACGACAATGGAGCAAAGACAGTCTCGTCAACAAATGGTGCCAGAACAGCTGGACACCCACCTGTAAAAAGAAATGAATCGAGACACACTTTATACCCTTCACAAAAGTTAAGTCAACAGGAATCACAGATCTAAATGTAAAATGCAAAACTATACAACTCTTAGAAGATAGCACAGGAGAAAATCTAGATGACCTTGGGTTTGGTGATTACTTTTGGATACAACATCAAAGACTGGTCCATGAAAGAAAGAATTGATAAGCTGGACTTCATTAAAATTGAAAATTTCTGCTCTGTGGAAGACGCTGTCAAGAGAATAAAAGGACAAGCCACAGACTCGTGAAAATATCTGCAAAAGACACGTGTGATAGAGGACTATTATTCAAAACATACAAAGACCTCGTAAAACTCAACAGTAAGAAAACAAACAACTCGATTTAAAAATGGGCCAAATCCCTTAACATACACCTCACTAAAGAAGACATAGAGATGGCAGTAAGCACATGAAATGATGCTCCACATCGTATGTCATCAGGGAGATGCAAATTAAAACAACAATGAGATAACACTACATTCTATTAGGACGGTCAAAACGCAGAACAATGACAGCACCAAACGCTGGTGAGGATGTGAAGCAACAGGAACCCTCATCACCGCTGGTGGGAATGCAGAATAGCGCAGCCACTCTGGAAGACAGTTCGGTGGTTTCTTACAAAACTAAACACACTCTTACCATACAATCCAGCAATCACACTCCTTGGCATTTACCCGATGGAGTTAAAAACTTACATCCACACAAAAAACCTGCACATGGATGTTCACAGCAACTAAATTTGGAAGCAACGAGATGTCCTTTAGTAGGTTAACGGGTAGATAAACTGTGGTCTATCCAGACAATGGAATATTATTCGGTGCTAAAAAGAAATGAGCTATCAAGCCATGAAAAGCCAGGGAGGAACCTTAAATGCATATGACTAAGTGAAAGAAGCCAGTCTGAAAAGGCTATATAGATTGTGCGATTCCAACTATATGACATTCTGGAAAAGGCAAAACTGTGGAGACAGTAAAAGGAACAGTGGCTGCCAGGAGTTGGGGGGAGGGAGGGCGGAACAGGTGGAGCACAAAGGATTTTAGGGCGGTGAAACTGCTCTGTATACTACACACGTGCATACGTGTCATTACACATTTGCCCAAACCCATAGGATACGTAACCCCAAGGGTGAACAGTAATGTAAACTATGTGCTTTGGGGAATGCAAAGTGTCAATGTGGGTTCACCAGTTGTAACAAATGTCCCATCTGGAGGGGGGTGTGTGGATAACAGGGCGGCTGTGCATGTGCGGGGGGGCACAAGTATCGGGAAATCTTGTACCTTCTGCTCAATTCAGGCATGAACCCCAAACTGCTCTACAAACGAAGTCTATTTTAAAAAAATAGCTAAAAGTACCTCAGACTGATGAACGTGAACAGACTATAGCACTCACAAAATATAGGTGCAGTTCACACACGTAACACTGAGAGGAAACAAAGTTGGACACGTGAGTAGGTTCTGCACCATCTGTTTATTGGAAGTTCAAGACAGACATGCTCATCTACGGTGTTAGAAGACAGAGGGAAGCTGGGGTGCTGGCACCCCACCATTTCCCTACTGGGTAGTGATTATAGGACATATTCTTTCCAACCACCAAGCTGCATAATTTTGATTAATACACTTGTCGGTACATTACACTATACTTAGATAAAAAGCTTGTTTTAAGGTCACAGTATTTCCGGTGTGGACAAGCCATGGCACGCCCTGAATCCTGCCTGTGGCCCTGATGCACCTCTAAAGGGACGTCACATCCTGAGGAAGCCGACACGAGGTGAAGAGTGTGAAGCACAGCACGCCAGAGAAGTGGGCACCAAGCCTGCGGCCGAGGAGGCCAGGAGGGGCCGCGCCTTCACCACTGCACTGAGGATCCCAGCTCACTGCGGGCCACCCAGGAGGTTCCGGCGACTGAGAAGCAGACACAGCTCCAAGTAAGGGACAGCTGCCCCCAAAGGAGCCCCGCCTCTTAGGCCAGGGAGCTTGTCGTCACCCGAGGGCCACGAGGGGCCGAGCTAGGCCTCCCCCAGCTCAGCAGCATCCCCCGGGCATCGCCTAGGTGTCCGGCACCAGGAGAAAAGCACCCCTCACCACGGGAAGCTCAGCACCCACTCGCAGGCAAGTGCAGCACGTGGCTCCCGAACCCAGTCACGTCAAACTGCTCCGGCGAGGCCGCGACACGAGCAGACGCAAATCCGGGCCAGGACCCGAGGACGCAGCAGGACCAGACGCTCCTCTCCAGCTCACGCAGCTTGGGGGGAGGCCGGGCTGTGCAGCGGGCAGCCACACCCTGAACACCAGCAAGTGACTAACTTCCCGAGGTCGCGGAGGACGGGTTCCCGCCCTCTGCTCTGCCGCTAACCCAGCTCTCACCAGGGACACAAGCTCGGGGTTGGGGGGTGGGGGGGAGCGCTGAGCGCCGGGCAGCACCGCAGAGCCGCCAGCACCAAATGCCGCGGCCCTGCAGTCAATGCCTTCTCCCGCTGTCCACGCGTGACTGGGAGAGCGATGCCTGGATCCCCGTCAGGCCTCGGACGTGCAGTCCTATTTCACAACCCCGGGGCCGGTGCTTTCACAAGGACAAGGACAAGGGAGGCACCTGCTCTGTGGCCTCTTGGGAATGCGGAGAAACACGCCCGCCCCAAACCCTAACTGCATGCGACAGGGCGGGCCCGAGCCGCACGGATGGACGAGCGGGGAGCTCTGCGCTGGGCCGTCGCCGTCCAGGTCCGCACACCCTTCCAGGCCGGGCCACGGAGTTGGCGTTGCAGGATCTGCCGCCGTACCGTGCCGTCTCTGCCTCGTGCTCAACTCTCCTGTTTCAGGAGGGAAGCAGCCAGAGACGTGGAGTGTGACGGGGCCTGGCTGAGGGCCAGCGAGGCTGTGGACGGACAGTGGGCAGGCTGGCCTGTGCCCTGGGTCCCCAGCACTGCCCGGCGCAGAGGAGCAAAGGGCCTCTTCCGGACACCACAACGCTCCGAGGGATGGTGGCGGGGCAGACAAGATCTGGGCCAATCTGGCAGCATTAAGGATTTTCTGGACAAAAGCTGCTCCCACGACATCATTTCACTTTCAGATGCACGAGAACTTCACCTACAGTCTCCTCTGCAAGCGCTCCTCTCGCAGATGGGGGCCTTCCCTGTGCCGCCTCCCCATCCCCCCGTTTCCAAGCTCTGAGGGACACCAAAGGCCAGGGCCCAGCAGCAGAGCTCCCTTGGAAGTGGGTGGCCTTGGGGTGGTCCTGTGCGACCCTGAACACAGCGTGGTTATGGGAGGAGTGGACCGCCTTCCCTCCCAGGCTCAGTGGGCAACGCACTTGCAAAGGAGTCGGGCACCACCTAAAGGGGCCTTAACTGCATTTCTGATTAACTCACCGAACTCCCCGGTGTTCGTATGTGATTCCTACCGGGGGGAAAGCCGAGCTGCAAACAGATGGGGCTGTTAGGAAGCCGAGGCCTGAGGCTTTCCCTCCCTGACCTGCCAGGGGGCTGGAGTCTCTTTCCCCCCAGAAGTCCGCAGAGCGTGGCTGGCGGAGTGCACGGTCCTCGACACCACGTCAAAGGTGCATCTCACACTCCGAAGGCCCGGCCCGAAGTACCTGGAGAGTTCCCGCAGCAGCTCTGAGTGAAGCAGCCTCTGGGGCCTGACAGTTTCCTAAACGCGCCGTGGGGCAGATCACACGCACGGGACCTGGACACGGGCCGGCTGCCCGCCCTCCCGGGGGCCTCCCTGTGCCCCGCTCCTCTTACTGCAACCAAGTGGTTTCCAAGAGGCACCGAGGGGCAGACACCAGGATGGCCCTTCTGAAGCGTGGCCATGCGGCCTGTCCGCTCAGTGCGGACGCCCGCTCAGCCGGGCCACGGCCGCGGCCACCTCGCGCTGCCCCGTCCCTGACAGTCCCTCACTGTCAGCCGCAGACAGAGCGCCAGTCACTCTGGTCCCAGGGAAAAGGGAAAATCCCAAAGGAAAGAGCTCACAAACTCCCTGCACCTTCTGCTACAGACACAGCACAAGACCCCCCCCCCCCCGATGGCTCCGGGGTCCCAGGGGAGGCTCTGAAGGGACTGGCTGCTGGGCTGTGCCCTCTTTCCTGGCTTGTGCACCGCAGCTTAGCTCCAGACGCTGCTGGGGGCTGGGAGGGCTCCTCCAACCCCGCCTGATGCCCAGAGAAGGGACAGTCTTCAGAGCCCAACCTGCTCTGAGCCTCTGGGGGGTTGGTCCCCTTAGGAAAGCCGCCTCCATGGAGGAGCCCGCAGGCTGCTGCCCAGCTGTAGGGCGGGTCCCGGAGCCGCCCAGCCCGAGCAGAATGCAGCACTGCCTGCTCCCTCAGGCTCACCCGCTTTGGTCACTAGGTCCCCGAGTCTTCCAGCCCGGAGAGCATCCCAACTGCCCCTCAGGACAGAGGACATGCAGTGGGTCTGGGCTGCCCACGATGGGCACGGCGGCCTTGACAGAAGGGCTCAGGGGTTCCACACCGCTGGGCAACCCTCTCCAAGACGCAGCCACTGGGACAATACAGGTACAGGCGCCCGTCCGCAGAGTCTCAGCTCCAGGCAGCGGGGGTTTGTGCAGGAGGCCCATCTCCCCCGCCACGAGCGTCCCGGGCCAACACAAAAAGTGACGCGCGTCTGACAGAGCAGGAAGCCAGCGAGGGTGGAAGCCAGAAATGGTTGAGTGCCTATTTTGAGGTTGGTTCCCTAAATGCCTTCGTTCATTGAATCCTATCAACTCCATTTTATCATCAAAAAAGAGACTCAGAGGTGAAGTTGATGTCCCCAAATCACCGTATAAAAGTGAAAGTGTCACAATCTGAACCCGTCTCACTCTAGAGTCCAAACCTCAAATACATTTGATTTCTAACCACCTACGTCTGTCCTCCAATCAGAAGAACATAGTTTGGGATTAATGCTAGGTTCATTCACAAAGGAGAGAATCCCCACGTCAGGGACGGACGATTAAACACTCAGAGGTGTTAAGAGGATCACGTGGAAGGGTCTTGTGGTGACACCAGCAGGAGGGAAGTCTGCCCAAGTTAGGACAGCTGGTGGTGTTTTAAAAGGGCTTTGCCAACTCAAAGCACCCCTCTGGCCGTGCAGGGCTGGGCGGGTGGGAGGGTGTGAGATGAGGACGAGCAGGGGGCTGTCGCGTGCCCACGGGGCCTGTGTCCTCTCCGAGGAGCCGGCGTAGTGATGGCGGGTCTCCAGCCTCTGCTGCAGGGCAGGCGCAGATGGCTCTGAGATGAGACACACGTGGGCTCCTAAGGCCACAGGGCTGAGGCCACACAGGGGATCCCAAGTGCAAGGTCCCTGCACCCAGCAGCCCCTGACCGCAGCCCCTCCCCGTCACGTGGAAGGCACTGCGCACGCGGGCCTCGGGGGACAGCTGGGAGCCACCGGCTGACAGAGCAGGGACACTGCACTGTCTCCTTTGTCTTTTTATCCGCACATGCCCAGGTTTTTGGAGTGGGACTGCTAAGAAGTTATAAATTGTGCTTTTTATAGCTGCTTTACAAGAAATAATTATTCATTCTCTTCTTCAATTAAACAAAGACTTTGGTTTTAGAATGACTTTAATTAATGCAATTTTAACAGGACTGTTCAAAAGCTGACAGCAAGGTAAAAATCTTGCTTTGATGCACATGCTTCAAGCCTTTTTAAACCTCATCAATCCCATCACAGTGAAGTTTTTTAAAGGTAGTTAGCACCATCCGTGGACTTTAGACACTGCTGCTTCCCTTGCTGAGTCCAGAAGGGAACATATCCAAACAACAAAACATTCCCGGGAGGCAAAACCACGCTGGGAAAAAAAAAAAAAAAAAAAACCACGCTGGCCCGGACCATGTGGTCACTTCAGGTGACGAAACCGAGGCTGTGAGAACCAGCATTCCAGGCAGGTGGAGGGAATCCCTCAGCTGCCGTGTGGGGATGCGGAGGCTGGAGGCGTCTCGAGGGGAGAGGTGAGAAAGAAGAGGTGCTCGGGCGACGGGGCTGAGCCCTAACCTAAGGCGGGGGGGGGGGGGGGGGGGGCCCCCTAACCTAAGGCGGGGGGCGGGCGCTGGCGGAACGCTTGTGTGAACACAGTGGGGGTTCAAAGCACGGTCTTCACCGGAATCACACCCAGGGGCCTCCAGCCCTGCAGGTTAATCCACAGACAGAAAGCAAGCCCTGGAAGAGCAGCCCGAGGGATGCGTGGCCCAGCAGCTCCCACACCTCCGCTCCCCAAAATGGGCTCAAAGGTCAGGCCCGGGGAGCCCTGAGGACCGCCCACCTCGACAGCGCTGTCCGCACAGCCCAGGGCGCCGGGACCTGCCCATCCCCACCCCCGCCCCGGGATGCAAAGTGGCAGCAGCGCCCGCCACAGGACGAGTCTCAGGGAGCCATCCCGAGTTCTCACTTCTCCCACGAGGGTGGCTTTAACGTTTCTTCTGAAATACCAAACACTGACCACCTCCTGACCAGATATCCCGCACACCTCCTGGGTGACTCGCACAGCCCGTCACTCTCAGGAACTGTCCCCTGGACTTGCCATTCCTGCCTCTCCCACCCGAAGTCAGGCTCCCCGGATACAGCACAGCTCCCAGTGGGATGAGCAGGCAGGTGCCCCTCTGTCCCCTGTCCAGTGGGCTCTGGTCTTCGCCCTGGGGTTGAGAGTCCCAGCAGAGGCTCGCGCACGGAGCGGGAGGCCTTCACCAGGAGACACTGGCTGCTCCGGCCCTGCATGTGTCCGCTGGGTGAGCCTCCCACCACCAAGGCTGTGAGCAGGGCCCTGTGTCTGTCCCTGTCCCTGTCAGCCCCTAACGGGTCTGTCTCCTTACAAGGCCTCGATCGACCCTGAGGGGTGGCTGGGTCCCTGCTCTCGATCTTGAGTGACGGCACAGGGCACCAGGGCCCAGGGTCTCCCTCAGGGTGGGCTGGGCAGAGGGGCGACCACGAGGGGCTCTGTCCGCCTGGCCTCGCACTCTGCAGGCTGCGTTCCAGCCTCACTCAGGAGGAGAGGGAGCGAGGGAGGGGGAGGCCTGAGCCTGCGTCCAGGGAACCTGCAGGGCCAGGTGACAACTGGAATTAGCATCAGAACGCCTTGATGGAAGGAAGAGGGAAGAGTTGAAGCCCTGAATGAAAACAGATGATTCGTCGTCAGGCTGAACAATGGAACGAGACATAAATAGCAGCTGCGGCAGCCTGCGCAGAACAGGCCAACTGTGCTCAAAATGGAGCGCACGGTGCTCACAGCCCTGTGGACAGCTCGGCGCCACAGCCAAGCTCCGCTCTGAGCAGAGGACAGAATCACAGGGAGCTGGACGTGCACTCCAAGGTCAGGATCTGAGCTGGAACCCAGTTCTGTGTTGACAACCGCGTGTGGAAAGAGACTGACAGAGACACAGGACACGAGGACAGAGGAGGGCCAGGCCCGTGCCAGCCTCGGGCGAGCGACGCAGCCTCTTAGCGCTGTGCTCTGCTAGGGAGCCGCCGACCAAAGCCACCGTGCTGGCCAGGAACAGTAATAACCACTTGCGTGAGTTCTCTCACAACAGGAGATGATGACGGGAACTCGGAACTAACACGCTACCACCGGCTGGAAGGATCTGGGAGGGATCGAAGGAGGGAGGCGCCGCCAGCCCAGAATAAGCTCTGCCAACCTCCCAGAAACCCTCATGCTGGAATCCATCTTGGCTGAGAGATGTGTGTGCCACCAGGAAGGGCCCTGACGCAGACCAAATACAGGCCGAGAAAGATGACCCGCCAAAGACAACCCGGGAACAAACCCAATCACCAAGGAACCTGAGACCGCAAGCCGCGTGGCGGGGCAGTCCTCCTGGGTCCCTCACCTGCTGCCCTCCTCCCGGGCGCCCCTTCCCCGTGAAGTCTCCTGCTCCATCAGCACATGCGTCTCCTCGGACAGTTCATTTCCGAGTGTTAGACAGGAGCCCACTCTTGGGCCCTGGAAGGGGTCCCCCTTCCTACAACAGCTTCAACATCGGGAAGACAGGCTCCCACCTCTCCCCGGGGACCCTGGCGGGCAGTCATGAAGGTAATTAATCAATCGATGAGGTAACTCATTACTGCCATCGGGGAGAAGCGGGTGTTCCAGAGTTCCAGGCGCCCCTGCCCTCCCAGCCCTGGGGTGGGAGCAGGTGAGGAAGCCAGGAAGGAGGCACATTCACGAGGCCTGAGGCCGCCACCTCTGTCCTCTCCACACTGCACCCCCGAGGCCGGCAGGACAGAAACCAGGCCCCTCCACATCTCACCCGCACCCCGGGATGAGCGCACGGGAAACACTACTGGTTTGTCACTAAGCGGGTCCCGTGGCCTCACTGGCCACCTCAAGTGGCCCAGGCACACGCATCCACCTCCTGTGCTCTCCAAGAGGGTGTGACGGGCTGGCCTCTGGGCCCGGCTCCCACTCCCAGGACCCGCAGGGGTCTCTGCCACAGTCTCCCCAGCAAGCCCCCTCCCAGGGCCCATAAGCCCTGGACACACAGTGACTCAGGTAACGAGGGCCCCGCTCCCGTTACCTGCAGACGCCTGTGGGGCTGGGTGCCCTCTCCTTCCACCCGGCAGACCCTCAGGAAGGAGAAACCACTGCTCTCCCCGTGGGGAGGCACAGGGAGGGCCCCGCGCTACGCCCAGGCTCCCTGCGGGGGCTGCGGCGGAAGAGCGGCGCTGGAACCCACCTTACCTTGCCGAAGGTCAGACAGTCCTTGTCCTGGTCTCTGTCCTTCATCTCGAAATCATAGAGTGCTTTGCCCTGGGGCGGGGCCTGGGGCAGGGGCCGCACACCCTGGACGTGGCTGGCGGGCAGGAGGCCGTGGTACCAGCGCTCGTCCACCCGGTGCTGCAAGACCATGACGTCCCCCTCGCTGAGCCTGAGGTCCCCGGGCTCCTTTCCCTCGCAGCTGTGCAGGGCTTTGCTGGGGGACGGCTGGGGAAGGCTCTGGAAGCAGAACACAGCGGTTACTCAGTAGCTGCCCACCCGGCCCGTCTGGCACCTGGTCTGAGGGGCCCCCAAGTCTGAAAGCCCAGGTTGGGGAGATACCTCAAGGGAGCAGCCCCCCACTCCAGGAACACGGGGCCAGGCCCTGTGGGACAGGGGGTCTGCAGAGGGTCCCGCGACGGGCCGCAGGCCTCCACGCGGGCTGCCACGCTCCGCATTGGAAGGACGCTGAGGAGGGTGCTGGGAGACCTTCATTCTAGGCGCAGAGAGAGACGGGACCCCTCGCCGGAAGGAGACGGAATCCCCCCGCCCGGGCTCTGGCTCCAGAAAGTTTTACTCACTACTCCGTGCTGACCTGTCATACCCTGGGTGCTATTTCTATCCGCCAGATTTCCGACAACTACCATGCCACAGTGTCCCTTCCCTGAACCTCCACGGCAACTCAGAACGTGCATCCAGGGGCTTTTCGAGCTGAGGAGACAGACTTGCAGGACCGTACTGCACCCTCCCATGTCACTGCCTCACAGCCAGGGGCCCAGGCTCGAGGTCCACAAGGGACCCCCAGGGCTGGGAGCTCTAACGAGGGGTTCCAGCCATCACGGACCCCTGCCCCCCACCCGCCATGGCTCCCAGCTTCCTAAGGCCACGACAGCCTCGTCCACAAGTACAATTTCAAGAGCCTGAGACAAGGATCCTCTTCAGGTCATGGGATGCTCCCACCCTCCTGTCAAAGGTCAGCCAACCCACCCACCTGTCTGACCTGCCATCCGGCCACAAGCAGAGCCCTGGGCTCCCTGCTCTTCAGCAACAAGGGGTCTGGGTTTCTCTCCCCCTTCTCTGCAGCAGCCAAGTTCCGCTCAGCTGAGCAGCCTTGTCAAAGGTAAGCTGCCCGCCAGGAAAAGCACACGGAGCCTCACCTCGTCCCTGTGTCCACACCCAACGGCTCCCCAACAGAGGCCATGTTTCCTCCCCAGGGCTGCCCGGCCAGGGATCCCTCTGGTGCTTGAATCCACCTACACAGAGGCCCGAAGCCCGAAGCCACTGCATACAAGAGGCTCTCTGAGGAGACACGACAGCACTCAGGCCGGCCTCTGCGCCCATGCCTCCGCAACACCCAGACGGCAGTGGAGAGAGGACGTGCAGCAGAGGGACACTCGGCCACCACCAGCCAGGGCCACAGCAGCAACAGATGGCTTTCCTGGAAGAAACCAAGCGGGAAAAGCCACAGCCAACTCTGTGCTGGGGGCACGACGGGCGAGCTCAGGGAGAGCGATGGCCAGGAGAGAAACAGAGCCACGCGACTCCACGGCCAGAGGGCGGCGAGCCCTGCCGGCGGTGCTCCATCAGGACATTCGGTCCCCCCACACACACCGCCCCCCATCTGGCAACACCTGGAGACATTTCTGGTTGTCATACTGGGAGGTGGGTGCTCAGGACGGGCCCACCCAGAGCTCCTGGCTGAGTGTCCATCTGAACCCCGCCCCGCCCCTGAGGTTAAATTTCCCAAAAGAAAGGAGCTTCCTCGTCCTACGTGAACTTTCAGTCCGTCACAACTAGAAGCCTTTGTTTTCGCAATGGGCGTGTTTCACCGGTGACCCTGGAGAAGCTGGGACACCCATCAAGGTGAGAGGGGTCGGGGGATCTCCTGCCGCCCGGGAGTGTGGGCTCGGGGAGCGCACCGCCCCCATCCTTTCACATCCTCCCCCCAAAGGGCCACGCTCGAGAGCCACTCTCTCACAGCCACAGATGGAGGCCAGCGGGGGGTAAATGCAAGCAGAAGGGCCGGACCCACCCTCCACGCCTGCGGGCCCCGCGCCGCCATGCCCTCCCGCGCCCCTCCACGCCGCCCCGTGCAGGGGACGCCGAATTTCCACTCGGGCCTGCCCCCCACCCAGCGGCCCCGACACAGAGGCCGCGGGCACACACGGAGGGTGAGCGGAGAGGCACCGAGGTGCCGCCCCAGCTCCAGCCCGTGTGGCCCACACTCCGGACCTTCAGGGGGGCTTTGTCCTCCGCCGATTCTGCAGAGCGGGCACGGCCCCCCCGAGCCGGTCCGCGTGCGGGCCCCGGCCTCCCGGGCCGGCCTCTACCAGCCTCTAGGCTGGCTGTGACCTCAAAGTTCTGCGCTTCCAACTTCCCTCCCACGGGGTGACTCGGGTCAACCCAACTGCAGGCTCCACACCCCTGCCTAGCCCTGCGCGCCTCACCCCCGCCGCCCAGGGCCCTCCGGGGACCCGTGCGCCCGGCTTCCACCCCACCGCCCGGCCCTCCCCTCTCCCGCCTTGGCCCTGGGCCCCGCGCTCCCCCACCTCCTGGGGTCCGCAGGGCGCCCTCCGCCCACCATGGTGCCCCCGCTAAACCAGGGACTCCAGAACAGGCCGCAGCGCTTGCCCGGCCGCCCCGGGCACTCCTGAGACACGCTGAGCAGAGAGGCGGGTGAGAGAGCGGCCGACGACAGATGTGTCCCGGCAACCGCTGGGAGCCGCGTGCCTTGGATCTGGGAAAAGCCGACCGAGCCTGGGGCGAGCGGAGGAGAGGCGAGAGGCGCCAGTCACCTCCCGGGCGGGGCAGGAGCGGGCCTCTGCCACAGCCTCAGGCAGCCGCCCTGACCCCGAGGTCAGAGCGCGGGGCGGGAGCCAGCAGGCAACCTCACCGGCTCCGGCCGCGCCGCTGAGGCTCCCGCGGGCAGCGGACCAGGAGGCGGCGAGAGAGCGCGAAGGCGGGCGCAGACAGGCAGCGCGGGAGACACCCCTCACTAACCCCCGCCCCAGACCGCCAAGACCAGCCTCTGCCGGCGCAAACGGAGAGGGCGGAAGCCTCTTAAACACTCGGGCTGCGCTCCTGGGAGTGAAGGGTAAGAGACGCCGCTAGAGGGGCAGCTGCCCCTGGACCGCCCTCTCAGCCCGGCCCCGCTCAGAGCGGGTGGCTCTCGGCACCTCCAGCCTCTCATCTTCAGAGACCTTGATGACATGAGCAGATCAGTGCACGATGAGGGCCCGGGGCAGGCGGACGCTCTGACAGGGGGAGACTCCACAGACGTCACGGCAGCAGCCAGAGGACCCCTGAGAGCAGCCCCCGGCCCAGGCTGAGGACGTCCACGGGGTCTCTGCAGCCGGGCCCTCTAAGGTCTCACCGCGCACTCCCCTCGGAGGAACCGCCCAGTCGAACACTGCCATGGAGCCCCCCTCGGGAGGCTTGAGACATTCAGGAAACAAAGTACAATGAAAGGAAAATGCAACTGGGATGCCTAGAGGATAATTAACACAGCCACCCCGTGGGGCGTTCGTGATAATGAAGACAGATGCCGTCAATCTCACGGCTCACGACTCGGACGTGGAGGAGCCAGGGGATCTCACGCGTGCACAGCAGGCCCAGCTCTGTCTCACTGGGATTGACGCGTAGGCGGGCTTTACAGATGCCCTGTTTGCACCAGGCTGCCCACGAGGCTCCCGAGGGCGCTGCCCGGGACCAGGTCTCACTGCCCAACCCCCCAGCAAGTTGGGGTGAAGAGTGTGGACAAGGAACTCACTCAGCCTTTAGACCTGAAGGACGCACCGGTTCTCCTCCCACGCTGCTCCCCGGGCGACATGTGTTACCAGTGGGGGCCCCGGGACTATCTGCCCCCAGGACAGACACCACCTGCTTTCATTCGCTGTTGCACCCCTGACCCTGGCCCGGTACAGAACACACGCTCAAAACACCTACCGAAGGGATAACCCTGTGGGCTGCCAAGCCAATCCCCAGACTAGGGCCTGGCTGAGGGCCTCGGGCTGGAAGGACTTTTCCCAGGATGGGAGGTCCAGGATCCATGCAGCTCTAAATCCTGTTGTTAACACCAGCCGGGCCCAGGTGACCGGAAATCCCAGTGATCATTCAAAGAGGAGCCAGGCTGAGCGAAGGCTTGGAGATGGAGACCCAGGGCCTGGCCTCCTGGGGAGACACAGCCCGGTGAGGTCCCTGCAGCGTGAGCGGGCCCCAGGGAGAGAGCGCCCAGCGCCAACCAACCAAGCGTCGCGGGATCTGAGGAGGCAGCAGAGACAGCCAGTTGTCCCCCGAGTCCACCTGATCCTCCTGTCGGGGAGAACATTCCAAGTTTCAACCGGGGCCAAGCTCACCAGCTAAGAACCTCACCCCCCAGCCTTGCTCGCAAGGAGGCTTGGCCACACGTCAAAATTCCAGTCAGTGGAGACAAGCGACAGGGACTTGTGCCAATTCTAGCCCACGTTGTGTTTGGTAAAGACATTTTTTTTTTGTCTTTATCGAATTTGTTACAACGTTGCTTCTCCATTTTTTATGTTTTGGTTTTCTGGCGTGAGGCATGTGGGAGCTTAGCTCCCCGACCAGGGATCGAACCCAAACCCCTCTCATTGGAAGGCGAAGTCCCCACCACTGGACCACCAGGGAAGTCCCCTGTAACGCCATTTAGAAGGAAATGCCAATTCCTGTCCCTCCGCTCCTGTGGCTTGAACAGCATGGTGGGGGTGGGCGGGGGCAGCCTTTTCCACCAAGATTACACTCCGAGCAAAGGAGGGAAGGCCCCGGGTCCTCAGAGGACGCTCTGGAGCACAGCCTGGATGTCACGTGCAAAAAGGAAACTTCATCCTGATTGAGCCGCCATGTTTTGGGGTCTTCTCACCAGCAGCCTGGCCTGTATCCTGACTAATCCGGGGGACGTGAGGTGCAATTTATGATTTCTTTGCTCATCAGCAGTTTTCAAACCAAACCGTTCACTCTGACATCGCCGTCGAGGTCGTCACACGCATGCTTTCCTTCTAACACGGACACTCTCAGATTTACAATTACCTGAAAAGGCACGTGTTAATAATGTATTTAACCAGAACATCCCTGTTTGTCTCCCAGTTTACAAATTTCACCTGTAATGAAGCTGTCACTATCTCACACTCCAGCTGGGAGGTCCCTGGGCTTCACTTTTCTTGTTGGTTACATTTCAAGTTCCTTCTTCCCTTCTTCTTATTAAAAGCTACCCTTGGATCCTAGCTCTTTCTTCGACCCTTTCATTCTGATGATTTCTTCCTTCCTCGTGTTTGGACGCTCGCTTCTCCGAGAATTTATGGAACAGCACGCTGCACCAGGCTCTGTGCTGCAGGGAGTAAAGCATCCCCCACCCAGAAGGTCACGGAAACATGCGACTGAGACAAGCACACAATGTGTCCCCACGCAGGCGGGCTGAGGACCCACCAAGGGCTGCCCTGTGATGTGACCACGAGGGGAGAAGCTGCCTTTAGCTGAGTTTCATGTTTCAGTGAGATTCAGGAGGCCTAAAGAACAGACGTATCTTTCTTTTTCTTCTTCACCTTTTTTTTTTTTCCTGTTCCCAACTCGGGCAAAGGCTGTCTTCTCAAGTTTCTGCTCCACTCCCTTGGCAGCAGATTCACCCATGTTCCTGGTATTCTGGAAGCTGTTTACGGCCCACATTCGTGGAAATGCTGGGAGTGAAGATAACTGTGCCAGACAGCAGGCGCACTCACACTGGACAGTCCGCACGTGGCCGGGCTCGGGCTCACGCTGATGAGGGTCCCCGGGGACACCGCTGGCGGGGACACGGTCGCCTTCATTCCGTGACACGAAAAGGGCTACCACTACTCGGTGCGCTCCCTTAGGGCCCGGCCCGATCCCAAGTCCACTGAGGCCCGCGGGCGTCAAAAGTGCCGGCAGCTCCCAACAACACTGCTGTGTCCCTGGGCACCGGCTTTTCAAAGTTCCCACAGGACCAGAGAACACCTGCTGCATTCCGGCCGACACAGCTTCACAACGCTCTGTGTCGACGGCAAGCTCCCCGTTTCTGGTCTGTCTTGGTGGCGGTGGCCGCTTTCCGGCCTGTGTCCACCGCAACCTCTGCGTTTCCGGTCAGTGTGTGCGCTGATGGAGACGCAGCGGGAGGAGCCTCTCAGGCACCCTCGTGTCGCAGTCTCTGGGGCGGGGGGAGGGGCGGCCTCAGATCCTGGCGGCCCGGGCAGTCCGGGCTCAGCTCCTCCCCACGACGGCCCCTCGGAGCCTCCACACGGAGGAGCGCGGAGATGTCCCTGAGCGGCCTGACGGCGAGTGCCCACCTGCGCTCCCGCCCCCGACCAAGGGGATGGCGCATCGGCTCCACGAAGAGGCGCCTGGTCCCGCGTGGGCGCCAGCCGGAGGGCGGAGGGGACACGCAGATCCAGGAGCGGCGCAAGACAGGCCGCCCACGCGGGAGGCGAGGCGGAGACGGGCGGGGCGGGCTGGGTTCGCTCCAGCCTCGCGGACCCCGCCCCCCACGCGGGATGACCCGACCCAGGATGACCTCCAAGCCGGCCCTGTGTCTGTGTTGGGTTCCCGCGCGGCAGCGCGAGGGCCGACAGCCAGGTTCCCCGCCCAGGAGCCCCTGCTCCCCATGCACCTTCGTCGCAGGTCCCTGGGGGCTGCCCCGCCCCACTGTCCGCCCGTCCCCGCCCCGGAGGCCTCATGTGCCCCACAGGTCCCGGCGGCAGACCCTGGGCCGGTGCTGGGCTTTGCTTCCCACGCACCCGCAGGGGGAGGAGTGCTCTGTAACGCCCGGTTCACAACGAAAATCACAGTTCTTCTGACAAGTATGGAAAGGTGAGGTAGGAGGTCAAGGGGAGCAGCGGCCAGCTTCAGAGCCCGAGCCTCCCCTCATCCCAGGGCAGCAGGGCGCCCAGCCACGTGCGGAGCAGGCTCTCTGCTCAGCCCTGGCTCACCCACCAGAGGTCATCAAATCCATCCTCCCGCATTTCCCAGGAACACCAAGAGACTAAAACTGGTGGTATGTAGGGAGCTTTTTGTCTCTTAATGGAGAAGCCTCTAGGGAGAAGATTCGTGGAGGATGCTAAGGCAAACAAGTGTTCCAGGAGCCTGGACGTGGTCCTGGAAAAGGCAGACGCTTCTAAGTATAGAAAATGGCCAATAAGGAGCCCACCTCTCCACCAGAAACACAGGTCAGATGACTGCAGTGAGGACGTCCCGGCCCGGCACTCGCACACGGCCCGCTCTATATCGCATTGGATGGAAGTCAGATCAGAAAAGCCTAACCCTTGTGTGACACCCTCTCTCCCCTGCTTTGCTTCCAAAGGACCCCCTTTATCCTGACTCACAGTCACTGTCACCCCTTCTTTGTCAGGACCGGCCGCTTTCTCCTGAGCACCTGGGCTGCACCCCTTACAACCCACCGGATCCTCACAGCAGCCCTATGAGGCTGGCCTTTGTTACTGATACTCTGCAGGCAGGAAGCTGAAGCACGGTGCATTTCAGTAACTCGCCCGAGTCCCAGAGGTGGTGAGGGCACTAGGCGGTCTGCCTCCCAAGCCCAGCGCACACCCGCCACTCACGCTGCCCCTGAGCACAATGCGACCGCTTATCTAGCTGCTACCCCGAGCCACGCACGCCAGGTAACCTGCTCACAGGAACCCTTTGAAGTAGGAGTCATAACTACCACTTTTTAAGTGAGGAAAGTTAAGAGGCAAGTCAGCTCCAGGATGTCATGGGGCTGGGTAAGAGGGGGCCGACGCTTAGCTCTTCACCACCACCCACATCGGAGAGAGGGGGACCCCCAACAGAGCCCTGATCCTTCTCTGTTTAGCATGGAAGGAAAAGGAAAGGTGGATCGTTGACCATTAGGCCGGGAGGGTCCACACCTGTGTTTGCATTTATCCAGTTTAGAGAAGAATTGCTCATTTTTCCACTTTCTGGGAAGACACGCCCATACTGCAGGCTGACTGGGAGAAGCTCCTAGTCACATTCTGGACAGTGGTTACCAAAGGAGAGTGTGACGGAGTCCCTGGAGGGGTCTCTTTGGTGGTGTGCGTGCCCAGGTGCTCCCCGCGGGGGATGAGGGGCTCCCCCCCAGCCCCAGGACTGCTCTGGCCTCGATCCAGGGATGCTCAGCCAGTCATATGGCCAACACATTCCACCCGGCCTCCTGCGGGAAGTCCACTCACCAGAACCTGCTTTATGGGGTAAGAGGGGATCTTGCACTAGGATCTCCAACCACCTTGGAAGAAGGCCTGGGTGTCAGGAAGGAAAGCAAAGGCTTCCCATCAGCATCTGTCCTTTTTTCCGGAAGGTTCCTTTTAGGCCCTTATTTCAGCCCACACTAAACACCACATTATCTTTAAATACTTTTTAAAACATCATTGTTTCAATGCTACCAAAAAAAAAAAAAAGAGTAATACAGGAAGGTAAGGGAAAAATAAGGTGTTTGTAAATATCCAGGTTTAAAACAAAATAAGTTTCCTTAGGAATCCAGCTCTGAGGGCCAGAAGGGAGACCCGCGTTAGAGCAGATCCCAGGCCCTGGAGGAGTCTGGGGGTGGCTGTGCATCAACATGTTTAAGGGCCTGGCTCTGCCACATTCGTCTCCTCATGTGCAAAATGGGCATCTTAAAGTGCCTCTCTCCCAGGGATCCTGTGAGCCTAAACGAGGGGACATCCCTCTGTCGCTCACACGAGTGCCTGGAAGCAGCAAGTCCGATGCGTGGTTACATGTTGGTGTCAGAAAGCGAGATGAGACGTGTCCTCCAAACTTGTCTGTATCACACGAACACAAAACGTATACACAGGCGAGCTCTGTGGAAACAAAGACCTTAGCCGATAAATCTGATGAGGACAATTTTTTTTTTCTTTTTTTTTTGGCCACGCTGCATGGCATGTGGGATCTTAGTTCTCTAACCGGGGATCGGACCCTGTGCCCCCTGCAGTGGAAGCGTGGTGTCTTAACCACTGGACCATCAGGGAACTCCCCGACATATCATCTTTTGGTATTATGTGGCAGCATCAGTTACAAGACGGAAAGGGGGAAACTTCCTGGTGCAGCTTTGCTCCAAACATATTCTGAGTGCTAGAGAGCCAGCCAGCTACGTGCTGTCGTGCCCACGGGAAGTCCCTTCTCGCCTTCATGCTCCCGTGTGACTTTAGAGTGAAAGTGGGTAGACCCTGGGCGCCAGTGCCCATTCCTGTGGCGCACCTGCCAGGAAGCAGACGCAGGGGAGGTGGCCGCTCCAGCCAGCCAGGTTCAGCTACACTCGCGGCCCAGGGCCCCCTGCCGTGCAGCACTCCCACGCTGATGGGGCAGGGGAGTCAGGCTGCACTTGCCTTCTGCTGGCTGCCATGCCAAGGCCTGGCTTCACCCTTCCTTCCCCCACCAGAATAGCTCAAAGGAACCCAGCGGTTTCCGATCATTTATTATGCATGGCAGGAAATGCTTCCAAACGTTGGTGAGGACACAATTAACATACCATGTAAAATTCAAGAGCGTGGTATTCCTTGCCACCCACACAGGCACTGAGCCACCGCCTGCTGACCCTGGGAGGCTGTGAGACCCGCTGAGCAGAGAGGCAGACGCTCCCACCTCCTGCCCGGCAGATTAAAGCAGGTCCTGCGCACCCTGGGCGGCCCAGCCCGTTTAGCACTGCAGGGAGAGCTGAGAAAGGCAGCCCAGCACCACTGGAGGCACCCGCCTCCGTCCAGCAGGGGCTGAGCCGAGGGAGCCTGGGGCCCCGTGCGCGGGGGCGGGGGGGGGGGGGTTGCTGCTGGTGGGCCGGCTCTGCCTCGCTCCCACATAGTCTTGGGGGCGGGCAGGGCTCAGCGGCGCCGTCCAGGGGCTTTGTGCTGCTCCTGCTAGAGGAGCTGCCCTTCATCCGAGCTGAGCTGCAGGCGCAGGGAAGCGGGCTCGGCCTTCACGACACCTGCCGCAAGACCAGACTCAGCGCTATAGGGCGTGCGCTCCTGTGAGACAGGGACAGCGCAGCACGGGGGACACGGCAGGTAACTGGCTGTCCCCACCCCGAGCCCAGAGAGGCCACGGGGGCCAGAGCGGGCAGGGCACAGGCAGGCCGAGGCGGGGGCTTCAGGCTGCAGCCCTCTTGGTAAAGAGCCTCTGCTGTTGCTGTTTACAGTCAGCCTCGGCCAAAACACAGGCCAGGCCGGAGCGCTCGGAGGGTCGGCAGACATCACACCATCTTCTCACTGCAGCTGGAAGCAAAATCACCGTCCTGGACCCGCTGCTGCCCCACAGGCACCCGCAGCTCAGTGTGGACGGCTCAGCCCCAGTCCTGCCCGGGCCCAGATCGCCACGAGGCCGCAGGGAGGGCCGGGGAGCCGCAGTCCCTCCCAGAGTCTTAACAAAAGACTCTTAAGAACTGTTGTTCATATTCATTCACCTGCTGAGTGTACACTGGCCGCCTAACATGTACCAGACGCAGTTCTAGGAACTGCTTACACGTCAGAAACAAAATAGAAAACGTCTCTGCCCCGTGGGAACACACATTTCAGAAGGGGAGAGAGATATACAAAATAAGCCTTTAGTACCTGCGGCACATTGAAGACAGCGAGCCCTGTGGACCAAGCACGCCAGCAAGAAGATCCGAGAGTCAGCGAGCACGGGCTTCACAGTTTAAGTCGGAGGGAGAGACCTTGGAGGGGCCAGGGGAGACCTTGGAGGGGTGTGAAGCCTGCAGCTTCTGGGGACACACTCCAGGCGGGGAGGACGGGCAGCAGGCCTGGTGAGGCCCGCCTTTGAGAAGTCCTCTTTTCATACTCAAGTCGATTTCCTTTCTTCTTTTTTTTAAAAAAAAACCATGGAATTTTTTTAAAAATATTTATTTATTTATTTTGGCTGCACTGGGTCTTAGTTACAACATGCAGGATCTTTAGTTGCAGCATGTGGACTTCTTAGCTGTGGTATACAGGCTTTAGGTCCCTGACCAGGGATCGAACCTGGGCCGCCTGCCTTGGGAGCGTGGAGTCTTACCCACTGGACCACCAGGGAAGTCCCTCAAGTCTGTTTCTTTATGAAGCAAAAGGACAGAGAGAAAAGGGGAGGAAGAGGCAGGAGCAGCTGGGTGGCTGTGACTGATGACAAATTCGGGCTCCCGTGATGGCCAATTCCTGGCCCTTGCTCGGCCCAGCCCCCCGGGGGGGCAGGAGGAGGGTGCATGCTCAGTATGGAGAGATCTCAGCGTCATGATTCCCGATGCTTAGGGCAGCGAAGCTCCAGGTGTACAGCATGGCCTTTTGGTTTATCTTCTGTCATCTTGGAAAGAGCACCTTCCTGTGCTCAAGAGAAAAGCTGAGGAGTCCTTTGTAGATTCTGGTCCAAAGTCAACCACAGACACTGAAGATTCCAAATCCCTGGCTTTTCGCATGGGCTTGGGCCACGAGCTGACCCTCGGCACCACCTGTACTCAGCGCGTTTATCGGGGCTCCCATGATAAATACTGCCCAAGGTGCTAGTGACCAGCGATGAGGGACTCAAAGATCCTTCCAGAGGGTTCCCAGCCCCAACACAGAGCCTGTCCACACACACACACACACACACACACACACACACACACATCTTGATGGGGCTGGGGCGGTGGCATCTGTTGTGCGTCTGTGTGCAGATCTGACGTATCCACCTTGTTCCATCCATCACCCACCCACTTCCTGGCTACTCCTCTGTACAGGTACCGCATGAGGAACCGAGCGTGTAACAGTGGCAAGGCGGACACAGGCACCCTCTCACAAAGTCTGTGATGAAGACGGAACATTTACTTATATGATAAGACACACAGAGCTTACAGGAGCTACAGGATGAAAGTCTTGATACTTCTGAGATACGCCAAGATGAGAAAATGAACGACAAAAGTAAGGAAAGAGACAGAGAGAAACATGGCACAAGGAGGAGTCTGCCGTTTCTCTTTAGTTTTACAGTAACATTTGAAATCAAACCCACACCGAGCTGGGCAGGCTGACCGCACACATTCCAATGTGACAGAAGCTGGGCAGAGGATGCTTTCTGGCACTTTCCATCAGGGAAACTCCCCACAGCCCGGAGCAGGAGGAGACAGCCAGTTGGTACAGGCCACATGCAGCTCATCACGTACTTGCTTTGAAAATCTTTTAACCATTGCTTCCTCCGGATGAAATTAAACACTTCTTAAGGGCCAAGAACCTTAAGGCATCCCCTTCTCAAGGCCTGGTTCAGTGACTGGTAATCTGAGAACCCATTGGACCCAAAGCTGAAGGCTCCCCAGAGAGACTCCTGGACGCCATTCACTTTCACATATCCCTTTTCTTCTGTTTGCTGAGCTCCAGACACCACAAAACCGCCGAAGATGGGAGAGCCGGGCGCGGGGGTGGGGGGGTGGGGGGGGCGCTGAGGTGGAGACTCCTGCGGTGTGTTTTCCCTTCCTCTGCTTTCTCGCATCTTGGCTGTAAATGAGGCTGAGCGCTGCCCTCATGCAGCCCGGGAAGCTCTGAGCCTCTCTGCCTAAGCTTCCCTGAAGCTGCAGCTGGTGGCAGCTGTGCCCCAGACGCACGGGGAGCAGCCACCGTCTCGGGAGGAGCCTGGGGAAGGCAGAGTGGTGGGGGCGGGAGCAGGCACTGGTTCTAGTCTTGACCTCTGGGGTCACTGGTTTCTTCTCTCAAGGCAAAGCTCCCAGTGATCTTCACCCACTGGAAAAGTCTTAGTGAAGAGCCCGCCTGCTGATCAACCCCACTGTTTGGGCCTCATGGGGAGTTACTCTTTCCTCAGAAATCTCCAGATGGATCCACTAAGCTCGGTGGGGGTCTGCCAGTGACTCGGCCTAGAAACTGGGGACTCTGGCGAGCACTGGGTGGGGGTGAAGTAGCTAACAGATGCACAGAGACGCCACTGAGAGCAGAGAACCAGGAGGGAGAGGAACAGCCTTGGGAAGGAGAGGAGCCTGGCACACAGAGGTGTCTTCCCAGGACGTTTTGTGCCCATGTGAGGCGCCGTCACATTCCTGCCCCCAAAGTTACGTTAGTCTCTCCGGTTCACATGCACAGAGATTTGGGGGCGAGGAGAGCCATGCTGCCAGGCCGCATGACGGTGGGCAGCTGGGAGCCTCATGTGGAGAAGCGTCCCATTCCCAAACCCCATTTCTGGACTTCCTTTCTGTTAGTACCGTGGCAGAGGCACCCTGGACAACCCCCCTCACTGAAACAACTACAGTGTAGATGAAAGAACGCACTGTCTTTGAAATGCATCGCTGAGACTGGAGGCTCACAGCACCACCTCAAAGCGTTCTTAGAAAAAACGAACACAAACAGGTAGGTAAACAAACTGTTCTAATCAAACAGTTTACAAGAAATTCAGGGGATGATGGAACACGACAAACAACAACACAGGATGCAACCAGCAAAGTCAAGAATGGGGGACTCTCTAGGGGCTTCCCTGGTGGCGCAGTGGTTGAGAGTCCGCCTGCCGATGCAGGGGACACGGGTTCGTGCCCCGGTCCGGGAGGATCCCACATGCCGCGGAGCGGCTGGGCCCGTGGGCCATGGCCGCTGAGCCTGCGCGTCCGGAGCCTGTGCTCTGCAACAGGAGGGGCCACAGCAGTGAGAGGCCCGCCTACCGCAAAAAAAAAAAAAAGAATGGGGGACTCTCCAGGGCAGATGACCAGGTCTCTTCCACAAATCAATGGCGTGAAGAGGCAGTGGTGACCTTTAGAGGTGACAAGAAATGGGAGAGACATAACCTGTGCCACGTGTGGGCCTTATTTCAGACAAAACCATCATGAAAAGACATTTCAGACACTATCAGGGAAATTGCATATGGACTGGTATCACGGAGTTATTATTCATTTTGAAAGATGTGATAATGGAACTGTGGTTACTATTTTTTAAAGACTTCATCTGTCACAGATACACACTGAACTGTTTAGGGGTAAAATAACAGAATTTGGTAATTTGCTTTAAAAGATTCCCCCCTCCAAAAAAAATGTGGAGGGAGATATGAAACAAGATTGGCGAATGTTGATAACACTGGGCACGCAGGGGCCGCTGTACCAGACTGTCCGAGATCGCCACTGTATTTGAAAGTATCCATAATTACAGAAGAAGAAACACCTTGCTCAGATTTCAGGAAACGGAGGGTTATAGCCAGTGGCCAACAGAGGGGCCCTGAGAGGCAAGCACCATCGTGGTTTTCACCACGAGGTTTCTGCTGAACCATCCTGAGGTTGGCAGCGGGTAGGCTGTGACGCTCGGAGGGGAGTCCACCAAGAGCCCCACCTCGTGGAAGCAAAGATGAGAAGCGTGCTGGCTGCCCTGAGGGCCAAGCACCTCAACTCAGGGCTCGCCAACTGACTCCACCGAGGTCTGTAAACAGGACGTTGCGTCTAACTTGGGGACTCCAGGAATATAAGGTTGGTTTAATGTAGGACGATTACCCATTTCTCACATTGAAGATTGAATGGGAAAAACAATGTCATCTCAAAAGTTAAAGAAAAATCATTTGATAAAATTCAAATCTGACTTATGATTTTAAAGTAACCTCTTAGTAAGCTGAGACAGAAGAGAATTTCCTTAACCTGACAAAGGACATCACCAAAGCCCCAACAACTACTATAGTCCTTCACAGGGGATCTTGAGCACATCATCTTTAAGCCTAGGAACCAGCCCAGGATGCTTTTCTATCCCTCCTATCCAGCACTGCACCAGAGATGCTGTCAGACAGACGAGAAGTGATGGAAAGGAAGAAACAAAACTATGCTCATTTGTAGATGACATGACTGTCTATGTAAAAACCCAAAAATACCAGCCAGAAATTATTGGAGTTAGTAAGAGTTTGGAAAGGTTATTGGATACAACCACTAATATGCAAAAGTCACTCATTTTTCTATACACGGTCAACAAGCAGAGCACATAAGTTTTAAAACTACTTCGTATTTTTGTTGCTGTTATAAATGGTACTAGGATAAATTTAACAAAAAATGTGCATCCCCTTTATGGAGAGTATTATGAAAGTTTATTGAAAGATGTTAGAGATCACCTAAATAAATGGAAAGGAATACCATGTTTTTGAGTAGGAAGATTCAGAAGATTCAGATTACAGAAAAGCTGTAATCTTCTCTCAAACTGGTGCATGGTTCAAATGCACTTCCGATGGAAATCTCAGCAGGATTTTGACAAACTGATTCAAAATTCATGTGGAACAGCAAAGTTCCTTGTCCTGCTAGACATCAAGGCTTTAAGGAAGTTATAGTAATTATTAAAACATAATGGAATCAGGAATAGACAGACGGAGGGGACTGAGCCAGTCCAGAAACAGCACCACACAGAGAGAGGTGACCACGAGCGTGCGCACTCAGACAGCAGGGAAAGGCCAGGCATTTAATAAAGGGTGTTGGCAAAATCGGATTATCCACATGGGAAAAAAATGGTCCTCTACCTCATACCATATACGAAATTATTTCCAGCCGAATTATAGTCTTAAATGTGGAAAGCAAAACTATGAAAGTTTTAGTAACTAATCTAAGGACCTAAGGTAGGAAAAGACTTTTTAAATAAGACACAAAACACTGACCATAAAATGTGTTCAAAAAAACTAAAACTAAGAAAAATTTCTCTTCATCACAGGACCCTAAAAAGAAAGGACAAAGACAATGCACAAGGTGGGAGAAGATATTTACAACACATTTCGGAAGCAAGTATTAGCCCCCAGAACATATAAATGAGTCAGTGGTTAGAGTGCCAGGAGCTGTCCCTGCCCTGCTCGCGCCTGCTGGGGTCGGATGAGGTGTTCCACCTGCCCCTCAGCTTCCTCACCTATGAGGCAGGCACCACCATAATAGAAACTACTTCATTGGGAAGGATTAGAAGAGTTAGTGCGTCCAGAACTGCTGAGAAAGTGGCAGTAAACACTAGGGGAACACGGTCTACCTGTCTTCAAAGAAAAGACGGGTAATTCCAACAGGCATTGAATAAAAGACAAACACAAGTGGTGCATAAGTGCATGAAGGGTTCTCAGCAGCACTGGTCACTGGTTATCAGACATTTGCAAATTAAGGCACACAAGATGCCATTTCAACCCACCAAGTTGGCAAACACTGAAAAGTCTGACAATAGCAAGTGTTGGCAAGGGTGTAAAAACAAGCGTCTGTCTCCACGGCCGGTGGGAGAGAAAGTGGTGCCCACAGCCCCGCAGGCAGGCCCAAGAGCTCGGCCCAGGGGGTCACAAGCAAGAACACACTGCCTCGGGGACATCGAATGCCCAAGGGCTGTAAGGAGGACGACGCGTGACACGTCGATCACGGACGCTCTCCAGTGGAAACGCTGGACGCCTGACGTGAGGACACGGCGAGTCCTTGCTGGGCAGGAGTAGGTCACAGAGAAACCCGCAGCGATTCTGAGCACAGAACGTCCAGTCGACCACCCAGACCCTGTAGAGACACGCGTCCGAGTCCCTGAGTGGCTGCACCCGAAGGAAACGAAGGAAGGACAGCAGGGCCTCCGGTCCTGCGGCTCCGGCTGCGCAGACACACCCTAGCCTGTCCCGCTGTCGGTCTGTAAAGTGTGCGCACGTGAACAGGCTCTCGTGTACCATGTGTCTCATGACAAAATTGCTGCTAGAAGATGCAGACTTGCATCGCTAACCTAAGCACCACACACGTTTCAACCCTCGGAGCTTTTTGCCAGGAGTGGTTTGGAATGAAGGCCCAGGAGGCTCACGGTGGCATCAGGAGGGGGGCGGGGGGCCGTGGGAACCGCGGGCCTGACACACGACACACGGCTGCAGGCCTGGGGCTGTGGGAGGAGCAGGGCGGCACCTGGCCTGGACACTAGGTCAGGGGGTGGGGTAATGGCTGTTTTTAATTGTTTTCATTGAAGTGCCACCATGTGGACACTGGGACACACGTGTGCCACAGGCAGGTGTTCCCGGGCAGCAGACTGGGAGTCCGTATAGAAGAGAACCTTCCAGCCGACAGAGCTGAGGAGGGAATGGGCTGCCTGGAGGTGGCGAGTTCCACAGGTGTCTGGGACCCAGGCAGACAGGAAACGGCGCTCTGGGGACTGCTGTAAAGGAGGCTGAGCCGCTGGGGGTGGGGGAGGGGAATCCCAGGAAGTGAACAGGGTAGGGGGTCCCTGAGATCCACCTCAAACCGGAGATGCTATGATTTCTTGGCTTGCTCTGTGCAGACCGACCCACCATGACTTCAGCGGTGCCAGCTGTGGGGATGGAGTGAGGCACTGATCTGTACGGAAAACTAGACCAAGCGCTGTTTCCGAGCACAGCGAGGAAGTGTGGCCAGCGGCGCCTGCACTGACCTCCAGGGCCTAGTCAGAGTCATCACACCCTCTGTCAGCCTCCAGGAAAAACAAAACCAAACCACACACACAGTTTAAAACGTCTGTGAATGCAAGCCAAGGCCTGTCCCAGGACAGACTTTCCTTGCCAGGTTCAGTGAGTGCACCTTCCTGTATTAACCATTACATTACTTAGAAATGGGGGCAGAGAGGATCTGGGGAGGCGACATCTCTCCTGCTGCTTCCAGGAGAAGACGTGTCAACACACATGCTCACAGAACCACGTGCAGTTCAAACTCGCTGCACGGTGGGGAAGAACCATGCTGTGGAATCAGAAGTAGATTCGGGCGTCTGGACACCACCCATCCTGTCCTCAGCATCTCCTTTACCACCAGAACGCTTCCACCGCTTCGAGCAAGTCACTCAGAATAAAGGGTCAGCGTTGCCTGCTTAAAATATGGCCTTTAAAGAACTTACTGGCACTTTACATACTAGGTTCACAGATCATCAACGTGGTTTTCCTTCCAAGGTACGTGGTGGCTTTAACCTTCATCATTACTTTATTTTAATTTATTTCTTAAAATAAATGTACTTTATTTATTTATTTTTGGCTGTGTTGGGTCTTTGTTGCTGCGCGCGGGCTTTTCACCAGTTGTGGCGAGCGGGGGCTACTCTGTTGCGGTGCGTGGGCTTCTCATTGCGGTGGCTTCTCTTGTTGCGGAGCATGGCTTCAGTAGTTGTGGCTCGCGGGCTCTAGAGCGCAGGCTCAGTACTTGTGGCACATGGGCTTAGTTGCTCCGCGGCATGTGGGACCTTCCCAGACCAGGGATGGAACCCTTGTCGCCTGCATTGGCAGGCAGATTCTTAACCACTGCACCACCAGGGAAGTCTCCCTTCATTATTATTTTAAAATCTAAAAGATAAACCAAAACCACTTCACACCCACAAGAAGGGCTATAACCATAAAGAGACCATAGTGACCACTGGCACAAAGGTGGAGAAACTGGAACCCTCGTACTTTGCAGGTGGGAATGAAAAATGGTTTGGCCACTTTGAACAACCATCCGGCAGTTCCTCAAAAGACTCAACGGTTACCACACAATCCAGCAATCTGCTCCTAGATCAATGAGGACGTTCGTCCACACACGACTTGGACAGGAATATGCACAGCGGGACTCGCCACAACTGTCAAATGAGAGCAGCCACGAGCATCAGCATGAACTGGAGAGCATCTCCATGTGACACATTGTTACTCGGCCCTAAAAAGAAGGGGGTGCTGACACATGTGAAAGCAAGATGAACTCTGAAAACATTAGGCCAAGTGAAAGCAGTCAGACACAAAAGGCCACATACTGCCTGATTCCATTTATATGCAATGTTAAGAATGGGCAAATCCATAGAGACAGAAGGCAGCTGAGTGGTCCCAGGGGCTGGGGGACAGGCAGAGAGGGAGTGACTGCTACTGGGAGTGGGGCTTCTTTCTGGCATGACGAAAATGTACAGTGGTTAGTGGGATTAGTGGTGCTGGTTGCACGACTCTGTGACTACACTAAAAACCACTTAAAAAGATAACATATAAACTTAAAAACTGAAAGGGTAGCACTCTGAGTGCTTTGGAGACCTACCCTGACAACAACTGTTGACATCTGGAAAGCAGGTCTGCGGTTTAGGCCGGTGTCTCTAGGTCCATCTCTCCTCCGGACTTTCCCGCCGCTGCAGGAGGGCAGCTGCAGGCATCCTCGTGCCCCGCACTCCCTCTGGCTGCTGCTGGGTAGCTCCCGGCCAGGCCCGCATGCAAAACCCCACGGGCGTCCAGGGCACTGGCCCTGGGGCAGAACCACATCCGGGTCGGGTCACACTGGATGCTGCCATGTTGGGGGCTTTAAGTTTATCCCCCGCTACCACCACGTATATTCCTCCTGGGGGCGGTGAGGGGCCACAGATTCCTAGCAGAGAATGCACTTGGGTTGCTGGTTATTTTACATCTCACTGAACTCTCATTGGGATGACATGTCCTACGTGTGCCCATGTGTGTGCCTGTGTGGCTCTTTTTTCTCCCACGTCCCCATTCGTGGAGCACACACTGAGCCCATAGCTGGAGTCTCCCAGCCACTTCTTCAGGGCATCCTCCCCTGTGTCACCTGCCTTACAGGTACCTGCACCTGGGTCAGCCCTGACTGAACACCTGACGACCTGCAGACCAGGACCTGATGAGCCGCAGGGTCCTGATGGCCCTCTGGCCCTCTGGCCCTCCTTCCCCTTCAGAAACACAGGCCCCGCCTTTCCTTCCAATGCATCCTCCAGGGAAGCCTAGGCCTCTCCCCGGAGCGCGTGCTGGGAGCCCAGCACGGCTGGCAGAGCAGAAGCAGCAAAACAGCTACAAGTTCCCTCCCATCTCTGCTGTAACGTTTCAATGAAACCGCCTCGGGGGCAGGACGATACAGACACAAACACAGTACAAGAAATCCCTCTGTAGCTCTGACAGCCGTGCCCGCAACCCACACTTTGCTTTTTTATGATGTCTGCCTACTCATTAAATCCCAATCTAGCCAGGGAAAAGCCACCTCTTGGCCTCATCTTAACATTACAAGGTCTGAGCATGGAATTTTAATTGATGGCAATAAAGCTGTCTGCCCAGATCCTAACGTGGTGAGCACGCAGACCCCAGAAGCCTGACAGCCGAGGTGGAGAGGGTCCTCATTTAAATTCTTATCTGCTGAAAAACCGAAACCCAGCTGATGGTCCAGTCCTTAATGAACCGGAAATCACTCTCCCAGGCACCCTCTGTGCTCAGTTGATGCACCTCTTCAAAGGTTATTTCTGCGCTGGACTGTCCTTTCACATCTGACTGGAGGTTACTGCAGATTTATTCATTCAGCAAATCCATTCTTGCAGTAGCTCTCAAAAATCAGCACACACTATTGTAGGGCACAGGCCCCAGCTGTGAGATTATTCACAGCCTTTTTTAGAAATCCAAGCTTGCTTAAGGCTGACAAGGCGGGGGCACAGTGCCTCTTAGCCCAGTGCCCTGGGCTCCCGCCAAACTTTCCTGCCACGCTGCTCCAGGAAGCGCTTCCCAGGGCTGGCTGCCCTCGGGCTTGGTGGGCTTACTTGCTTGGGGTCCCAGGCTGTTGGAAGCCACGCCAGGTGTTCGTCTGTCCCCCTCCCTCCTCTTTCCTTGCTGTGCCTTCCAGTTGTCAAGGTGATTTTTAAAAAACCATCTGCTCCTTGAAATGTGGTATTTGCCTTGGTTCTGAATGGTTAGGACGGATAATCTTCTGAGCTCAGACCTGCAGGAAGTGATCCCAGCTCTATGTCACAGAGGCCTCAAGTCCTGGCCACGCCAGGCTGGGTAAGCAGTGGGAACCCACTGAAGTTTGGTCAGAATTTTGTTTTTTTCGTTGCTGGTCTCTGGTGTCAGATGTGGATGAGCCCCTCCTTCCACATCTTGCACGTTCGTCCGGAAAGTCAGAAGCAGACCCTCACCCTTCTCCTCTCCGGAAATCTGCCTTTCCTCGAGCTGCACGGCAGGGACCAGGCTGACACTGCTACACATTCATTCATATTTACCAGGTCTCTGATGCCACAAGACGGTTTATCCAGACAGGACTCCTAAGTTGGCAAAATTTCATCCTCTGTTGATTGGTCTCACCTCCTGTAATCCACCCAGTCACTGCAGAGTGTTTGTCAAATTTCTATTTTAGTTAAAACGCCACCAACACACTTTGCTTCCTCTGTTAAGTGGAAACAAAGCATGATCTAATTTTTAATCTAATTTTTAAACTACTCGAAGCAGGTGATCAAGATTCAACAACTACCTGCCCTGACTCAACTCATTTCCACTTCAAACGTTTCTAACCCATGGCGGCCTCGGCAGCGAAGAATGTTCTAGAGGGAGAGGCAATTTGCATGCCACATTTGCTCCACCAATTTACTAAATTAAGTGGCAAGAGAGTGAAGGAACGGCGTTTTGATGAGAGCAGTCTAATTAAAAGTGACTCGGAGGACGTGAGGTTTGCTCCTTTACTGCCCGCATAACCTCAGAGGTTGCACAGAGCAGCAGAGTCCTTGACGGCCGTGTTCCTGGCCCCCCTTCACGACCACGTTTCTGTGATTAATGCTCGTCAGGAGTGACCACGCCTCCTCTCACTGTAGCTGGTCGTTACCCACAGCCTTGTTCTGAGCGCCTGTGAACAACCTTTGATACTTTACACACGTCTGGTCCTGGTTGAAACCCTGCAAGATGCAACATCATCCTCGTTTTACAGGTTTGTGGCTCAGAAAGGTTAAGGAAGTTGTGCAGGGGCACACAGATGACGGAGCAGGCTAGGGATCTGAGTCGGGGTCCGACCCCACAGCCCATGGCCACTGGTCACGCAAGCCCAGCAGAGCCCCAGCCCCGGAGCTTGATTTTCCTCCAGAAACAGTTCGTTTGCAGGCAGGACGCAGCTCACCCACCTGAAGCATCTGTCTCTGGGTGGACATTTCACAGGGACTTTACATCGATGACGTTCTGAGCTCTGCGTAAAGAGCGAGAATCCACACCCGTCCTGGTGGCCTCGGAGCAGAGGGCTGGGACGTTCAGATCAGGTTGGGAGGGGCCTCGCTGCCCCTGGACGACACGTGTGGATCCCACAGGAGAAGAACCCCCTCTTCACCATGGAAACTGGCCTTCGATTAGGAAATGCCGGGAAGCTGCAACGCAGCCGAGGAGGGAGAGTGGGCCGGGCTGCTCTCAGCAGGAGAGAGCCCTGCGCTCCTTGTGGTCCCCTGGCCCTCCGGGGACCGAGGCATGAGCCAGGGCCTGGGCCTTGCTCTCCAGGGAGGGGGAAGGACCTCTCCTCTTGGTACCCCCTGCCAACCTCCCCAGAGACAGCCATGCGGGCAGGCCAGGCAGGACCAATGATGTCAGGACAACAGTCACCCTCACCCCGAACACGCCCCGGGGCTCACGTCCTTCCCATCCTCGCCAAACCCCACGCGAGGCAGCACGCGCTGTCTTAGTGAAGCCAGGACCGAGTTGAACCTTGGAGGTTCCAAGGGGACAGACGGGCAGAGCTGGAGGGCTCGAGGGGGCCTCGCAGAGCGGGGACAATCCAGACTTGCGAAGATGGGCAAAGGTTTGTCGGGTGGAGCAGGGGGTGCAGCAGAAAGCACTTGACCTCCGGGCACAGGTGGGGCCCAGGGCAGAGCTGTCAGACTGACGCAAGACCACATCAGAGGCTGGTCCTCGGGGCTGAAGGCCTCAGGCATTGTAAACCTCGGCCACAGTCATTCGGATGGTGCAAAACTGCTCGTTTTAAAGGAGCCACACTGGGGCTGCGCTACTTACTTCTGTCGGGTGGAGAGGTTGTGTCGGGCGATCCGACTGCCTGGAGCTCCGAGCCACCAGCCAGGGGCTGCTTTCCCCTCCTTCTGGCTGCCCAGGAGGGGAGGCCAACTGAAATCCAAGTTAGCACATAGCCCGCGCCCACCCCAGGGACCTGGTCCCCAGCCAGGCTCAAAGCAGGAGCTCCCTGAAGATTTAAAACGGAAGCTGCTCATGCTGGGGCCTCCAGGGTGACACACCCATCACTGCGGTCGGGGAGAGCCCTGACTCCTAAATGCAAGGCCAATGGACCCCTTCTGCCATCAAGGGGGCCCCAATCTCACCAGCCAAGGGTTGGCACCCACATGGTTCCCGCCAGAATCTGGTCCTCCTCAGCCTGAGTTTGGACCTGTACGCCCCACACGACAGCCTTTACCCCACAGATTCCAACATACAGAGGTCAGAGGCACTAGGACGTAATCGCTTGGACAGATGCGTGTTCGGGAGCCGCCCTGGTTTGCCGCTCGCACGGCCCCCCGCATCCCCCTCCACACGAGCACGTGCAGGCGCTGGGGAAGGGGCTCAGCGCTTCCGTCTCCCAGGGGCCCTATTGCTGCACAACCTCAGTCTCGGCATCCGCCGAACGCTTCGCTTTCGCTTCACATGAGGTCACGCAAGGATTTCCCCTCTCCCTCTCAGTGTCACTGGAATGGGTATTCCGCTTTGGGGGCCTTTTTAGCATCTGAAATCCAGCCTCCTCGTGGTTTAGTGAAGCAGAAGGACAGTGAGGATGCGGGGACCTCGCGGTGAAGGGTCTGCACCCCTCAGATGCAGGCCTCCCTCCCGTTTTCGCTGCAGCTTCGGCAGTGAAGGCGCCAAGCTGCCCAGGTTCATCTCTCCTCTGAGCTGGACTGCAGCTCTGTGTCCCTTGAGAATCTAAGCCCCAGACAGATGGGGGCTCCTCAAGTCCTAGGACTCACCCCCGGCCAGCGCCAGGCCACCACGAAGGCACAAGCAGAGTTATGACCAGTGAAACATTTCTCTCAAAAGGCAGGCACCCCGCTTATTTTAATACTGTGATCTAAAAATAAAGGGAGCTAATATCATGTATCTGAAGTCATTTAAACACGGGTCGGCGCTCTCTTCCCAGCAACAGCAATTCACAGAAAGCCCCGCACCTTGCAAGGGGCGTCGGAGCAGAGCAGGAAAACCTGGCAGAACTCAGTCCCCACTGAGACTGGGCCACGTGCCACAGCGCCCTCTGGCCCAGTGAGCTGGGGCTGGGGGCTGGAGGGCGGGGGGCACCGCCCAGGACTGGGGCGGCCCTGGGTCTCCTCCCTCTGCCCTTTCTCCCCCCGAATTAACTCCCAGGGCTGGGGGGCAGTCCCAGTGAAGCAAGGTGACCATGGGCCAGACCCTCCACGGGACCCCTGTCAGCTCTGACCGAGAAGCACCGCCAGGAGCCCACGTGGCCAAGAAAGCTTGTCCAAGTAGGTGGTGCAGCTGTGATCTCACGAACCCAACGCCATGAAAACGGAGGAGAAAAACGAAGTCCGCACAGAAACCTGCACACGGGTGTTTACAGCGGCCTTATTCTTAACCACCGAGCATGGAAGCACGTTCGGCAGGGGATGGGTGAGCAAACTGAGGAGCATCCGGACAACAGTGCCTGAGACAAGTGAGCCCTCGAGCCCTGAAAACACGTGGAGGAACTTTAACGCATGTTATTAAGTGAAAGAAGCCAGTCTGGAAAGGCTACAGACTGTGTCATTCCAGCTCCGTGACATTCTGGAAAAGGGCAAAGCTGTGGCGACAGTAAAGACTGGTGGTGGCCAGGGGCTGGGGGAGGGAGGGTGAACGGGGGAGCACAGGGGAGTTCCAGGGCAGGAGCTACTCTGTATGACGGACTAACAGTACACAAGGGTCCTTATACGTCTGTCAAAACCCACAGATCCTACAACACTGGAGTGAACCCTATTGCAGACTATGGACTCTGGGTGATGCAGAGGTAGGTTCATCACTCGTAAGAGATGTCCCGCCGGGGGTGGGGTAGGTCGATAGTGCAGGTAGGGCAGGGGGCTGTCGAAAAGTAAAGTCTATCTTTTTAAAAAGCAGACGGAATTCCTATGATGCGTGACAAGCTCTCTTCACGTCACAGACTGTGTAAAGGCCACCTGGGCAGTGATGGGCACAGTGACATGCCTACCCGCTGACTCACCTGTGCTGGGCAAGGGGCCAGCATCTGCAGGAGGGACCCCAGCGCACCGAGCCCCTCAGCAGCTTGCGGCCATCTCCCAGCGTCAGCCAGGAAGGGGTGAGCCTCACCCTCCTCCATCCGTCATTCTTCCCGCGTATAGCCCCCCGCAGAGCCGAGCGAAGACTGGCTGCTGGGAGGGAGCCCGCACGACCCCCAGCAGGCCCTCACGGTCAGGGAGCCAGCACAGAACTCGCCTTAGCCACCCGGCCCTCCCTCTCCTTTGAGAGCTCCAAGTCCCTAAATACCAGAAACCTTTGCAATTTGGACAGAAAAACTCTGATACATTCGCATGAAATCTAATTTCAGACCAAAAACCTTCAAACACATCTCAAAAACTCCCCGTTCTCCAGCACGACGAGTGCAGAAGAAGGACAGGCCTTCCTGTCCCACGAGAGCCAGGCAGGGATGAAGAACAGGCCCCAGGGACGGGCGAGACCTGACGAGAGGCCCAAAACAGGGGCTGGACTTTTCCCCTGGGCGGCCCTGCTCGTCATGGCGACGCTGGCCATGCTTGGAAACACGGGGGGGCTCGCGCTTGACAAGGAGGCCCCGAAGAGCAAATCGTGAGACACAACCACTTAGCAGCAACACAGCAAAAGCTGCAGCCTGTCCTCACTCGGCCCAGGTGCTGCATCCGCGGGAGCCTTCTGCTGAGGCCACGCTGTGCTGTCACCGTCCAGCCCGGCAGCCGTTCTCTGCACGTGGCTGGTGCTGCCCCACTGGACGCACGGCCTGGGATGAGCGTCGGCGGGGCTACAGACAAGGGCTTCACAAAGACTAACAGTCACAGGGCGGCTCCGGGAGTGTCCTGCCCTGCCGGCTTGGGTCAGGGTCAAGCCCGCTGAGCACGCTTACTGGTGGTCCAAGTCCCCCGCCCACGGACAAAAGTTGAGGCCAGTACAGTTAAAGCCCATGTTAAACAAAACCAAAACGGTGAAGGAATTTACAGAGTAAGAAACCGGCTGGTGAAGCGTATTCCCTTTAAAAAGATTCACTCAACGATTCACGAAGGAGCAAGTTTGTATTGTGTGTCTAAAGGAATTTACAAACTTATACCCAGCCGTAAGGGTGACGCAGGGTGACAGACACATGCAAGTTAAGATGCAGACGTTCCTCCTCAGGTGCTGGGATGATAACAGTGAAAAAGTTAACAGTTTTATTCCTACAGCAGAGGACTCCATTCCTGCAGGGAGGCAAGGCCTACGGACAGGCCGCTGAGGGGGCCTCTCCTGGCTGCACTCGAACATCATTACTGCAATCCCCAGCCTCCAGATGACTGACTGAGGACCTATCAAGTTAACCGTTTCAGGAAAAAATACGTTCTTCTAAACTGTATTCCAAGCCTAGCTTTCTTAAACAGACTGCATGACACAGATGGCCCGTCGACCTCCCGGTCCCCGGCTACACGCCCAGGTCACCTCTGTCCCAGCCCACCTTCAGGTAACGGCTCAGGCTGGCCGCCTCCTGCCCCACACCCAAACGGGCCCGGCTGCTCACGGCGCCTTCCCCGCAGCCTCTTCCCTCTCCCGCCGCCTCAGAGAGGAGGGTCCTGGGGCTCCCTCTGGCCACCTTCTTCTCTGCTCCCCCCCACCCCCACCCCCCGTCCCACAAAACAATATCCAGACCTCAGGCCCCAAAGCCCCTTCCCAGACGTCCTCCAGGACCCCTCTAGGACCCCTAGGCCCCTAGGACTGCCCTCCTTGGACCCCTTTGCTCCGCTGAGCCCGTCCTGCTCATGCCCACAAGCGCCGGGAAGGCCAGCGCCTCTCCTCGGCCCCTGCTGCCACCGGTGCCAGGGGTGCAGCCCCTTGGTCCCTACGGTAGACCACCAGCATCGTTCAGGGCTTAAGGCAAACACCATTGCCTGGGGAAAGCTGTCCCTTCTTTGAGCCAGGAGGGCTGACCTCCCTGTCCCGCAAACTCCGGAATATTTCCTTCTCACCCTCCTGTGCACGTTAAGCTTGAGAGGCAGGTCCCCACCGGCCAAGCCCGGGTCGTCCCCTCACAACTCTGCGGCCTTGGGCTAAGTCAGGAGCCTCTCAGGGCCTCAGTCTCCTCTTTTGCAGAACGTGGTGATGGAGACACTGGTCTTCCAGGTTATCTCGAGACCCCCCGGAGCACCACTCATGGAGGGCACACGGCAAGCACCCAAACGTAAGGACCAGCAACTCACGAACACGCCTTGCAGTCTGACAGTCCGCTGCGGGTGCAGCCCTGGCGGTACGTGACCACCCGTATCAACCACAAACACAGGTGCGGCCCCGCCCTAGAGATGTTTAGGGTAAGGCCTGGCCCCGCCCCGAGGAGGGTGGGTCCGGACATCAGGCCAGGGTCCAGGATGCCGGTGCAGACGAGGTTCCCCGCCTATTTCCAGGTCCCGCTTGGCTCCTTGGAGGAAGCAACGAACAAGGACACACGTACCTCCCGGGTGGGCTTGAGCCGAGTCCCCCGTCTCCCATCTCTTCTCAACCCTACGGACGGGCCTCCCTGTCCCCGTCTCTCCTGCTCCCACTTAAGTGCAGGTGGAAACAAAACCTAAGAGCTGTTGGCGGCTCCTCAATAAGGTAAACACAGAATTACCACACAACCCAGCAACTCACGTCTGGGAATATACCCCAAAGAACCGAAAACAGGTGTTCGAGCAAATGCCCACACGAGAAGTTCAGTGCAGCACCGTTCACAGCAGCCCAGAGGCGGGAGCAGCCCCGGTGTCCATCGATGGGTGATGGACACACAAAACGCATATACACACATGGAGCATTCGCCTTAAAAAAGAAGGAAATCCGGACGCAGCCTGCGACACAGATGAAAGTTGCAAACATTATGCTGAGTGAGAGGAGCCAGATGCTAAAGGACAGATCCCATGTGATTCCACTTATGTGAGGTCCCCAGAGAAGCCGAATTCAGAGACAGAGAGCAGACAGTGGGTACCAGGGGCAGGGAAGGGGCATGCAGAGCGACAGCTCAGTGGGTGTGCATTCCCTCTAGGGTGATGGAAGCTCGTGTAACTGTGGGCAGAGAATGAGAAGATAACACCAGAGCTGCGTGTAAAGAACGGGACAAGGTCACCGAATGACGGAGGATTCACTGCCACGTGACTCGCTCATCACCTGAAGTTAGAGCTGTTTCCAAAGTGAAGCCAGAGAAGAAAAACACAAACACCGCTCGGGTCCGCCTGTCAGAAGGGAGTTTCCAGAGACGTATCTCTAATCGGGTCCCAAGTCACCCCTCAACCACCCACGACTTTCAGCAGGAGTCCAAACCAAAGTGAAAACGCACCTGCTCCAAGTGCCACACAGAACAGGGGGCACTGGGTGAAGCAGCAGCATCAGCCCCGACGCCGGCCGGGCACCGCTGCAGCTGCCACAGCAGGTCTTGGACGGCATCTGTTACACTGGATTTGAGGATGAGGGCAGCTTGCCAAAGGAGAGTTCAGTTTGTGACAAGGTCCTCCTGTATATTCGATTTCCAAACGGCCATCTCTCAGCAATGGGAACTAAAGATGAATGTTACTGGTGAACAGGATGCCAGGCGCGGACACTTTTCTATCTCAAGTCAGTATAAGAGACAAATAAAGACGTTGTGCTGGTCACACAGAGAGTCGAGAAACACACATCCAAAGTCTCCGGCTTACAAGCTACAAACGCACTGCGATGACCTGGGTGCCCTGACCGTAGCGCCTGGTGCCCAGCACACACCCCAGAGCCCCCGCGGCCCCGGCCTGCGTGAGGGGCACACTCAGGACCTCACGCGGCTCTGCTGCTGCTCGTCCAGTGGCACCGCCGGCTTCTGCCGCCCGAGCTCTGGCCCTGCCACCGCTGCTGGCGTTTGCTTCCCGAGGACCAGACGCTCCTCCCTCACCCCTTGGCTTCCCATCACTCCTGGCACAGACACCCTCTCCCCCATCCCGCCCACTCCAGCTCAGTCCAGGCCCAGCCCCCTCTCCTTCGGGGCCCTGGTGAGTCTGGCCCTGTGTGCACGCCGGGGCCCCTCCTCTAACCCCTCGTATCAGGCGGAGCCAGGAGAACACACACAGCCTGGCAGACAGAACTCTGCCTCGTTTTTTTTTTTAAACATTTTTTTTTTTTTAGATGATTAAGTTTATTTATTTATTTATTTTTTTGGCTGTGTTAGGTCTTTGTTTCTGTGTGAGGGCTTTTATCTAGTTGCAGCAAGCGGGGGCCACTCTTCATCGCGGTGCGCGGGCCTCTCTCTATCGCGGCCTCTCCCATTGCGGAGCACAGGCTCCAGACGCGCAGGTTCAGTAGTTGTGGCTCACGGGCCTAATTGCTCCGCGGAGTGTGGGATCTTCCCAGACCAGGGCTCAAACCCGTGTCCCCTGTACTGGCAAGCAGATTCTCAACCACTGTGCCACCAGGGAAGCCCTCTCTGCCTCGTTTTTTTGTGTGTTTCAGGGCAGGAAGTTGTGTGCGTTACAAAGTGAAATCTGTATTTCTGTGCTCCTTAAATAATGAAGATATTCATGGGCTCACGAGCGTTCTCCTGCCTGGTGCCCAAATGGAGGTGAAACGCAGGCATGGGGAGCAGCGCTCCGGAGCGGGCAGAGAGCAGAAAGGGCACCTCACCCGCTTGTGAGATTTCACAGCAAAACGCTGCCACTTCCTCATAAATCCCCGAATTTAAGAGAAAGAACCAGTCGATGGTTAAAACCGGCTGCAGAAGAGGTAAAGAAAACACCACGACTCTGGGGCTAATCCCGCCTGCAGCTCCTCCCCGAGAAAGGGGGATCCCCCCACCCCCAGACATCACAAGTGTCTGCAGTGCAGCTTCACTGCGGGCACCCGGGTAACTTTCAGGAGAGAAGCACCCACGGCCTGGGAAGTGCCCAGGTGCCCAGGCGTCTGGGTCAGTCAGCTAACGGACACCCTGATGCTCCTTTTCTCGGTCACTGCTGACTTGCAGGCGGGACTGAGGCCACCTGGCTCTCAGCGTCCTTACCTGGGTCTCCCTGTCGCCTCCCGGCCGCCCTTGGTCTCTGAGAACCGGTCCCACCAAAGGCCCCCGATGGCACCAGCCAGGGCTGATAGCACAGGGAGGGGCAGCTGACCACTGGCTGGCCAGACCCTAGACCCTACAGGGCCTGATTTAAAACAACAAGCTGGTCTAGGGCAGGGCTGGACAGAGCTGTCCAGTGGTGATGGGGACAGGCCGAGTCTGTGCTCTCCGGGACCGTGGCACCAGTTCTCACGCACTGGAAAGGCGGCCAGTGCAACCGAGAAACTGAATTTTATCTAATTTTAATTATTTTAAATTCCAACCTGAACAGCTTTAAACTGCATCGGGCAGAGCTGCTATCAAGAGCGTGAACCAACAAGACGACGGCTGTTCCGAGGGCATGAGAACTCGCGGTAACAGGTCTTTCAAGCCTTGGCCGGCACCACTCACCCCGGGTTAGGAGGGAGGAGACTCGGAGCCACGGGACGGGGACATGGTGAGAGCCTGGCAACAGCGTGGGAGCCCCGTCCCGTCCTGTGTGCAGCACGAGGGGCTCGGCCTGGACGCTCGGGAGAGAACCAAGCCCCCGGCTACCACATCTCAGTCCCGGGAACATTTCACTGAAAAGCAGGGGTCCCTCATTTTCAGTGTCAGCAGCCCGTGGGTCTCCACAGAGATCCTGGGGACGGACAGTGTAGCCTGAGCTGGAGGAGAAAAGTCCCGCCCTGAACCACAACGGAGCTCATCCCCACAGACGGGACGCGGCTCTTCTCTCAGGACCACGCTCTCCCAGGTGCGGCTCTGCATTCACAGGACGCAGGCAGGACCTGGATACAGACTCAGAACAGGACAGGAGGCCGGGAGCTGGAAGGGGCAACACGTTCGCCCCCAAATGCTTAGCAGCTCTTTGGGGGATGCCCTGGACAGACGGTGTCCCAGAAGAAGGGCCCAAGATGTGCAAGGATGTGCAAGGATCTTGCAAACACAGTTCAATCAAGCCCTCTGCTCAATCACCCCCTACTCCACGGTTACATCCTGGACTGGCCGTGGTGAGCAGGCACCTGGGCAGAGCAGCATCCAGACCTCCCCCGTGGCAGCCCCTCCCGGGCAGCCAGCCCCAGGTCCTGGCTGTGAGAGCTGGGAGGGCTGCGTGTGCTCACGGCACGCACACACGCATCCTGAACGGTTAGGTGCCTGTGGCCTTCAGACAAACTCAGGGCCTCGAGCAGAATGGCTGGCATCTCCCGAGGACCGAGGCAGCAGCTGTCGGTCAGTGAGCACTCGGGGAGCCGGGCACCCCACACACAGCTTCGCTGCATTCTCAAGTGACACAGGGTTTAGCAGGCTGCAAGCATCCCCAAGGGGATGGGGGCAGAGCCAGGGCTCTTGTTCCGAGTTCCCAGGAAGGTGGTGGCAGGGCAGTGGGCCTGGGGGGCACAGCGTCACGCACGAGGCTGAGCCGGAGGCCTCCCCACGGGCGTCCGCTCTCGCCCCTGGACTGTGGTGCTCCCTGCAGGCGGGGGGACTGGATGACGAAGGAGTGGCTCCTGACTCATGTGGACCAGATGCCCTGAGCTGTCCACGTGGAGGACACCTGGAGCCGGGCTGCACCCACGTCCTTCCCTAAGGAGGCCTCAGGAGGGCTGACTTCCACCCGGTGGGCACCTGCCCCCGTGCCCACGGCCCTGCTCCCCCCGTCCTCCCCACACCCGGAGGCGAGCTTCCCTTCCTCCTGCATTCACCTGCTGGCCACACTGAGGGCCGTGGTGCCCCGGCTCCAAACTGCAGAAGAAAAGGCACGGGAGCGAGCCAGGGCCCTGCCAGCTCCGAGCAGCCTCTCTCTGAGAGGCTCTGCACAGCCCGCCTGTCACCCAGCAGTGCTGAATTTCCATGGCAGGCTTTTACTGGAACGTTCAGCCTGGCTGTACATGCTGGGTTTTGTAGGCGTTTTAATCAATAAATAAATTAGCCCGCACTGCAGCCACGTCCTCCATCTGGGGCTGACAGCAGAGCGGAGAGTGAGCAGAGAAAAGCCTTGCTGGAGGATTCTTCTGTATTTCTTATCCCCCTGGTTATGAGAATATTCCAGGCAGGACCGGTTTCAGATTCACCAAGTGCAGGTGTCCTAAAGCCAGGGTTTCCCGTGTCCCCCGCCCCCGCCACCGCCGAGCACCCAGGGGCTCCCAGCCCAGCACCGCTGTCCCCCGCTCCTACCCCTGGGGCCTCCCCTAAGGAGCAGCTTGGGACGGTCCCTCTCTGTCCTGGCACGTGGCCGTGGGTCAGCTCGGGAGGCCGGAGGGCCAGGTGAGAGCAGGCTCCTCTCCAGGGGCCGGTCAGCTCTGCTCACCAGGAGGCAGAATCTCCCCTCTCCACCTTCCCCACTTTTGTGGGCTTCCTTTCAACTGTTTCAGCAAAGGGTTCCCAAAGAAGGCAGGCAGAAAGCAGCATCGTCCGTGATTTACAGCACTCATAGGAATGCCGCCAGTGTGAATCAACAGCAACTCCTCCTGGGGACTGGGCTCCTAGGACCCGCACCCTGACCCACCTGAGACTCTGCCCCCAAGGACCCTTGTCACCATCGGTGGACGTGTGCCCCGACAGCTCAGCATCCCGGCTGTGTCTCCCGCCTGGACCAGGGGCCCCCTGAGGGCAGAACCCGACTTGTCCCTCTCAGCCACATACTCAGGGCTTGGCACCTGGCACACAGCGGGCGTCCAGGCTACAAGGCTCTGCACGGCGGCAGGAACGTCGTAACCACCGAGGTAGCGGCTCCTCCCCTCCCCGCTGCGAAGTCCTGCTTCTCACCCATTAGGCCCCTCTTCTGGCCACGCCACCTTCAGGCTCTGGGCCAGGGTTCAGCTGAGGCTGGGTGAGCCAGCACCTCCTCCAGGTGGGCCTCCGAGAGCTGTGCTGCTCGCGGTGGGTGAGGCCCCAGACCTGGCGTGGCCCTGCCCCTGCGGCTGCATCCTCCCCGGCTGAGCCCCGGACCACACAGTGGATGCTCAGACATTTGCCAATCACGCAAAGGAATCAAGGGTGTTCTAACTACAGCTCTTTGTGCAGAGCACCTGTCTGCAGAGACGCACCCCAAAGGCTCCAAGGGGCTGTATCTGGCATGTGGGCGCCTCCTTCAAAAAGACAGAAGGAAGGCTTCTGGCCGGAGCCACGCTGTGTCCTGGCGGGGGGATGGAACAAGCACAGATCACAAACAGCCCCCGCCCGGTGCGCCGGAAGGAAGAGTCCAGTCACTCTCCAGGCAGAAAAGGGCAGGACAAGCAGGGCCACGACACCCGCAGCCGCTGGGCCAGGCGGCCCCGGATGTGGACCACCCAGCCCCGAGGACACAGAGCGGCAGAGGCGTGTGGTGCGGAGCAGCAGGACCCCGGGCTGAAAACGTAGCCCTGCGTCCCGCCCGGAGCCGGGCAGGCAGCGCTCCAGCCCCAGGAATTCTGTGCGCTGGTCTCAGGAGGGCGACGGCCAAGCCGGGACACTAAGGCAGGACACCTACTCTCTGGCAAAACGCACTGCCCCTCTGAGAGGACGCGGCCCCAGGACAACCAAGTCTGGGAAACCGGGCTGAGGAGGAAGGGGCTCCCAGGCTGGCACGGTCTCCCTGCCCTCTGTCCTCTGATGCCCGCCACGTGCGCAGGCAGCCGTGTGGGTTAGGGGAGCGAGCCCCCGGGCCCTCTGTCCTTGGCCTGAGCCGGTGACACTCTGAGTGCCCAGACCAGGAGGAGAAGCAGGGCTGGGGCCCCTGCACCTGCCGTGGTGGCCTCGACCGTGGTGGCCTCTGGCTGCCCGTGGGTGGACACAGCCCAGGCCCGCGCGCAGGCTGCAATGCAAACTGGCAGGAAGGAGCAGACTCCGGTCAGCTGTGAGAACCTGCGAGCCCGAGCTGCGGTGCTGGACGTTTCTAAAAGGAGGCTTTTCCTCTGCATCCCCGCCGGGCCAACCAGGAGGCCGCACGGACCGTGGGCACGACAGGGCGGGCGCTGCCTCCGGGAGCGCTGTCCCCAGCCTTGTCCCCACCTGCCCCCCTGGATCACAGCGAGGCCGTCACCGTGGGGCTGACCCGCACCCCCCCACAAAGCGCCCTGCGGTCCCGGCCCAGCCAGACAGGCGGGCGCCCCATCGCGCCCTCAGCAAGACAGGTCCTGTCCGCACAGAGCGTGTGGGGAGAAAAGTGGCAGAAGGGAAAAGAAAGAAGTCCAAAACAGAAATGAGGAAAAACACAACTGGAAACAATGGGATAAAATATTTGAAATAGAGAAAAATGGGCACAAGGCCGAGTGTCTTAACAGGAGACTTGTTACGTGAAGCAGGGAAACGCCGCTGATGATCTGTTTCACGGCCACTAAATCTCCCGTTTGAAAAACATTCTAATGAAGTGAAAATAGTCTAAATAGAGGATTAAGTGAAAAGACCAGCATACAAACACGATCCCGATCGTGTCTGGAAACAAACTCGTGTGCAGAACAGCTAAGTATCAACGAGGTTTTCTCTGCATTAGGGAAAAAGGGCAAGTTCTACTTCTTCACACAGTATTTTTATACATTTACACATCCCACATTTTCTGTAATGAGCATAAATAATGTTTCTAATTAGACGGAAACATTTAAAAATACATATTATTTTCAGACTGAAAAGACATCAAATACGGCTCAGCTTCTGGCAGCTCCTTGGCGGAGCTGAGATGCAAGAGTCACTCGGAACAGGTGACTTTGCCGAGTTGGGTGCCAGCTCTGGAGCCTGTGCACACACCGGAGGGGCAGCCGCTCGGAGCCAGGGGGCATCTCCTCACCCTGCAGGGGCCGCCTGGGCTCAGCAGTGACCCCCCAGGAGCATCACAGGACAGGAGGGGCCCCCAGGCCCCCTGGACCAGAGCCCCCCCAACGCCCACAGCGCGGCGGTGAGGCCCTTCCCGTCCCATCCCCGAGCGAACGCACCCTCCACTCGCCTTTGGGCACGTGGGCCTCGTCCAACCACAGCCGGCGGAGGCAGCTGCCCGTAGAACACTGGAAATCAAAACAGTTTCCCTCCCCCTTGAGCATAACGCAGAACCCAGACATTTCTCAGTGTCTTTCTTCCCCTGACAGCCTTCTGTTGCTGCTTTTCTGGCGATCCTTCACACCATCTTGACAGCATCTTCAAAGGAATCATGTTAAACGGAGCCTCCCCCTCTACCCCAGACTCAGGACAGCAGGAGTCTCAAACCAGGTTCCATCTAACCCGTTCAGGGACGTCCTGGCCACCTCTCAGGTCGGGGAACCGTGGCCTCCACAGGCACTCGGTGACCCACAAGACTGTGTCAGGTCATCACCTACCGTGCACCCAGCACTGTGCACCCAGCACCCTGCCGGGCTCCCCAGGAAACGGGAAACGGCAACAAGTAAGGAGCCACACACATGGCCCCCATTCTCAGCAAGTTCACCACCTGGCCAAGAGGCAGAAAATACACACAGAAAGAAGGAAGAGAATATTTAAGCCCTAAACCAGGCGAAAAAGACGTTTCAAGCAGTTTGCTAAGGCTCAGGAGCGCTGGGTTTGCAGGACCCTGAGGTCCCACCCTGAGGCCACAGAGGGCAGGTGAGCGGCAGCAGTGGGCACAGCTGGGCAGCATCTGCGTCCTCAACCCCAAGGGGTGGGCGTCAGGGACGAGGAGCCAGGCAGCTGCAAGGAGGGGTCAGGGCTGAGCTGATCCAGAAAGCGATAGGCCATGAGGGGTTCATGCAGGAGACGCTGAGGAAACGGAGGCTGTGCTGGAGGGTGAGGTCAGGAGGCCAGGGCCTCGGGGACGCCAGCGGGGACCCGGGGTGTGCGTGTGCTCCTGTGTGTGCGCGTGCCTGGGGGAAACCTGAGTGTTGTAGGCCTGGACACACCCACTTCTCCCAACAGGTAACGTAATAAACGTTGATTGAGTGGCTGGTGCCATGCATCCGGTTTCTGGAAACAGAAGTTCTCGCTTTGCCGTCCCTGTTTCTCTTTGCTGCCAAAGGGAAAGAGGGACGCAAGGCTCTCCAACAACCTGCAGAGGAAGAAAGGACCTGGCTGCCATGGCGTCTCCGTCCGTGGATCTGAGTCAGAATCTGCACTTTAACAAGCCCCCCGGCACCTCAAGACGAGAAGCCGGATCCAGGTCGTAAAGCCCAAGGCCTGGGATCCCAGGCCTGTGGACGGAACTGGAGGGCAGCTCAGCGGTCACCCAGCTCAACACACCACGTGCCGGATGAGCAAACTGGGGTCTGAGAGCGCTAACTGGTTTCCCAGGGCTCCCCCTTTTAAGATTTCATTGTCACCCAGTCTTGGGCTAAAAACCCCAAACCATCATTCCCCAACTGCACGTCTTGACCAGTTGGTGGGAGTCAAGCACCCACCATGCCTCATCTTCCGTGTTGTCGCGTGAAGTCACGGGGATGGAAATCCGCAGAGCTTCCCGTATGCCTCAAAACCAAGCAGGGAGACGTGTGCCAGGCGCATACCAGCGCTGCCCCAGGGTCACCGTGGTTACCGAGCTCTGCACTGATTTCCACCACGCCCAAGGCTCAGCCGATGAGACACACGTCATCCAGAAATGGGACTCGAATACAAATGACAACCGCTCTACAGAGCAGTACACACAGCTCTGAGGTGAGTAACCCCCTGAAATGGTGGCTTTTAAGGCTCCTTTGTGTAGAAGCAAAGGGTCTGAAATCTGCTCCAGTCGGGAGTAAATAATGAGAAGCCTCCTCTCCAGCCAGTGGCTGGTGACGCGGCATCACTGCCACGCCGTGTGAAGCCGCACCCCAAGTCGTGGGCAGCAGAGAAGGGCCTTTGTTCCCGGGGTACAGACGAAGGACCGGAGAGGGATAGGTAATGATTTCTTTTCATTCGACAGCTTGGCAAATCCCAGTTTGTCTTCATAATGGCAGCTCCTCGGTTATAATTTAACACCTATTCCAAGCACAGTTGACAAACGAATGTTAGTGACAACACAATGCCAGTTTCATCTGCGGCCAGAATGATTTATGTCCTTGACGAGCCCACGACAAGTCTGTCAATCTGGTCACACGGGTGTGCGCTCTGCAGACGGCACCGCCATCTGCCTTCCCGCACGTGCACATAAAGAGTCCCGGAAGCTACTGAGTGCGGGGCAGCTCCCTGGCCACCAGCTACCCCACCGTGTCCTCCGTCACAGGCGAGGCTCTGGGCCGGCCACCTCCTGGCCCTCGCGGGCAAGGAAGAAAACAGCAGCAAAGAGCGAAAGGACGTGTCCTCTGGGGACAGCACCTTCCTTGCAAAACTCCCAGTGAGCTGTCAGCAAACGCAGGACCGCCCTGCACAGAAGGGGTCTTTAGCCAAACGACACACATTCTGTTCTGGGAGGCCCCTGAGTGCTAGTAACGTGGGGCATCTCCGGAGGGAACACACGTCCTGGCTTCATCCCGCTTGCAGAGCTGGTGTATCCACTTTAAAACCCTCCTCCCTGAGGTGGCCGAGGGACGCCGCCGCCACGCTGCGTGCTCATGGCCCCAACACGTTAGGAGCTCGGGTGGCCTCTGGCCCCAGGACTCCAACTGGACTCTGCAAAAGCAGTTACTGTTACGAAGGCCGCCCTGATTGTTAACGTCCTTTTCTTATGAGTCCGGGATTCAGGTTCCTGTGCCTTCCCCGGGTTGCACGTGAGGGGTGTCTGGGCTCCCCGAGCCCCTCTTGGAGCCTCATCTTTTGGGCAAACCAGAGACCTCAGGGGCCGGAGACTGACAGGCTAGTATTAAAAGGAGCAAGGGCACGATGGGGCACCCTAGCCAGGGGCACAGGGCTGCTCGTGGTGGGGCTGCCTGCCCTGGGTTGGAGCGTTTACCAGGCAGGTGCGGGAAGCAGAGAGATGGACACACACTGGTGAGAGAAGGGCCCCCAGGCGCACGGGCAGGTCAGGAGCCGCGTCAGGGCAGAGTGGCCCCGCGACCAGCCGCAGTGGGTGAGTACAGCATCCTGGCCAGAAGCACCAGCAGGGGTCCCGTGGGAGAAGGCAGCACAGGCAGACACTGGACACGTCCGACCACAAGCCAGGACGTGGTCCAGACAGCTCAGCCTCCTAGGCTCACACAGGCGGGGGAGAGGCTCTTCAGGGCCAGGGGAGCCCCCAGGAAGGGGGCTCTCAGAGACTCCAGGGCAGCTCAAGATGCCAGAGCACCTGAGGAATGACTCCCGTGTCCTCGATGAGCCACAGAGAGACACGTCCACTTATCCACATCTGCAGTCAAGACGGTCTGCAGACCCTGGTGCTGCTCTTCCACCAGGGGGTCAGGAACTGGGGAAAGGACGTGATGGCTGGGCAGGTTTGGGGGCCACCGGACCCCACGCAGAGGAGGTATGGTGGGGCCTTCACGTGACCCCAGCAGAAACCAGTCCCGGGTGACATCAGCACAGTCCCCGACGACATCGTCACATCCTGGGTGACGCCATCCTTCCCAGGTGACATCCATCACAGAGTCCCAAGCGACATCATCGCAGCCCAAGGTGTAACGCAGACATGAGCCCAGGTGTCCTGACTTCAGAACTCGCTCACACATGGCTTTTTGCGAATGAGCCACTTTGTGAACCAGCGCCTTTCATTTGTTACAGGGGCACATGGTTTCCTTCCCTCAAAGGAATTCCCAAGTCTGGGAAAAATGCCACGATCGGGTCAGGGCCCCAGATTCTACGTCCAAGCGTCTTCGGCCTCGGGAAGTTTACAAAGTCCATAAAAGACCTGAGAGTCCCCCGAGGCAACTCTAACTGGAAAATCTGACGGTCAAGGAATCACAGCAAAAACGATTCATGATGAACATCCTGAATTGGTTAGTACACTGTTCTGGCCAACTTCAAAAGAAAATCTTGGTGAATCTGGGCTCGGTTCAAGGGGTGAGACGCAAACATGAAAAACCATGAAGATATTTTATAAAGAGGCTTAGACTTGTCTCCCTCAAAGCCCAGTTTCCTATAACAAGTTGGTTAAGAGGTGCAGCTTGTCCAAGAAAACAAAAATTAATTGGCTTTCAATTTCCAGTTGACCTTGGAAAGGAGAATTAACCCATTTGCAAAGGAGGAACTAATGTCCAAGTCAGTTTTCCAGACTCTGAGGGTCTGAGCATCCAGACTAAAATCGCCACAAGGAAATAAAAAACTCCATCTGAGCACCGAGAGGGGGTCCAGCTCCAGCGGAGGCCAAGGGACTGGCGTGAGCTTGGGACAGAAGCGGGTGACCGCAGGCAGGGGCCTCATTCTGACCACAGCAGCTCTGCTCACCATCTCGGTCTGAACGCCTCAGGGCAGCAACACGCTGACCTCAGGGACGCAGGGCCCCTACGGGAAGGAACCCGGAGCACACGGCCCAGCCAGGTGACCAGAGCTCTGGGCAGGTGAAGCCAGACCCCACCTCTGCCGAGAGCAGCAGATGTCTGCCCAGAGAGATAGGACGGACACAGCCGGGGTCACATCTGGGGTCACTTCCGGGGGCTGCCATCAGGCGGCAGCTCAACAAGAATGACACTCCCCCTCCTTGGAGGCAGCAGTGCCGGTTGGGGGGCCGACCCCAGACCCACCCACTTGAGCCTCGTCTCGAGTCTGACGTGCTGTCTACACTGCACAAGTCGAACCGCTGCTGCCAGGGGTGCAGACTGCAGTGTGGACAGCGTGTGGCTTCTGCTTACTGCCCCCACGAGGGTGTCCAGGGCCGCTGCCCGCTTCAAGGGCCTGAGGTCAGAGGCTCTGTGTGTCTCTGACCCAGTTTCTGGAGGCTGAGACCCTCAGGGCTGCCACCAAGGACATTCCCAGGTCCCCTCCCGGTACCTGCCCGACAGAGATTCTGGTAACATCTTTCTTACTAACTGCATTCTTGGGTTTCCCTCATTCTGCCAGCTCATCCCTGAAACAAGTATTAGGTAGAACAGCTCTCATCTTAAAAACATAGTTCCACACAGCGTAGGGCCCTGTAAATTCAATTTTCAGTCTCACACTTGGCATTTGTTTGGGGGTATTTCCAACGCACCAGGAAGACAGAATGCCTTCATGGGTGAAAACCAGTACTGATGGTTTTGCCTAAAGATTTACCATAGTATTTCTTTTCTTAATACTGCCCGAGGTCTACGTATCACAGCAAATCAGCTGCGTGCCGCTCCGCCGAGCTGGTCCTAAAAGCACCAAGTGCACATCTTCTGGAGAAAGCTTTTGCGTGAGCTTTCTCGTGGCTCGTGTGCGCTTCTGAAATGTTTCACACTCCCCTTACACCTCATCTCCAGCTCAGATGAGAATCCATTGTTTTTCGGTGTGTAAATAGTACACCCTTCAAATAGTAGGGAAACAGAAGCACAGCTAAGGAAGATTTGCTAAATTTTCAGTGCAAGGAAACTATTGTTTCCATCAGCATTCCAGGCAGCCTAGGACCAAAAGAATAAAAAATAACTTACCTACAATTACCCACCCTCAATTCTGAGGATCTGATATAAAACCTGGTGACTACAGATGACAACTCTGTGCTATATAATTGAAATTTGCTAACAGGGTAGAACTTCAATGTTCTCAGCAGAAAAAAAAGATTAAAATGTGAGAAGATGGACGTGTTAATTAACCAGATGGAGGGAATCCTTAAACAAACTATTTCTTCAATTAAAAACAATATATAAACAGGGACTTCCCTGGTGGTCCAGTGGTTAAGATCCCGCATGCATGCTGCAACTAAGAGTCTGCATGCCGCAACTAAGAAGTTCGCATGCCACAAGTAAAAGATCCCGCATGCTGCAACTAAAGATCCTGCATGCCACAGCTAAAGAAGAGATCCCACGTGCCGCAACTAAGACCCGATGTTGCCAAATAAATAAATAAATACTTAGAAAAATATATATATATATAAACAAAAAAGATGCTCCAAAGATATTCCTTCCAGTCTTTTCCCCCAACACATACATGTAAGGCATTGAACACGGGGAGGATCCCACCACACAAAGAATTTTGTATTTTTTTTTTTTACTTTAAATGTTCCAATATCCTTCCACCCTTTATAATGGCCTCATTATTGGGATGAACTTCTTTACAAATGAATCTTTGTCCTTCTTTTCTTTCCCCACCAGATTCTCAGGCTGGAATTGCCAGATCAAAGCTGATGTGCATCTTTTCCAGATGTAGACAAGTTGCTTTTCGACTTGGGGAAAGACAAACTGGCCTCATTCTCTTCGTCCTCATTGATGTTATCTGATTTTGATTAACTTATGAGACAATGAGGCCTCTCATTCTTAGAGTTTATGACTAAGGTCACTTATTTTAAACACATATTTTAGTAATTCTTCTTCTGATGCTCAATAGAGTCCTTTGGGTCAAAGGAAGGTGAGGGGTGGGTTTGGGGGACGTGGGTGAGGCTGGAGATGGGGAGAGAAGTCCCTGTAAGAGAGGAGGCCAGAGAGGGAGCAGTTCCCATAAAGGCAGTACCCCCAGAGTCCAGGGGAGGATCTGGCCTAAGAGAGGAGAGTAAACCTTGGGGATCTGAGTGATGGGACACAGGGGAGGGGTGAACAGCTCACAGCTGGAGACAGCGGGGGAGGTACTCCCACCTGACAGTTGCTGTGTTCCCATGAAATCACTGCTTGCAGGTTACCTACCTGGGGGTGCTGTCTACCTGGGGAGTCTGTCTACCTGGGGGGGCTGTCTACCTGGGGGGCTGT
>NW_021703775.1:313918-395634 GCF_005190385.1 Monodon monoceros
CTGGGGAGTCTGTCTACCTGGGGGGGCTGTCTACCTGGGGGGCTGTCTACCTGGGGAGTCTATCTACCTGGGGGTACTGTCTACCTGGGAGGGCTGTCTACCTGGGGGTGCTGTCTACCTGGGGGGGCTGTCTACCTGGGGAGTCTACCTGGGGGTGCTACCTGGGGGTGCTGTCTACCTGGGGAGTCTATCTACCTGGGGGTGCTGTCTACCTGGGAGGGCTGTCTACCTGGGGGTGCTGTCTACCTGGGGGGGCTGTCTACCTGGGGAGTCTACCTGGGGGTGCTGTCTACCTGGGGGTGCTGTCTACCTGGGGAGTCTATCTACCTGGGGGTGCTGTCTACCTGGGGGGGCTGTCTACCTGGGGGGGGGCGCTGCCTTGAGAGGGAGAAGCAACAGTGGCACTAAGAGCTTTTCTGCGGCCACCACAGGATACTCCAGGGGAACCCAGGCAATCACCACTATTAAGTCAGGTCTGGAGGCTCTGCTGCAGAGCTGTCAGTCACAGGCTTAAAGACTCGGTTTTATTTCATCATTATCAACAGAATACATAACACAACCGTAACACATAGAAATGAAGTATCTGCTTTAAGGCACCATAATCTACCTGTCAGTCATCTTTTGGCCTTTTCTCCTTGCAGAGGTTTATAAGATTTTTAATATATGATGATATCCATGTATGTACCACTTGGTATCCTGTTTCTTTTTAAGAGCCAACACTTTTCTCCTGAAAAATCAATTTCAATTGGATGCGTAACACTGAACTCACTGCATATATGAGAGCTCAGTGATCCCTACGGTTTAATTAATAACATGGAAGCTGTTCTCCACTGCTGGCTGTTTTTCACGACACTAAACGAAACCTTTGTGTACATGGTGTTCGGTTCTTGTGTGTTTGCTTTGAGGCTTATTTTCCGGTGGCGGATCCCCAGGGTGGCCACGGGCCCAAGACACGGAGCTTCAAGTGCCCTCAGTCCATCACTCGGGTCCCAGGGGCCGGCTGCCGACCGTGACCACAGCCGCCTCCAGACTCTGCTCTTCCTCACATTCCCGTCCACCTGACAGCTGAGAAACTGTATTTTATTGTTTTTTCAAATGTGCGCCTCTTTAGTTTCTTGGACCACACGTTTCTCCACGTTTTCAGATTACCAAGATCAAATGTTTTCCAAAATTAACTATTGTCATTTCCTCTGTCATGAATTATTTACTTATGTTCTTTGCTATTTTACATGATCAGGTTTTTGGTTGTTTTAAACAACCGCTTTTAACGAATTCTCCATATATTAAGAACATCCACTACCAAAATATGCTCTGTGAATATCTTTCCCAGTGTGTATCTTGTCTTGTAGATTAATAAGATTTTTAACTTGCTTCTAATGTTGTGTGTGGTCAACCTGGCCATGCTGTCTCCCTCCCCAGGTTGGGGACTTGTACCGGGTGCCGACTCTCTTGGTCTCCCTGTAGTCTGGGTCCTTGTGTCTCCCCCTAGGGCCGGCTGGCATGTGTCTGGGGGCTGCTTCTCCCCATCCACCCCACCTCCACTCCAGTCCGGCCGAGTCACCTGGGACGAAAGCACAGGACTCCAAGGGCTTTTAGGATCTGCCAAGCGGCTGCACTTCTGACACTGGGTGGGAGTCCCCCTAACTGGGCTGCTCCCCAGGCTCACGAGTCCGTCCGCGTCAGATTCCAGCCACAAACAGGAAACAGCCCCACGGGCGTCAGGACGTCGTAAAATGACATGAGGGGCAGGCGGGCGGCCAGGAGGCCCTTCCCCGCCCCGAGCCTCTAAGGTTTCCTCCGTCTTCCCAAGAGCCTCTCCTGGAGCTGCTGCGGGCAGTGCAGGTGCTACTTCTCACAGGGCAGAGCCCTGGTCCTGGCCGTCTTCAACCAGACCTGGCAGAGGGACAGCCAGGGAAGCACAGCGTTCACCCGCAACATGCCCCACAGGTCTCCCATCTCCTCCCGAGGAAAAGCAGCCCAGGGTCCCGTGCCCGGAGAGGAACAGGTCACACCGACGGTGTGAGCAGGGGTCCTGTCCTCTGGACGGGGAGGAACCTCAGAGGGCGGCAGGGTCTCCACTGGGGGATTTGGGCACCTCCTGGGGCTTCGCCCCGTGACTGCCCAGGGGAGGCCGGTTGTTAAGGGAAGGTCCGAGGCTGTCACCGGGAGCGGCTGTCACTCCCAGAAGGAGATGTCTTTCTTTCTGGCAGAGTCATTACAGCTCAAAAAATGTCCCCAGAACAAGCCACTAATCTCGGAGAGGTTTATGGCTTAGGTGGGATTAATGCAGGTCACAGCATCACAGCAGGTCACACTGAGTCCCACGGCCCTCCAGCCAGGGGCCGCGGCCTCCGGGACCCTTCTCCACGCAGTCTGGTTCTGCGGGCTCCAGAGGGCAGCCAGGACGAGCAGAAGTGGGGGGAGGGGACCGTCAGGTGCAGGTGGACAAGGATACGGAGGGGCCGCACAGGAAGAGTCACAAACGTCACCAGCAAAGCTCCCCCTTCCCTCAGGGACACCCGGACTGCAGATCTGCCATATCTGTGGTGCAGACATGCACCTCCCTCTGCTGACACCAAAACAGCAAAAGCCAATGAGCCACAGCCTCAAGGCCCGAGGCCACAGTGCCACCCACACCTAGCCAGGGGCCTCGCACCTGTTCCCGCGTCTCCAGGTGACCAGGTGGCCCAGTGTCCCCTACACCTGTCACCCTGCAGGAGCCCGACGTGAATGGTACACACTCACCCGGCTCAGCCACAGAGGAGGGTCAGAGATGATAAGGGTCTCAGACTGGACCCTCAAGGGCCCTTAGAGGTCACGGGGGCGGGGTCAGTGGCTGCGGGAACCACAGTTGTGTTCCTGGTTCCCCAGCTGCACCTGTCCCAGAACCACTGTTTTTTCACCTACAGCGTGACGTGCCCTGTGCGCTTCCACCTGAAGAAAGCCTTCTCCTCTACAAAGTGCTTGGAGACCACAGGCGACAGCATCTCCGAGGGACCCACCCGCTCTGAACCGTGTCACTCTGTGCTCTGGCTTAAAGTGCTGCCTCTGAGGAGGAGAAATTGGGGCCCAAGGCATCAGGGAGGCTTCCAGACACGCGCCCAAGGGCGGTGAACCGCGGACGAGTGGCAAAAATGCAGCTCAGACACAGGACACGGGCAGAGCCCCTCCAGACTCAGAGGGTGATGGGGCCATGTGGGGATGCCCCTCCTCCCCAGGCACACGTCCTGGGCGGGTCCCCAGGAAGGCAGGTATGGCCCTGTGGCGCATTCTGCCAACTAAGGCCGGGCGAGGTGTGTCACCTGGGAGCCGGGGCAGACATGTTTCAGATAAACGGGAGCAGCACCAACAAGGATTTGTGTTTTCCAGCCCAGCGTTTCCCAAAATTGGTTCCAAAGGACACTGGCTCCGTGAGACATTTGTCATCAAATAAATTCAGAAAAACTGTCTACTTTACCTTCCTCCTGAAGGGCCACAAGTTTTGGACACTAAATGTCTTTCAATAAAAAAAGTTTCACATTTTTTATCCTAAAGTTTTCCTACATCAATCTGTCCATGGAATGTGCATTTGACAGCATCCCTGCCAACAGCCTGAGAACCAAAACCCTGGTCACTTTAGAAATACCAGGAGTAATCAACTAATCACCCAGTAATCGATTCAGAGATTTCAGCCACCTGCTTAAAATATTCTTAATTTTACCGCATAGCTACTTTGGGAAAAAATCTGGCATTTCTTATAAAGTTAAACACACATTCACCCTACGACCCAGCAATCCTTCTCCAAAACATTTATCCAAGTGAGACGGGAAGTTACATCCACATAAAATCCGTTATGTGAGTGTTGCACTGACTTTATGAATAACTGCTCCAATCTACAAACACTCAGTTCCCTTGGGTATTAAGTGGACTCAGTGTGATGGGTCTACACAACGGGACCTCAGGCCGCAATGGGAAGAGGCTGGACGATGTGGATTGGCCACACCTGTGCTGGGCCGGGTGAGGGGCTGACTCTGGGGCTCCAGGGAGACCCCTTCACCCAAAGTTCTGGAAAACGCAAACCACAGGAAGAAACACTGACCGGTGGTCCCCAGGGGCTGGGGCGGGGGTGACAACAAAGAAGCAGATAGAACTTGCAGTTTTATATCTTGATGGGAGCAGAGCGGGGGCAGGTCACTCAACTGCAATTATTTGTCAAAACTCACAGATCTGTAAACCAAAAGTGAGAATCAATAAAGACCTAAAATGAACCTAAATTTAACTTAGGTTCCGGTGTAAAATGAGGGGCCAGATGTGTTCACAGGTCCCTGTAAACATCATCAGGGAAATCCAGGCCCAGCTCTGAGCTCCTGGTTTCCATCACTGACATCTCGAGGTAACCCACCTCTGCTCAGCCAGGATGACCCCACGTTTCCCTAAAGCACACTGCTGGTTGGTCAACCCCTCCCAACGGGAGGGAAAGGCAGGGTGGAAGGAGAGGGGGACCCACAGCTGCATCATTCATGACCAGAAGAGAGGCTCACACCGACAGCATGTGAAGAGGCACAAGGCTCCACACCGTGTCACGTCCCTGTCAATCTGCACAAACATCGCACAAGGTGGACACAGACATCCTACCTCCAGACACAAACCAGGGTCCAGAAAAATGGAGCACCTCACCTGGCTACCCAGGTAGTAAGCTGGTGAAGCTGTAACTTGAACCTGTATGGACTCTTCTAGCAACTCTAGTGTTTCCAAGGCTAGAGAATTGATACCTGTAGGGCAGCCGCCACACCTCGCGTTGGTGGCTGTGGAGAAACTGGAAGACCTGGCATCCTGGGGAGTGGGAGGTGATGCAGCCACTCTGAGAAACAGTCTGGCTGATCCTCAGATGGCCAAACAGAGGACAGGCATCATATGACCCAGCAATTCCATCCTAGGCGTTCGCCCAAGAAAATGAAAACAGAGCCCACATAGAAATGTACACACAAATAGTCACAGCAGTGTTACTTATAACAGTCAAAAAGTGGAACAATTCAGGTATCCATTATCTTAGTGACCAGGTGGATGAAATGTGTGTATTCATACAGTGGGATGGGACTCGGCAATAAAAGGAGCCGTGTTCTAAAGCTGACCGTGGTGAGGGACCACAGCCACCAAATCACACACCTTATGTGGGCAAATTCCATCCCAACAAGGCTGTCTTTAAAAATGGCATATACCTACCCCGGTTTCATGAGTGAGAGGGTGACAACACAACAAATACGTCCCAGTACTCGGTAGCTGCCTTCAGAATGCACGGTAAGATTTCAGTTGGAAGCAGACTAAAAATACTAATTGCATTCTTACTTAGGCTAATGTTAAAATTTAGTACGTATCCTCTGCCACATGTCGACTCAGAGTACAGGGAAGGGGCTGGTTCACCGGGAGGGGGAGAAGCAGCCCATCACTGAGGAAGAAACAGCAGAATCCCCAGCAAAACCTACGAACCGATGCTGACGTTCACTCCTGTAGATGTTTCTGCAAAAAGAATTCGAGCTGCACGTTGGAAATGGGGGAGACCCGGTCGCCACGAAAAAAGAATGGCCCACAAGCCACAATGCAGGGGTGGGGTGGCGAGGCTGCCCACTGCCCTGACTTCCCCACGATCGGGGGGCACGGGGCTGACTTCTCCCAGGAGCTCTCTGTACCGTCGCAAGCTCATCAGAAGGTCGCCAGGGTGCCGGGCCTCCACCTGCCCCCACCACTCCTCTCGCTGTGAAAGAAAGAGCAGCAGGTAGAGCAGGAAGCAGACAAGGAGTAACCGCTCCAGTGACAGTACCTGGAGCCCTCCACGCTCGCTCCCAGGAGGTGGCCGAGGGCCGCTGCACTCAGGAGGCTGCCCCTCGGAATGCTGCCCTGGGGACCACGCAGGGCCTCTCGCAGTCAGCCCATCTCCTACACGAGTGACCTGCCCTCCTGCCTGAGCCACATGGGACGGGCCCAACCAGTGAATTCCCAGGAGATTTGGAAATGAAAATGGAATTTTCTGTCTCCTTTAAAAATAAATATGGGGCTTCCCTGGTGGCGCAGTGGTTAAGAATACACCTGCCAATGCAGGGGACACAGGTTCGAACCCTGGTCCGGGAAGATCTCACATGCCGCGGAGCAGCTAAGCCCATGCGCCACAATTACTGAGCCCACGTGCCACAACTACCGAAGCCCGCACACCTAGAGCCTGTGCTCCTCAACAAGAGAAGCCACCTCAATGAGAAGCCCGTGCATCGCAACAAAGACCCAACACAGCCAAAAATTAAATAAATAAATAAAAATATAGTTAATGGATAAACAAAATGTGTGGTATGTACATAAAACGGAACACGACTCAGCCCTAGAAAGGAGGGAAATCCTGACACCTGCTGCAACAAGGATGAACCTAGAGGCCAGCAGAGCCCAAATCCTGTGTGATCCCACATGTGAGGGGTCCTATACAGATGGGCAGGTCTTATTCTGTATCCGATGCTCTGGCATCCGCGGCCTTGCTCACCCTGCAGGGACGGCCCTGCCCAGCGCTGCCCAGTCTGGAGTGAGTACATGACAGGCCATGAGAGGGCCTTCCAAACGCAAACCCACCAGCCCCCATCCACACCCCAAACGCCCCCGCCTCCATGGGGCCTCACACTTGGGCCACCCACCCCTGCCCTCATGACCCGGGGCCAGGACCAGGCAACCTGGGACAGCCCCTGCACCCCAGAGCCAATGCTGAGCCCACTCCTTCCCTGGAACTACAACAAGGCCCCGGCTCACGCCACCCCCCCGTCCCCCTGCCCCCACCCAGCCCTGGTGCTTCCCCGTGTAACCCCCACCTCTTGCTGTGCCCCCTCCTCTGGGGTCTGTGAGCAACAGGCTGTATTCTCAGCCGTCTCTTGATCTGTCGGCCTCACCATGCCTGAGTCATAACAAAACCCATATTAAAGCCCCCAAACAGTCCAATCCATAGAGATGGAAAGTAGGATGGCGGGGTCAGAGGCTGGGGAGGGATGGGGAGGGAGTGTTTAGTGGGGACAGAGCTTCAGTTTCACAAGACAAAAAAGCTCTGGGGATGATGGGGGGGGATGGTTGCACAACGATGTGAATGTACTTAATGCCACTGGGCTGCACACTTAAAATGGTTAAAATGGTAAATGTGTACATGTATATTTTACCACAATAAAAATACATAGATAGCCAGAGAAACAAACAAAAGGAGGCTAGCAGGTGCCCTTGATCTCATGTGATGAGAAGGGCAGTCACCTCTGTCCTCTTCCTCCCAAAGCCCACCCCCAATTATGGGAAAAACACCCAACGACCCCAAATGCGGGACAGTCTACAAAACCCCTGACCAGCACCCTTCAAAACTCTCAGGTCATCAAAGACAAGGAGAGCCTGAGACCTGTCACAGCCCAGAGGAGCCTGTGGAGACAGGACGGCTCTGCATGGTGTGATGTGCATCCCAGGTGGGGTCCTGGGACAGAAAGAGGACTTTCAGGAAATTGGAACAGAGTGTGGAGGTTACTTAATAATAATGCACCCAGGGCACCACAGGAGGGAAGGGGTTAGCAAGAGGGGAAGCGGGACGTGGGGCGTATGGGATGCAGGCACAGACATCCTAAAGTAAAAAGGGAAGAGTGGAGACAGAACTGGTCCCCAACATCCTCAGGGTAACAGAGGCTCCTCTACCAGGCAGTTTACCACACCTGCTCACTGATGAGACAATGAGAGCCCCAGGGGGACAGACATGCACAGGGTGACACCTGCCAGCGGGCACATCCCCGGGACAGAATTTTGACGGTGTAACAGGCGATCGGCACAACATCTGCCAGACACGGCAGATGCACAACCCACAGCGTGAAAATCTAACTGGACCGTCTGCACGCATCACGAGAGAACCAGGTTCCACGCCAGACACACAGCGACGCACACGCCCACCCCTGAGCCAGGATGGCCCTGACACATTATCAGAAGCTCCAGTGCCAGGGCCGGGCTGCCGTCCGCAGAAGCCCCAGGAACCCAGGGCACAGATACAGACCAGGGCTGCGGGCTCACTCGTTCAGGGGAGGGGGCGTCCGGTCCCGCTAGCCGGGGCGGGGGTCCTCCGAGAAGAAGGGCCGTTGAGCTGGACCTGGACGGGCTTGTAGAATCCTGACATGGGCACAAGAGCAGACGATGTGGCAGCCGGGGCACAGGAGGGGAGGCCGGGAGCCAGGGGAGGGCAGTCCTCCACACACAGGTGACCCCCATGCAGCAGCTTCCCCAGGAAACAGGTACAGATGAGGTCAGGGACCAGTCAGGCCAGGACGCCCACGAACAGCCCAGCTTCCCCCAGTGACTCCGTCCACGTCCCAGCGCCTTCACGGCACTTGATCTTGGCTGGCCTTGTGACTCCTTTCACGTACCAAGAGTAAGGGGTGCCTGGACCATCCGCTCACATTCACTCACCACCCCCTCCTCCCCGACCTTCACCCCAAGGCCTGGGCAGGATCCCCTTGGTTTCCCGAGGGACCCCAGGACCGAAATCTAAGCTGCAGCCACGTGACCAGCTCACACAACCACCAGACGTACCTCGTGCTCTGCAGATATGGCAGAAAAGACAGGAAAGCCTTCCAGGGACAGGATGGAGGCTCACGTCATCCCCTCCCACAGGCGTGACCCTGGAGCCGCCAGTGTCACCTGGAGACCCAGCTCCAGAAGAATCCAGGTCATGAGGGCACCTCTGGGTGGTGACGCTAGCCCCAGGAGACGCCATCGACCCTGGACGGCCCGACACCTGAGCAACTAACACCCCTTTCTCTCCCTCCTCGTGTGCACTGGTTCAAGTCAGGGTTTCTGTCTCTTGCAACCATGAGGACCCTGGTCCTATAGCCAAGTATTTCTCTTGCTGGGACAGAAACTCCTTGGTGCATAAACCCCGCCATGCGTGTCTGTGTGTCCCCAGGAGCCAACACCACGCCTTCACACGGGAAACCCCACCAGCACCCAGGACTGAACTGAGTCTCTGAGTGAAGAGAAGCAAGAGGGGAGATGAAGAAAGCAGTGATTCACACAGAAGTGAGGAGGGGCTGAGAGAGCCCCTCCCCGAAGGACAGTAAGAGGTGGAACCGAGGAGGGCCTGGCAGGGGCCGCAGCGGCAGCTGGTTTGCTGGGTGTCTCAGGAGGTCGGGAGGCTTAGCCGCTGTGATGTCTCCCATGCGGCCGGGTCCTTGGTGTCAGTTTCCATAACTACATGTGAGTCAACTGGTGATCACATCTAAACAAGCTTAGTGATCCTCACCTACCTGCTCTGACATCAGCTGTAAATAAATAAATAAGATACAAAGGAGCTCATCTCCGCAGACGTTGATAAGAGGCCTGGAAGCTGGGTTGTAACCCGGGAGACAGACGACAGCGCCCCCTCGTCCCCCCACCCAGAGATAAGAAAGGGGTTTGGCCTGCGTCGAAAAGCACAAGACCAGCGGGGCACAAGGGTCCAGGGTCAGGCCTGCTTCTCATGGCAAACGACGTTCTAACATCACAACCACATTCCCTGTGCTGGTTCCAACCACAGGAGGTTAGGGCAGGGTCTCTTCAGAAGCAAACCTGAAGCCAAGAAATAAACACGGACGTGAGGTCAAGGACAAGTGCATGGAACTGCTCTCATCCCCGCCTGAATGTTTACAGGAAAGAGGGGCAACCTCCGATCTTCTGAATTCAAGCAGAAAGGGAGCTGAGGTGCCAGTCTGGCTGGTCCTAGAGAGGGGCTTGGGGTGATCCACGTGGGAGACCAGCCTCTGTCCACACCCTGAGCTCTGGCACCAGCCAGGCGGGTGGCTCTCAAGGTCCAGTAGGAGGGTGGTTTGTATAAGAATTGCTGGGAAACTTGTTAAAATACAGGTTTCCTGCCTGGGGAGGGGCCTGGGTGGAGTCCAGAAACCTGCAGTGTGAAACTGTCCTCACTCTTCCGGGTCTGTCCTCCCACTGGGCTGTCCACCACCCGCCCAGTCCGGCCTCCAAGTGCTGTTCTCCTATTAAAATACAGCTCTTCGAAACGTTGGCAGCCACCAAGGGGACGGGGCAGAATCCCAGACTAGAAGGAGCCTTAGAATCTCACTCCACACGCTGGAAACTGAGGCCAGAGGGTCCAGTGGCTTCTCTGCTGACCCCCAGTCCCACCCACCACCAGAAGGGTGGTAAGAACATCCGGGCTCGGCCACTACCTTCTTCCAGACCCAGTCTTTCCTGCAAATCCACAAAATTGTTTTCAGTATTATTAAAAAATTTTTTTCAAAAAGGTAAAACAAAACAAGACTGTGTTATAATTCCCTAACTGTCCGCTCAAGTAGTAGATGTGTCAGCTTCAACTGTAATTGATTAAAATCCAGTTCCTAAAGTCACAGGAGCCACATCTCATGGCTCAGGAGCCACACAGGGCCCATGGCCAGGGCTGGCCCGGCGCCTGCATCTGCGCTGACATGCTCCCCGCTCCCTTCACACCAGAAGAATCTGCTGCTTAAACGGATTAGGCTCAGGGGGAATGGAAAACCTACAGCCACGCCTACAGAGCTCACCTACAAGTTCTAGGGCTCCCGTGGTTAACACAGCACCAGCCTTGGTTGGCTGTGAAAATCTGACTTTGATGCATCTGAGCAGCTACGCCAGCAAAGCTCATGCCCCACAGTTATGCCTGCCCCACGCCACACTCCTTCCGGGGCTCAGGGGGCTTGGGCCTCGATTCTCTCTGTGTAAGACGAGGGGCTGGGCCGGTTCCCGCTCTGAAACTCTGTCCCCTTCTGAGCCAAGCTGGCATTTTAATATCGCTTCTTGCACTAACATGCGTGTGCCTGGAGAGACCACACGTGCACACGGTTACAGGGAACGCAGTCGTGCGGGCGGGTGGGTGGTGAGGGCAGCACGAAGAGGCCGCCACACTGGGTCCTGCCCACGAGGCCTCTGAAGTGGGCAGCTAAGTGGGTGGCCACGCGTCTCGTCCCCGGAGATCCCGCTACAGGTGGCTGAGAGGAAAGAATCCCGACAGCTTCCATCCAGCTGCTGACCCGGAGGCTGACCTGAAATAATTTGGGAACCAAGCTCTTCCAGGACTCACTCAAAGCCAGCAGCTCCGCAGCTTCTGACGCGTCTCAGGTCTGGGAAAGCACCGCAGCTCAGCCCGGATATGGTACACGGAGCGTCACGGGACGCTGGCCGGCCGAGCAGGGGACACGCTCAGAAGGCTTTGGGGGTGCCATGAAGATAAACCTCCTGCTGAAAATTGGGAAATGTGCGCTATCCGCTACGCTCTTTGTTTCGTTTTGTGTTGTAGCAGACAGAAAAGTCTTGAGGCAAATCATCCAGTTTCACAGACACACTGGGATGCTGGCAGCTGCAGCGATGGGCCCAGCTGGTGCTAGGGTTTTGGGAGTGGAGGCCAAGCCACCTCTTCTCCGGCTGCCAGAGCCCCTGCTACACTCGGGCCGTGCACCCGGCCCCACGCGGGAGCCGCAGCGGGGACAGCGGCCGAGAGCCGACTCCTGCTCAGACCCCAGCAGGCAGTGAGACGGGCAGCCCCTCACGGTCACCGCCTGACGCTGGTCCGGGGCCCGACCAGCTCCTGCCCCCTTCTGTCCCATTTCTCCCTGAGCTCTGGCGGGTCCACGTGGAATGTGAGGAGGGCAGAGGGTCCACGCCTCTCCAGGCAGATGACTCGACCCGGCTTTGGTTAACCCTGAACGACCACCACGGACCCGCAAGCCGAGAATCTCACGTCAAGAAAGCAGCTGCACATGTTGACTTAAGGTTTTATCTTGAAATTTGTCTCCGTCATAATTAACGCCTTCTTTCTTCTATTTATAATGTACTCATACGTATACGGCTGCTTAGTGCCCTTTGTCGGAAACAGCTGAGCTTTCTACTTGAGATAATGTTTTTACTGTGGCAAAATATATATAACATAAAACCGACCATTCTAACCATCTTCGGTCATGGTTCAGTGGCATTAAGTACATCCACACTGTTGTGTAAGCACCACCACTGTTCCAGAACTTTCCATCCTCCCAAACGACTCTGTGCCCCTTAAATGATAACTCCCCCTCCCCTTCCCTTGTGTCTAGAAACTCCTATTCTACCTTCTGTCTGTATGAATTTGACGACTCTGGGCCTCATACAATATTTGTCCCTTTGTTACTGGTTTATTTCACTCAGAATAATGTCCTCAAGGTTCATCCGTGTTGTATCATGTCTCAGCATTTAGTTCCTTTTTAAGGCTGAGTAATAGCCCACTGTATGGATGGACCACATTTAGCTTATCCATTCGTCCACTGATGGACACGTGGGCTGCTCCACATTTTAGCTGTTGTAAATAATGTTGCTGTGAACATGGGTGTGCAAATGTCTCTTCAAGTCCCTGCTTTCAGACCCTGCATATATACCCAAAAGTGGAATAATGGCTGGATCATATGGTAATTCAATGTTTAATTTTTTGAGGAACCGCTACACTGTTTTCCACAGCAATTGTACCATTTTTCATTCCCACCAACAGTACACAAGGGTTCCGATTTCTCCACATCCTCAACATTTGTTATTTTCTGGGTTTTTGACAGCAGCCATCCTAATGGGTGTGAGGTACTATCTGATTGTAGTTCAATTTGCATTTCCCTAATGATCAGTGATATTGAACATCTTTTCATGTGCTTATTGGCTATTTGTATATCTTCTTTGGAGAGATGTTTACTTAAATTCTTTGCCCATTTTTTAATTGGCTTGTTTGTTTGGTTTTTGTTGAGCTGTAGGAGGTCTTTTTTATACTCAGGATATTATTCCCTTATCAGGTATATGATATATGATTTGTAACAGTCCTCCCATTCTGTGGGCTGTCCTTTTACTCTCTTTACAGCGTCCTTTGATGCACATAAGTTTTTAATTTTGATAAAGTCCAATTTATCTATTTTTTCTTTTTTTGCCTGTGCTTTTGGTGTCATGCTTAAAAAATTACTGCCTAATCCAAGATCGTGAAGATTTTCACCTGTGTTTTCTTCTTAGTGTTTTATAAAACTCTTATGTTTCGGTTTAGCTCTTACATTTAGGTGTCTGATCCAGTGTGAGCTAATTTTTGTATATGGTGTGAGGTAAGGGTCTGGCTTCCTTCTTTTGCATGTGGATGTCCAGCTTCCCAAGCACCATTTGTTGAAAAGACTGTCCCTTCCTCACTGAATGGTCTTGTTGAAGATCAATTAACCACACATGTGTGAGTTTACTCCTGGACTTTCCATTCTGGTCCATCGGTCCATTGTCTCTTCTTGGGCCAGTACACATACTGTTTTCACTTCTGTAGCCTTGTGATATGTTTTGAAATCTGTAAGTGAGTCTTCCAAATTTGTTCTTCTTTTTCAAGATTGTTTTTTGCTATTCAGGATCCCTTGAGAGTCCACATGAATTTTAGGATGGCCTTTTCTATTTCTGTAAAGAAACACCATTGGGGTTTTGATAGTGATTGTGTTGAATCTGTAGATCACTTTGGGAAGTACTGTCATCTTAAAAAATATTAAGTTTTCCCATCTATGAACAAACAGTGACTTTCCATCTATTTCTCTCAGAAATGTTTTGTAGTTTTCAGTGGGCAAGTCTTTTACTTCCTTGGTTAAATCTACTCTTAAGCATTTTACTCTTTTTGATGCTGTTGTAAATAGGATTGTTTTTCGAATTTCTTTTTTGGGGTGTTCATTGCAAATGTACAGAAATACAACTGAATTTTGAGTGTTGATCTTATATTCTTCAACTTTGTTAGCAAAGTTCATTTATTAGCTCTAAATACTTTTTGGTGGTATCTTTAGGGTTTACTATCATAAGATCATGTCATCTGCAGACATAAATAAATTACTTCTTTCTTTTTGATTTGGATGCCTCATTTCTTTCTCTTGCCTAATTTCTCTGGCTAGAGCTTCCATTACTTTGTTAAATAGAAATGGCTACACTTTCTACTTTGTGATATTAAAATATTCATTATTAAATGATGGTGAGGGACTTCCCTGGTGGCGCAGTGGTTAAGAATCCGCCTGCCAATGCAGGGGACCGGGGTTCGAGCCCCGGTCCGGGAAGATCCCACATGCCGTGGAGGAACTAAGCCTGTGCGCCACAACTACTGAGCCTGCGCTCTAGAGCCCACGTGCCACAACTACTGAAGCCCGGGCACCTAGAGCCCATGCTCCACAACAAGAGAAGTCACCTCAATGAGAAGCCCGTGCACCGCAACGAATACCCAACACAGCCAAAAATTAAATAAATAAATAAAAATATAGTTAATGGGTAAACAAAATGTGTGGTATGTACATAAAACGGAACACGACTCAGCCCTAGAGAGGAGGGAAATCCTGACACCTGCTGCAACAAGGATGAACCTAGAGGCCAGCAGAGCCCAAATCCTGTGTGATCCCGCATGTGAGGGGTCCCTGCTCACTGCAACTAGAGAAAGCCTGAGTGAAGCAACAAAGAAAGACCCAACGAAGCCAAAAATAAATAAACAAATGATGGTGAAATTTTTTTTAACGTTCTACTTGGTAAAATGAAGAGGTGGAAACTACGTACTTACACAAAATGCTTTGGAAAATATACTGAACTGAAACCAAATACTGATCAAAACAAAAGTCTGGTAGAGACTGCTGGATGTGCTGGAGAAAGCCCAAGACCCTCTGATCCTCCAGGCGATGGAGCCGCACCCCTGCTATAGGTGAGACTTGGGACGAGGGGTGGGACCCTCCCAGACTATCAAGTGGACACTGGCTGACAGGAAGTTAGAAACCATCCAAATCCAGGTCAGTTACACGAGGACTTGAGCCTCAAATAGCACCCCAACCAAGAAGGAAGGGTCAGTCCCCATGAAGGGCGTAAAATCAGAAAGGAAGGAAGAGACGGCAGTCCACGAGCTTAGACGCCAGAGAGAAGGCAGCACTCCACCTGGTTCTGGTGCAGTAAACAGGGTGAAGCTCACGGGGCTCTGAAGAGGTCAGCCCACAGCCCCTCCCCACCCAAATGGATGACGGCGCCATCACCCCTCACCCGTCCCGCTATCACCCGTGCCCACCCTGTCGTGCATGTCACATGCTGAGAAGCATGACCAGGGATGGCAGCAGGGGCAGTGAGAAAGGCTGGGAGACCAGGACGGTGATGGAAGAGCCCAAGTGAGGCCGGGCGATGAGGGGTTAGAAGAGGCGCAGGTGTGGGGTCAGCTCTGAACGGGCCCGGCTCCCCGCAACCAGCTTCCCAACCTCTGTCTTCTTGCATCCACAGTGGGGCTGCCTCCCAGCCCATTAGCGCCAACGGAAGTGTCCCAAGGGCAAACTGGGCACACGCGACAGCTCTGAGAACTCTGATGCGACAGTAACATCGCAGGTGGCGAGTGGGGACCGAGACCTGGACGGATGTCCACGGTGAGTCGAGCCCCCCCTGAGGCCTGGTCACCTCTTCGGTGCTTCGCACTGGGCCAGGCTGGCACTCTGTACCCTGCTCGCCGTGGGTCAAGAGAGAAGCCCTGGCCTGGAGTCAGAGCCTGGCCCTTGTCCAGCTCTGGGGCTCACCCTGCACCCGGGGGAGGCCCTGCCACCCTGGGCTTAGCTCCTCCGTCTGTAAAGGAGGGATGGGTCTAGACCAGTGGTCCCTGTTCAGGAGGAGGGACAACACACATGACGGCGCCAACACACACGGAAGGGTCCCTGGCCCTTGTCAGAAATGCAGGTTCTGGCGAGGCCCTGCCCAGACCTGTGGCATCAGAAACCCGGGGGTGGGAGTGGGAACCATAGGGGTTCCGGCTCCACAGAGAGGCAGCCCAGGTCGAGAGGTTTGGGGCCTATTTGCTGAAGGTCCCAGTTCTCTTCCAAGAACAGAGGCTTTTCTCTTAAAGCCACCTCTGCATTTGCTGCCCAGACCATCGGGCGTGACACACCAGCCCTGCTGGGTCCAACCCACGGCCCAGAGGCACAAGCATTGAGGCCCAGCCCCACGGCTGGGCCGGTAAAAGGGCCCCGCCTGCCCCACCGCAGGCCAGGCTGGCATTAACTGCACACGGCGGGGCAGTCACCTGTGTCAACTGCTATGCCGTGGTTATCTGGTGTTAAAATACAGCCCTGCTCCCCAAAAGGCCTGGAATATCGGCTTCCTCCTGCTGTTGGTCCATTTCACTCCCCCTTAGGCCTCTGCTCTCGTTCTGTCCACTGATTCTGTCCACCAAACATGCACAGTGTGGGAGGTCAGAGTAAACTGCCCTGAGGTGTACATTCTAAAGATGATCAGGGTTTGGGGAAGGCCAAGGTGACTTCCTCTCCCAGTGTGATGGGAATAAGCCCATTTCTCTATCCCGGCCATCAACCTTCAGCTGGACAAAGAAACTGGCAGAGCAGACTAATGACAAGACCAGGGACACCTGGATGCAGCTGGGCCTGGAGGACGGACAGTGACCCCAGACAAGCAGGTAACATTCTCATGGGAGCCAGGGCTGCCACCTAGCTCTCCGTGTGGTACCCGCAGCCCCAGCTCTGCATCTACAGGCGGGGCCACCCGGTTCTCCAAGGACATGCCGTACACTAAAAAAGGAATAAAACGTGCTCAAAGCTTCAAGGAAAGCCAGAATTGTACTGAGCGACTGCTCCCAGAATAGACTACAAAAACGTTTGCAAGAGCAACCCAGCGACGGATGATGGGTAAATGAAATGTGGTCCATCCACACCACGGAATATTTTTCAGTCTTGAAAAGGAAGGAAATTCTGACACCTGCTACAACACGGATGAGCCTTGAGGACATTGTGCTCAGTGACAAAAGCCAGACACAAAAAGACAAATACTATGTGATTCCACTCATGTGACATCCCCAGAGGAATCAACTCCACAGAGACAGAAAGTAGATGGTGGGGCCTGGCGGCTGAGGGAGGGGGTAGGGAGTGAGTGTTTACCGGGGACAGAGCTTCCGTTTGGAAGGACGAGAAGGTTCTGCAGACAACTGTGGTGATGACTGCACAATGACGCGAATGGGCTTGATGCCACTGAACCCGACCCTCAACAATGGTTAAGATGGTAAAATTTATGTTATGTGTGTTTCACCACAATTTCAACTTATATCAAGTTCTAGCAGAGGATCAGGTAGGCGCGTGACTGCACAGCTCTGCCCACCGTCGCCACAGGGGAGGACGCCCGCCGGGAGCAGGGGGCCCAGCGAGTCTGCGGCCCAGGCTTGGGCAGCCCCCATGCTGGAGCTCCGCCCCCTCCCCCAGGCTTCAGGGTTCACTTCTGCTCTTTCTCCTCTCAATGGCCCAGCTGGACTGGATGTGAGGCTGTGCTCAGGACATCTGCTCTCCTGGTGCCCAGCTTCCTCCTCTGCTATGTGGGCCTGACCACCTTCAGGCAGAGCATGGCTTCCAGCCCCAGATTCAAGGGGGTGATGGGGCCGGTAAACGGCGTGCCGGCTGGGTCCCTAGAACCACCTTTCCTCCACATTCGGGGCTGAAGCAGCCATGTGGGAAGTTGCTGACACACTTGGCCTGGAATTAACTGGTTGGCGTCTCTCCCGACGGCCACGTAGGATCGTGAAGCCAGAGGCGGGGACGTTAACAAGCCCTGGAAAAGGGGCACGCCGTCACTGGCTTGGACGCCCTGTGACCTCCTGGCCCTGGCAAGGAAGGAGCCGAGAACACATCCCACCCCACACGCGCCCCGGGGTCCCTAACATCCCGTTTCAGAAGAAGGTGCACACGGGGCGAGTTCCAGCTCGCCCTGCATCCTCAAAACAACTGTGCCATGTCTCCCGTGACAGGTAGGCAGGGGGACACACAGGGGCCCCAGCATCACAGGCAAGAGCCCACCTCCCAGCCGGTGGGGACCCGGGAGCCAGCGGGGACCCGGGAGCCAGCGGGGACAGGTCCTCTGGCGAGGCCCGCAGCGGAGGCAGGCTGGCCGCTCCTCAGAGGAAGAGACACACAGGAAAACGGACTCGTCTTCCGGCCCCTCCTCCAGCAGGCCTGGGACGATTCCGGGCATCACTACGGCCACTGCAAGCAGCCTGTTCACCACACATGGAACCCTCCCACATACCCACAGGGTTCAGCCCCTCGCCTGGAATCTGGAGCCAGCCGATGCCCAGAGCAAGTGTCAGCGAGTTATGCCTTGAATCCAAGGGCCCTGGTTCAGGCTCCAGGCAGAGGCACAGAAGGGGCCATGACAGAGTCCACTCTGTCCCTTTAACGCCCTCCATGCTGCCGTGCTCTCAGCTCACCCACCTCTGCTCTCCTAACGCCTGTCCCTGACCCCGAGCAGGGTGGCCAGGCCTCGCTACTTCCTGCCGTATTTCCTCCTGATGTGGCGCCACCTGTGAATTCCATTAAATCGCTCTTTACAGTACCTCCAGCATCAGTAATAAAGATGGTAAACAAAACCCAGGCTCGGAGCTGGCTGTGTTGGCGGGCACTCCCCACCCCGACCCCAGGCAGTGACCTCGTGTCCCTGGGACCTTGGACCTGGAGTGTGAGCCCCACGGAGACGGCCTTGAGTGCCCAGCACAGGCGTTCAGTAAACGTTCACTGGGCTGTGGGGTTGAACTCGTCCACACTGAAGCTCCCTCTTCTCTTAAATTGCATCAGAATTCCAAAACCGGGGCTGGGTTTGGGGAGTATTCTCCACCGCACACGAGCAAAAGACAGAATTCCAAACCAGAGCAAAATTACCAAAATGCCGGAGACACATGAGGACAGCCGGAAACAGCATGTGTCAGTGGTTAAATGGGTCCCCAAAACGTGAGATGTTGTTTAATTCAAAAGAGACAGAAAGAATATGGATCAAAATCAGTGATTAACCAGAGTAAAGCCGACTTTAGCCACTGACAAAATCACATATGCAATTCAGGCTCAGTTGAGTCTTACAAGACCTGCTTTATTTCCAAGTTCTACGGGCGACACACCAGCTCCTGCGGCAGCTGTTCCCCTCCCACCCTGACCCCCCCGGAACAATCACACTTTTATCGTTCACGAAGACAACATCCTAACAACACACAAACTGCATCTTGCTCCTCACGGAAACACTGTTTCACTGTAAAATTCCATGACACGCGTTTGCAAGGCAGATGACTGCTGCACGACATTATTACATATATAATTACCTGCATCACAAATATTTTCAAAATCGAAGCTGAGCCTTCATGCTGTCACTTTTTCTTATGCCGTCTCCATAGCAACCTACCTCCCCTCCCCCAGAGACAAGAGAACACAGGAGACATCTTTAAATTGGCATAAATTAGAGACAAATTCTTTATTTAATCAGATACACAGCTTACTCTAATGATTACCATCCCCCAGAATGACCCAGACATAGTAACTGTAGCGTGTCAAACTGAGCCGCTATAAACAGACCTCTCCGTTTACGTGGACGATGGTGTAATTATAAGATACGACGCTCAGACCTCCACACCCGGCACCTCGCTCCCTTCTCAGCGCACTCAGCCTCCCACCCTTCGCTCCTAATGATCCAGGATGGTTCTGCCCCGGCTCCGAGGGCTCACACACAACCAAACATAGATGACCTTCCTCACCCGAGGCAAGCGCGGGGCTAAAGCGGGGTCAGCACACGCAGCGACCACAAAGCCCCTGGGTCAGGACTGTGGTTACAACGCCCCACCAAGCCCAGGGAAGAGCATCTGATGCGGAGGGGGACTGCAGCAGGGGGGGCCAGCCCTCTATCCTCACACTTTCAGTCACAAAGTACCTGAGGCTCAAGCAACCTCAGAGTCCAGGGGATGCTCTGAGGGTCCCAACCGCTGCCAGGCCTCCAAACACTTTTTAGAAAGTGAACAGGACCATCTCAGTACTGCACGGGAGCTGAGGGAAACACACACCTACTTTTTCTTCTAAGTAAACAAACAACCCACAGCCTGCAGCTGGTTCCCATGGAAACAGGAGGGGAGGCGGAGCATCAGCTGAGGTCCAGGAGTGCTGCTCACACGGGTGTCACCTCCCCAGGTGGGTGCTGGCAAGTCACGGGGAGGACCCCGCCTGGCCCGTCCGGGACACCAGCCCTGCCGAGCCCAAAGGGAGCTGACCCTGACCCGGGGCCCTCAGCAGCCACCCCCCACCCCCATGAGTGAGGAATGTGCCCCAAAGCTATTTTCACTGTGAGCATAAATAGTCACATACGTTGCTGTATTTTAAAAGTTAAGCTTCCAGGGGCTTCCCTGGTGGTGCAGTGGCTAAGAATCCGCCTGCCAGTGCAAGGGACACGGGTTCGAGCCCTGGTCCGGGAAGATCCCACAGGCCACGGAGCAACTAAGCCTGTGTGCCACAACTACTGAGCCTGTGCTCTAGAGCCCGTGAGCCACAACTACTGAGCCCGTGGGCCACAACTACTGAGTCCGTGTGCCACAACTACTGAAGCCCGTGCACCTAGAGCCCGTGCTCTGCAACAAGAGAAGCCACCACAATGAGAAGCCCGCGCACCGCAACCAAGAATAGCCCCCGCTCGCCGCAACTAGAGAAAGTCCACGTGCAGCAACGAAGACCCAACGCAGCCAAAAAAGAAAAATTAATTAATTAATTTAAAAAAATATTAACGTTATATTAAAAGTTAACCTTCCAAAATTATTTACCTGGGACGTGAGAAAGCCTTTGGTTTGGCCCCCACCTCCAGTTCGGAGAACGACACCACTGAAACGACCCACAAACCCAGAACGGGGCTTTTACAGAACAAGGGGCCTGGTGTCATCAGAGGGTTGAGGCCTCAGAGAGCAGGGCTGGGGACACGCCCTGGAGCGGGGTCCCACACAGGGTGTCTCACCCCTGTGGTCTCTCTAGGACGGTGCAGGTGGCCTGACGTCGCAGGGGTGGAGGCCAGGTGTTCACCTGCACAGCTGAGAAGCAGCAGTGCTGTTGAGAAGCCCTGGTCTGGATCAGAGCAACCAGAGCCGCGTAATAAGGAAAAGCAATGAATGAACCGCGTTCTAACAAAACCCACAAGAAGATTTTTAAGGGACAAGTGGGGAAATCCCCACTTCCTGGACCAGATGTTCGCCACTGTTCCGATACTGACAACATTAGGAAGTTCTTGCTGGTTCTTAGTGAGCTGATGGTGTTATACTCCCTTGTTCCTCAGAGACGCTGGCTCATCTGGGGCAGAGGGAACAGGACGTCTGCAAAATTAAAGTTTCACTTCATGGTTCATCCAAGGTGGACAGACAGACCGACAGGCTGAGAAGGGAAAGCAATCGTGGCAAAATTAATTGAATCTGAATACAAGTGATGATGACACAGGCCCTCACCAGATTTTTCTTTCATCTTCTCTCCTTGTTTGAAAATGCTCATGGCAGGTTGGGGTGAGGTGGAAATTCTGGCCTTTTGTGAACGGTCTTCTGATGTTTTCTTGAACGTAGAATATTCCGATTCTCACATTCAGAACGTCTTCTGAGCATCCACATCGGCACGTTTGAAGGCCATGGGGGTGCCGCTGGAGGATATGCAGGCTCAGCCCCGCCATACAGTTGGTCAAAGAACCGGACTTGAGGAGGAGGGAAGGGGGAGCAAGGGGGGGGAGCCTTGTGAGACAGAAACTGCAGGCATCTGGGAGTGCGGGAACCGAGACGGAGGACCTGCTCCACTCGCGGGCGCAGATGGAGACCGTGGGCCTCGGGTGCAGCTGCACCACAGGGAAGAGGAACGGCCACGGGAAGCATGGGAGGCAGCCACGGCCACGCCAGCCACGCAGCGGGAGCCTCACTTCTGAACAGAAGCGGCCAAGAAACCAGACCCCGTCCTCAGTGACGCAAGGATCACGGGGCCACGGCTGACGCTTTAAGAGGGCCCGTCACTTCAGGGCAGAGCCAGCAAGGGCTCCTCAGCTGCAGCTTGGTCTGCGCCGTCCACCCAGGAAGCCAATTCCTGACAGCAGTGCGTCTGCTGTGTAGACGGCCGCCCCTGCTTTCTTCACCCGCCCTTCCACGCGCTCCCTGACAGACAAGGGCCAGGGATCCAGGCCGGGCCCCGCCGTGCTCCAGACCAGAGAAGCCCAGGGCCCCCACTTTGCTGGGGGGAGCCCCCATAACAGGTTCACCAGGGAAGCCGTCGGTGTCTCGGGGCACAGGGGCGCCAGGCGACCGCAACTGCAGGGCAGGGGTCCGGGCTGCAGACACAGGCCAGAGCGGGGGCTTGGGGCCCCTGAGCAGCCAGGCCACGGGGCCAGAGCAGAGCCAGGAAACGCCAGGAAGGGTGAAAAGGATGAGCAGGGTCTGCAGGAAAGGGGGGCTCGGTGCCACGGCCCACGGGGGCCGAGGGGGCTGTGGGGGCTGTGGGGGCTGTGGGAGTCTGTGAGCAAAGGACCCCAACTGCAGGCAGCCCTCCCGCAAAACCCAAACCCCACTGGCCCGTCGGGACCCGCCGGCGTCACCTCTGCAGCCCGGGGTTTGGAGTTCGGGTTTTATTCTGTCCTCCTGTAAACTGGCAACGGCCGTACCCCCAGGGCTGCCTTCAAAGAACGTGGAGACGGTATGTATTATCCACCACCTCCCACCCCAGGCAGCTGCCCACAGTCTCCTCAGGGACGATGTCGGCTCTCTCCTCCCGCCCAGGACCTCGGGGCCAGGCTCTGGCCGAGCACCCTGGTCCCACCCACAGATGCCAGACGCACCCCCTGGGCTGTGACCACCGAGCTGTCCCCAGATGTTGACAAAGTCCCGGGGGCCACACACGGGGCCCTGAACTGTGAGGCAGCCTGTCGTGCCCCTCCCCAACCCCCAGCTCTGAGTTTTATTTTAGACTATTTGTCACCTGGGTGTTTAACCCCTGTCTCTCACTGTCGAGAATTTATTCTTCGGAGCCATAAACGTCACCACCACATACACGATACTGTGGTCTCACGGGGTGAGATCATGGGTGAGTTTTATTTGATTCCTTTCATTTACAACCCATGCAGTCAAATGTCACTCACGGGCCCAGAAGGTCCCGGAAGTGACTGTCCCCCACCTCCGGGAGGGGCCTCCGAGGGGCTGCTTAGGGCTCACAGTGCTGCGGGGAGCTGACCACACGTGGCCTGACTGCCCCCAAAGCCATGGCGGCTGTTGAGTCCCCCCACTGGGCAGCTGCCACACTGGACACGTCCCTGCTCACAGGTCCATCTCCACGACACCCTCACCTCTCCCACCTCCCAGGTTCCGCGCTGAGGCTGCCAACCCAGGCCCATCGACGGTCCATGGGACTTAGGGGAAACCAAGCAGGCCCCCTTTGTGCAAAGGGCAGGAAAGAGGCTTTTCTCCCTTCTCCTGCAGTCTCCCCCCACCCCCTTCCCCTGCCCAGCACAGTGTTATTTATGGTATTTCACGCCGGCCTCTGGGTAGGAGGTCCAGGCAGGGTCATCACAGCCTCGAAGACGTCCCCCCCCCTGGGACTCCGGGGGGGCCCAGCCGGGTGGCAGGACCACGTGGGAGCCCAGGCACCACGTCCCAGCAGGCCCACTGTCCCTCAAAAGCACAAATCAAAGACAGATCATTAAGGGTATGAAATCCCAGCTTGGGGGTCCCTGGAGGACCTGCCGCTCTGACCTGGGCTCGTGGCCATCTGGGTGCCGAGTCACGTCCACAAACGGGACCCTATTTGCTCCTGGGAGCAGGAGGGCCTGGTCCTCCCCATTACTGAGGACAGGACACAGGGTCCCAGAGATGACGCCTGAGGACAAGGTGTTTGCAGGCGGCAGAGGCAAGATGGAAATGCGCGTTGGTCTGGACCCTCCCTTCCAAAGTGCGCAGTGGACGCTGGGACCCCCAGTGGGGGCGGGAGGCACACAGGGATCCCTGCACGTCCTTCCTGTGCCCATGGATTGTCCACAAGAAAGGGAGACAGCAGGTCCCCCTGCGCAAGGTGGTGGCTAATGGACTCCTGCAGAGCACTCGTGACCAGGACCACAGAAGCCCTGCTGGACAGGGGCTGCCGTGCTCCCCGGCTCTGCGCGCCCGTGTGCAGGAACCCCCAGGGTCGTGTGCCAAAAGTCAGGAGTCAGACTGTGGGCAGAGGTGAGGTCACCCCGCTGAGCCCTGGAGCGAGGGGGCCTGGCAGGGTAGGGGCAGTCCTGCTGGGGACACTCCCGCGCACCTAGCACATGCCACCCAGGGTCCATTCCGGTCCCTGCCCAGACCCAGCGGCAGGTTCCAGTGAGCCCGCGATCACGGCACGGCGACGGTCCCGCAGCTGTGAGGCTGCTCGTCCGAGCGTCATCCAGGCCCAGCCTGTGACCTGGGCTGCCCTCACCCAAGGGCAGAGCCACGGCCTTCCCATCAGGCGGACTAAGCAACCCAGGCAGGCCGCAGGCTGCGCACCAGGGGTTAGGTGACCATGAACACCACGGCAGGACCCTGGCCACGGCCAAACTGCCAGGGCTGAGGGCGAGGGGCGGCCCAGCGTGAGCCGGGGCAGCAGGGGACAGCACCCACAGCCCAAGGGCAGCCTCTGCCACGTGCTGCTGGAGGTGGCCTGTGGTGGGCCCAGGGAAGGACCACCTAACACACCTCGAAGGTGCACAGGGAGTCCAGGGAGCCAGCTCCACCCTGACTGACCAGCCCATGACCTTGAGTGAGACCCAACCCCTTTCAGCCTCTGAGAGGCTTTGAACAACGCGGCCTGAAGACGCCTAGTGTCCACTGTTAACACACAGGGATTCCCGCTTTTGAAAAGCGTGTGTCTACACATCAGCAAACACAGGTCCCCAGAAGCTTCCGGAAGGCCCACAGATGGACACGTCGCCACCCTTTTCACTGTGGGACGGGTGCTGGCAACAGGGCAAGTCAGCACCCAGAGGAGGGAACAGAGAAACGGTCCCAAGACCTGACTTACTCTCTCCCAAAGTCAAGAGGTGACAAAAAGCAGAAGAGTAACTTTAGAAGCCCAACAGCTCACAGCAGGTCCAAAGGCTATTTTAAACACCTTATCAGAACTCTGAGTCAAGTGAGTAACTAAAAAGCCAAAAATAGCAAGTGCTCAGAAAAAGAAAACGCCATAGCAGGGCCATCTGGCACAGTCAGAGCCTGCCTGCGGGGAAAGAGGCATCTTTCCAGAAGGGGACCCAAAAATAGCTCCAACGAGAGAGAAATCCACCACATATGCCAGGTTAGGTGCAAACGGGGACTGAGTCAAGCAGGTCTCCAGAGAACGTGGGGTCCCAAGCAAAACAGCTGGTTCGATGTCAGGCGGGAGGGGGTGGGGACGCCCCGGGGCTGGACGCTCGGAATAAGCAGCAGACACTTGCCTGCAGGCCGGGTCGCCTGGACGGGCTGGGGAAGCCCTCCGTCTCCGCTCCTCCCTGACCACCCGCCTGTGCACTGCCTGGCCATCAGCCAGCGGCAGGGAGGTGAGCCTGCACCAGGATGGGCCACCAGGGCACGGAGTGGCTGCCCCTGGCGGAGCCTGCACGCGGCACGGGGGGCCCAGCATGAGCTTAGGAAGGCTTCCTGCGGCTGAGGGGTCGGGGTCCCCACCACGGGTGGGAGCCGGCCCGACGCGGGAGCTCGGGCGTCCTGGGGGCGCTGGTGCGGGTGCGGAGGCCACAGCCCTGTCCACGAACCCAGAGCCCTTGGGGCTTTTACCAGAACATCCTGACACGGAGACCCCGCACACCATGTGCACACAGGCCGAAGAGGCTGCTCTGTAGCCTTCAGAGCTCGTTTACGACCTCCTCTCCTCTGGTGGTACCTGGACTCTACCTGGCCATCACCACTCACTGGCCGGAGGCCTTGGGACACCCTTAGTTTGACCTACTATGTTCCCTTTAATTGCCAGAAAGCTCTCACGTGAGAAAAAGAATGATTTGGGTCTCAAAATGGATGGTGCGTACTTATCTTTCTGTACAACCATTACAAGCAAATGTAGAGGTGGAAACATCCCAAATGTCCACCGATGGGTGATGGGTAAACATTATCCACACACAGGAATATTATTCAGCCGCTAAAAGGAATGGAGTGCTGACTCCTGACACAAGGGATGAGTCTGGAAAACCTTATCTGAGTGAAAGAAGCCAGTCTCAGAAGATCACATACTATATTGTCCCATTCACGTGAAAACCCAGAAAAGGGAAATCCAGAGACAGGAAGTAGACCAGCGGTGGCTCAGGGCTGGGGACGGGAGGGAGCGGGTGATAGAGGATCATTTGGGGGTGATGGAAACTTCCTAATATTGACTGTGTGATGGTCACACTCTTCTCTGAATGGACGAAAAGCCCCTGAACTGTATACTCTGTGTGAATTTTATGGTATGTGAATTCTATCTCAGTAAAACTGTTAAAAGTAAAAAACGTAAACATAGGAGGGATGACCAGGGATGTACTTTTCACTCCCCCAGCTTCTCTTCCTGGGGGGCACAAATTGTTTAATCTGATTCCCGTTCTCTTACAGTGAGGCCTTTGGGATCCAAAACCCAACTGTTAGGACTATCAAGACATTTTTCTTTGCTATTCCAATCTATAATCTCTGCTTACTCACCTCTGAACCAGGCTAAGTGATTTCTCTCCACACTGACATTTCGGTCGTCAACAGACCTGCATCACAGCTGCCCAGGCTGCGCGGCTCCGGGTCACAGGAGCCGCCGTCCCCACGCTCCTTTTGCCTGAATTGCCCTGAATTTAACACGGCTGCTGCAGTTGATGTGGCATCTCTTGGAAGAATGTCCTAAATTAAAAATTTATAGGACCAGGACACACGAGTACGTGCTCAGGACCCACACGGTGACCCGGAGTGTTTCCAGTGTCCGTTCACATCTGTCAAAGTCAGAGCTCATGGGTCCCTGCTCGGACCTCCACCAGGGGCACCTCCCTGGAGCCCCAGGGATGGAAACACGTTTCCAGACTTTAAAGTCAGGCCTTGGAAACTACAGCTGAGGGTAGAAATACCGCTCCACAGCCGGAACACACGTGTGAACTGACTCCTTCACGTTGAGCGATGGGTTCCTCCCGTCCCACTGTGCCCTGCCGTTTCAAGATAAAACCCGACTTGAGGACCACATTGGCAGCTGCAGAAACTACCACATCTGCACACAAGTGACTTCATCCAAACCAGCACAATGTGCACCAGGCTAATGAAAATTAAATCCTAATAATGAAAGTCTTTTTCCCACAGTAATAAATGTCATAAACACTCTACATTTTGAAAATGATGCCTGCTCCAGAAAAGAGATTTTGTAAAACTCCTTCTCCTGTTCTTTGTATCCAAGCATCTCAAATCACTTTTTGGTAAGCCACGATTTCCCCAAACATCCCCATGAGGCTGGGTGCCAGTGACGGGCCCCCTTTTGGGTACAGAAACAGCCAGGCAGAAGCGAAGTGGCCTGTGCACCAAGCAAGTCAGTGCCATCTGCAAACGGCCCCCAGGGAACCAGCTCGGGGTGACCATAAACCAGCCCGTTCTCACCTCCGCCACTGTTTCCGCATGTGGGAAATGAGAGCAAGGAAAACGAGGTCAACGGTTCTCAAGCCATTTCCTCCAAAAGGGCAGCCGGGTCGGAGGAGCTGGGCCCCCTTCACCAACCAGAAAAACACCACTGTCACCCGCTTCCATTAAGCAGAAAATGTGGAAATGAAGGTTTCCACAAGCCTGGCCTGAATAACCCAAAGGTTGTTCTTTTCTAACCACAGAGAAGCCCCGGCCTAGCCACCGCATCCACCACATGCCTGGTGACCCTGTGACGGAGGCCCAGGCGTGGGCATCCTCCAGCATCAGGTGGTGAGAAGGGCTCATTATACCTGGAGCATCACCTCCATCTTCTGGATGGCCTTTTCCTCAATTACTGAGGAAAATTACAATTTCCTCAGTTTCTTCATGTAAAAATGTGGGAAAGGGCTGCACGTCCAGCGATATGACCCAGGGACAGTGTCCCACCCAGAGGAGACCCAGAGGGTACCTGGTGGGGGGGTGTCTCCCCACTGCTAGGCTGCTGAGAATGACCAGATACAGCTCAATGCTGCAGGCGGGGGCTACCCCAAACTCACGGATTCATAGTTGACCCTACTTTCATCTAAACAGGATTCATGGTAGGGATGCAACAGTCAAGAAAACCAAGACCTGACCAGAGACCCTGGGGCCGCTCGAGTCCTCGTGGACCCTCCATGGATCAGCAAACGCCCCCTTCGTCTCACAACCGGCCCTACTGCCCTGTCGGCCAGGAACCCCACCCCCCCACGTCCCTAAGCGCACACTCTCCTGCCTGACCCTCAAGGGCCATCGTCCTTGCCCCCCGCCGTGCCCCGCACACGGCGCCCCTACACCTGCCATCTTCCCCATTTCTCTCCAATTGCATCTGCGTATTGTCCACGGCCGCTTTCCTTTGTGCCCACAAAGCTTAAAATATTCCTCAGCTGGTTTTTGCAGAAAAGATTTGCTGATTCCTGCATCAAAGCTATTATTTAAATTAATTGGAGCTATCTCCCCCGCAGTTGATGACTCTCTAAAAATGATTAATTTGAGCCTCAGTCTTGTGTGTCACACCTACTGGTCATCCCATCCTGGGGGCGTCAGGCCATTTGGCTGGAAAAGGAAGAGACACCAGACACAATGAATTTTTTTAAGCAGTTTGCAGGTGACTTTAAGTGCGCACGGGCTGTGGAAATAAAACAATACGACAAACGTGCACCAGTCACACGACATAATCACGTGCAGGGGAGGCTGGTAACCTGCCGTCCCTATTAACTAGTGGCTCATCAGCGTCGTGAAGTTCCAGGGAGAGGAGCCGACGTTTTGGAAGTTTACGGCCCATCAGCGGCAACCTGATTGCAACCGGAGGGAAAGAGCTTCATGGCAGCTTTTGTGAAAGCTCACATACACAAAACCACCCAATTACAGGAGGATTTAAAGCAACAACAGAGTCAGAAAGCCCTGAGAAGCTTCCCTCCTTCTGAGTCCTTCATCACAACCCGCGGACAGATGGTTCAAGACCCACAACCCCAGCTGCTTCCAGCCTCCTGCAACTGCATGCAGGGCGTGACCCCCGCCTGACGCCAACCAGGGGTGCACCTGAGACCGCGGTCTGTTCCACCAGCGGCTGGAGGACCCGGACGTGCACTGCGGGGTGCGGGCCTCCCGGGGCTCACGAGAGACGGTCAGAACTGCTGGATGCTGCGGACAAGCAGCCGGGAGTAATGCAAACACAAAAACCGTTTTCTGGGCTTTTAATTTCAACTTTGATTATTTAATAAGACACCAAATTGATATATTTCCAGGATATATATTTGTAATTCACTAGGAAGTCATTTGGTGGGAGAGTATTTAAAATGGAGAACACTGATGTAAATAACGACGAGGCTTTTTTATCTCGCTAAATAAAACTCTTTGTGGAGAAACTCCAATCTGGTTGTGATGGTCATTTCTCCGAAGTCGGGGGGTCCAGCACATAACCCCTGCCGGTCGGGCAGTGAGGTGCACGGAGCCTAGCAGTTGGACGCAGAGGCTGCAGCCAGGGCTCCCCCAGAGTCAGGCCCCACGCCAGGTACCCTCAGGACACCCGAGGCCTCGCCCTCACCAGGGGGCACGTTCACAGTTTTCCGTCTAGAAGAAACTCAACCCTCAGCGAGATCACAGGCTCCTAGAGCCTCGGGTTTCGGCTGGAGCTCGGGGTCCCTGCCCACGTCCCCACTCAGGCCAGGCCCCAGGGAAGCCGGACGCGCTGTGGGGGGCTGCCTCTTTCCAAAGAAGAAGCCTCTATTCTTCAGACTGAAAAGAGCACTAAAGGTATTTTCGGATTCTTTTATTATAAACGTAAAGTGCTAGAGTAAATGCCAGCTGCTATAAACACCCAGAAAAGCAAACACTTTCTCCCTTTCAGTGGCACTTAAAGGAGCAGCCTGGAAAGTAGGCACGTTTCTATTGTATTCATAGATGTCAATAAATAACCAAATTGTAACGTTTTGCTTTTGCAATGGTGCCTCTCAGAAAGTCTCAAAAGCCACGCCCATAGCAGCACCGCATGATGTGCCGATGAAACTCTGAAGCAGAACGAAGCACTTTGTGAGTAATCGTCCCCCAGGCAGCTGGGACCAGAGTGGATTCCCCTCCTCACCAAGCAAAGCCGTCTGACTCCCCTCCCGGTGGCCGGCTCCCTGGACACCACGTGTCACACGCCGTCTAGCCCTGATGTGCACGCGTGTGGCCCACGTGTCTCAGTCCCAGGAGGACAGAGGCCCCTTGGAGCCGAGGGGGAGAGAGGACAGAGACAGGCACCCTCCAGACCACACGGTTGTTCTTTTCTGCTTCCAGATCTTACGGAAGCAAGAGCAAAAGCCGGCAGGTGGCAAGTGGGACCATGAGGCTGGCAGCAGGGACGCCTTCCTGGGCCCAGGGTTCTCCTCTGTCGTCTTCCTGCTCATCAGACCGGGCCCCGCAGGAAGCACACCTCCACCTGCACCGGGTGCGGCCTCCACCCAAGGAGGGGGAACAGAGTGGAGGGGGCCCCATGCCACTGCGATGGACACGTATGCACATACGTTTACGTGGGTGGCCTCAAGCGCAGCCTAAGCTTTACTACATGTCGTTTTTTAAAGTCTATGGTTGCCTTTCACCCTCTAGAACAAAACCCTAAAGGAGTTAAATCAGGATGACGAACTTTTTACATCGGGCAATCATTGCAATTTCAAGTAGTTTTAGAAACCCAACCCAAGATAACAGAAGGTCCACCATAATGACAAAGCAGTGGTGGGTGTGCACAGGGGCAGGGCCCTGTCTCCCCCACCTGGGGGTCTGAGCTCTGTCCCGGGCTGTCCTGTCCACGGCGGGGACCCACTCCAACACCGAGAGACCCGGCTGCCTGGCCTCAGGCTTCTGCATGGCTCAGTACGGTGCCCTGTCCTGGTAAAGCAACTGGCCTTTTCAGATAAGGATTTCAAACAAGTTCACAAAGAACAAACATAACTGCCTTCACTCTTTGCTGAAGCTCTAAGAATCCAACTTTTCACTGTTTAAAAAAATGCACACACATTGAATTTGTCTTACATGGCATTTTTTTCACATTGATTCAGAAAGAACCGTTTACCTGGCAACACATCCTGCCACAGGATTCTGGTCGACACCCAGAATAGCAACTGCCCTTCAAATCCCCAGGAGCAATCGGGAGAGCATTCCAGATGCAACACAGCATCCACCAGGGTATATAATCCACCCCGGTGATGTGTGATTATCCTCCAGGCGTGACTCAGGCCCAAACAAAGGGGATGGGACACTGACACTGACCCGTCGGTCCTGTGTTTTAATCACAGCTACGACCTGGGTGTAATGCTGCCAGGGGCACCTGGAAATAAAGGGAAATGCAAACCCTTTCCGTGGCTGACGAGGCCACCATCTCCCGGGACCTGCCTGGGTGCAAACATGGACCTTGGCTGGGTGTCCCACTGGATGCCTCGGTGAGCAAATGTGTTCTAGAAGGGGGCATAGCACCCCTCTCGCAAACCCTGACCAACAGCCCCACCCAGCTCGGAGAGAGAACTAGGTGGAGGGGCTGCTGCAGGCGGAGGGAGGGGGGCCCCCCTGAGTGGGCAGCTGGGTGGGACGTGGTCACTTAGAAGGCCGAGTGACCCCGAGTGGCGCCTGGGCGGTGGCAGGGGTGGCAGGACGGTGGGAGACCAGCGCCCCCCACGCCCGCCCTCCGAAACGGCCGCAGCAGCACCAGCCACACCTTCTGTGTCCGCCCCATCACTTGTCATTTTGATGGCCAGGATCAGAACCTGCTCGCCGGAAGACGGGAGAGAAAGACCGTTGATAACGGTTGGCCGAAAAGCCCCCCAGAACTCCTAAGGGAGAGGCCACCCTGGAGGGGGACACGGATCTACCCACAGTCGGCCCAGCAGTGCCCTGGGTGGGACACGCGACACCACCTCCGCGGAGACATCAGGTCCCCGGCACAGCACGGGCTCCACACGCACCACGTCGTTAAGCCCGCTCACAACTGCTGCGTGTCCGGTTGTAGACGCGAAAACGGAGGGCTGAGGGGCGCGCCCCCAGCCGGTGAAAGAGGAGCAGGGCCGCTGGAGAGCCCACCCCCAGGACGACACCCCGGGGAGAGCAGGCCCTGGGGACAAGACACTGATGGCCTGGGTCCTATGAGCTGTGTGACCTTGGACAGGTAACCTGCCCTCTCTGGGTCCTACCTCCGCATCTGCAACGTGGAAAATCTATTCCTGGCCTGACGGAGCTGCTGTAAGGACCAAATAGCGTGTGTGTGAGGGGGGAGGGGGGGTTACATCGGTTTGGGTTTTGTTGTGGGGGGTTACCTGCACGTTTCAAAACCAAAGAGTTTTCCAGGCCATTATGTTGGCCCCTATTGGGACCTGGACTCAGGACACCGCCTGCTGAGCCAGGAAAGGGGGCCTGAGCGGGAGGCAGCCGGAGGCAGCGGGAGGCAGCCGGAGCAGCCACTGAGCAAACCAGGGCGGGGGCGGGGGGCAGACAGAGCCAGGCCAAGGTCAGCGGGAAGACAGCTAGAGAGGGAAGCTGGCAGGCGGCACACACCCTCGGCCAGCCTCTCCAGGGGCTCCTGGCCTCCTGGGCCCGGTGTTCAGCTGGGTCCCCATGCAGGGGAACCGCCAACAAACTCCCACCACCCGACGGGTCCGGCTGGGTCTCTTTCTTGCAAGCAAAAGAGCCTTTAAAAAACCAGAACAAGCCAGCCTCTGGTTTGCTTAATAGCCCTGGATCCTTCTTCGGTGATTTCTTCGGCCCCTCAATTTCCCTCCCACGAGGAACTCTTCGAGGGTAGGAAACAGTGTGGCCTAGCCAAGAGGGCCCTGGGCTAGTGGGTAAGTGCCCTGGGGACCTCCAGCTCAGGGACCAGGACTCAGGGAAGTCGCGGATGCAGGATGCTGTGTGCTCACCTGCTGCGGGAGCATTTTAGCCTCAGCCCCAGGAGCTGTGAGTCTCAGGACCACCTTTCTTAACGTCATCCCCTTACTCTCTGGCTTCATGCCCAGAGCCAGAGAAGGGAATTAGAACCTGAGTTTCCCCAGAGCTGCGGTGAGACGCTCACCTCCCTGGTCATGACGCCCACAGCCCAGCCCTCCCGCTGCCACCCTGGCCTCCTGCACGCTCCTCCAGCCTCAGAGGACACAAACCCATTTTCCTTACAGACGCTCATCCTGGTTAAAACCACACACACACACACACACACACACACACACACACACACACACACACACACACAGAGTATCTTCAGTCTAAAAGAAAAAGCACATTTCTTTCCTTCAAAACCATACACACACAGAAAGTCAATTTCCATATCTTATGCTGAGAAACCCAAAGTTCTCAGGAGTTTCCATGAAGTCATCATTTAACTTATTTATTAATTCAGTGACTATGTACATATTCATCTAACTGTAACGCAATTTTTTTTGCTCATTAAACATTTGTGCTGCCAGAGACACCTATGAAATCTAATAAGCAGCTTCCAGAACTACACAACACGCCAATCAAAAATGTTAATTAGATCTAAGCGAGCAGCACAAGATTTTTAACCCCGCGAATTCCAGGTGGGAGGGAAGGCCGAGCCATCATCTATCTGCCTCACTTGACCAGGGCTTCATTCTGGAAAACACCGTATCTGACTTCAAAGAGTTGGGGTCCAAAGCTGACATAGTATAGTCGTCCCTGAGTACCCATGGGAATTGGTTCCAGGACCCACGAGGATACCAAAATCCACAAAAGCTCAAGCCCTTTGTATAGAATGGTGCATATTACCTATGCACATCCTCCGGAGACTTAAAATCATCCCTAGATGACTTACAATACCTAATACAGTGTAACTGCTGTGCACACAGTTGCTGGTGCAGCAAATTCAAGTTCTGCTTTTTGGAAATTCCTGTAATTTTTTTTCTTTTTCAAATATTTTCAGTGAGAACCCACAGATATGGAAGGCCAACTTCCATGCCTAGAGAATGGAAACCATCCAAATACAGTGTCTCTAGATCACCTGCTACAGGAGACGCCAGGGGGGCCCAGGGCTCAGGTGGCCCAGACACCTGCCACGGAGCAGGGCACAGGACAGAAAGCCACCACGGCCTCCAGCTTCCTCAGCATTCGTCAGGCCCGGGAAAGGCCCTGTGTTAGTTCACATCGGGCCCTTCATATTGGAAGAGAGAACACTGTAAAAGAGCTCTAAAAACCACAGTGACAGGGAGGATAAAAATGTGGTCCTGTGATCCTGAAGAAGTTACAGAACATGACTTTGCAAAGAGGAAATGCACGGGAGGGTGTTTTTGCTTGGCACAGAAGGGAACCTCACCTGGACTGCGGTTACCGTGACAGGACAGATGGGGTTCAGATGTAGGAAGGGAAAGTATCTGGGTTTTAGGATGTGTGCTTGTTTGTTTTGCTTATACCTTAACACAGAAACACCTTGAATAACTAGAAGAAAATATTTGGGCTGTTAGGTCTGCTGGCTTCCGGAGTACCTTAGATGCTTTGGGAGATAGAAACACAATCAAAGGAGGCTCCCACTCCCTAGAAACCTGCAGTTCAGGAAGGAAACCCTACCTCAAAGGAGAAGCACGGATTAAACACACAGGCTTACCTGCCTGTGACCCGCGTGCCAACCAGGCAGTCAGCCAAACTAAATCCAAAGAACTGCCTCGTCTACTAGGCTCTGCTACTCCTGACATCTAGAATCCACCCAAGGATCAAGTGCAAGCGACTCCTATAAGTTTCCTCTGAGCATTCCTACCCTGAGGCATTCGGAGAGTTTTCAGATTCCTTTAGGAGAGCAGGACCTCAGCGTGGTAGGGACACTCAGGCCTCCCTCCTCCCAGGCCCACCCCACACACCTCAGGACCCCTGTGTGTGCTCTTTATCACTGATTCTAGCCTGGTGGGGTCACATCCCCCCGTGAGAATCTGATGGCCACAGTCCCCAGGGAAACAGAAGCTCCACGAGTAATCACGTACAGTCCCCAGGGTCTCGGGGCTCCCAAGTCCATCCTTGGACCCTCTAAGGAGCCATGGTCCCAAGGTAAGAAACCTCTGCCCCAAATTACTTCATGTCCAATTATTCCTGCCTGGTTGGTGACATTCCTCAGTCCCAGCGCAAGCACCTTTATAGACGTGAACAGAAACCACTCCCCTGGCCCCTTCTGTGCACCGGCCCCAGGCGGCATTCATCTTCCTGCTTAACAACCCTGCCAGGGGGCCACCACTCCTGTGTTCACAGATGAGAAAACAGTCCCCTCATCCCAGCCGTGGGGTTGGATGTGTCTCACTGATGGACAGGTCCCCACGCCCAGTAGACAGAGCTTATTGTCTCAAATTTGGGAAGAACACTGGAAAGTAACTGCCCCCAGGTCACACGGCCAGTGGGTGACAAAGCTGGGAGAAGCCTGCTGGCCCAGACCCAGGGGAGGGCTCTCTCCTCTGCCCCTCAGCCTGGCCCTCAGTCATCTTCTCTTCCTTCTTGCACATCTCAGCTAGAACCCAGAGCCTCCCCTGTGATCTTCGACCAGCCTCACCCTGATGACTCCATCCCCACCTCCAGACACCGGGGTCTTTCTCCCCTAAACAGGCATCATCTCTGCCGAGAGCCGTCCAACAATGCCCTTGCTCCCGTGAAATTAGGTTCAGGGCTGAGCCTGGCTTCTGCCTCCGTAACGGCCTGCCTCCTGCCTCCACACCCCTTATGCCTTTTGACCCAGAAATCGTGACTGTGTTGGTCTCTGAAGCACAGCATGCCTTGCAGGTGGCATCCTTCCTACTGGAGAATCTGTCTCATGACTGTTCATCCGTCCTCTTTCAAGGCCCCTCCATCCAGCCCTCTCTGAAATGACTTCTCAACTAACTGGCTTCCTCTTCTGCACTTCCATATGTTTTATGAACGTCTACAATTACCATTTAACTCAAGCTTTACAAAACAATTATGGTACAGATGGGTCTTCCCCCACTAGGTTGTATACTGGTTATTACCCCTTGAATTCTCAGCACTTAGCACTGTGCCGAGCAAAGAGCTGGGAGCCAGGAATGCAGGTTGACTAAGTGAATTTTCCCAGTATGTCACCCCAAAGCAGGAGAAGAAGGGTCCCAGGCAGAGACAGAGGGTCTCTCATGCATATAAACAGAGAGGATCACAGGGACACCTGCTTGTTCTCTCATGTGCTTCAATATAAGTGATCCTGATACGTATTACCATAAAATGCCGAAAGAACTCTCAGGAAAAATAAATCAGCACTTATCCCATAAATAATTAAAATGCATGTTAAAAACTAATCTACTGGCATGACAGCTTAAAGCTAGTGGAAAATGAATTATCTTCTATTAAGATGACACTGTTCAAAACTACTCACTTCCATGTTAAGTTCACCCACCTAGAAAAATCCCCTAGTGGAGGCAGCCATTTTCCTTTTACTGATTCTGGAGACCCTTAAAAATAAATGTTCTGCTCAGAGCTCACTTTTAAGCCAAAGCAATATCCGAAGATTTCCGACCTACTGCTCTCTGAGTAATCGTGGGACTGGCCTCACTAAGGGGAGCTATGAGTGCATCTTGTTTGCTCAAACGAGTGTGCAAGCACCAGCTGGCTCATGGAAGCTGTTAAACTGGCGATGGCCACGAGCTCTGTGTTTACTTCCAGGCTGCTCAACCCCACCAGCACACGTGTCTCAGTAAGAGAACCTCTTCTGCTTCTGTGACACAGGATGACGTACAAACCCCTCAGGGAGGCGGCCACTGAGACAGAGCCACACGAAGCTCAGGTCACAACAGGGGGAAGTGATCAAAAACGAGCACCAGGGACATGGTGGGGAAGTGCCACCATCCAGGCACCAAACTGGCCTCAGCCCTGACTCTGGAACGGGGATTTGGATCCCGCTCTGAGGTGTGAACAGGTCTGGGGCTTCCACGCAACTGACCAGGACCAGGGCCACCAGCGGGGGGCTGCCCTTCCTGGGGGCCTCTCAAAGCACGTTGAGTGTGGGCTTTTATAGTCAGACCCAAATATGTGCACAATGTGTATTCTGGAAGGAGGTAGAAACAGTCCCCCCTTTTAGGCAACTGGACGGAATCTCCCCACCAGATGACATCAGCTTGAACAAGCCCAAAAGAGAACCCAAAATACATGGGGAGGGAGAACGTTAGCGCCTGTGCTGGTCCTAGCACCCGCTGGGCCCTGCCCTCATGGTCTGCCCAGGCTGCCCCAGGGACTCATTCTACACACGTCAGGTTCCCACTTTGTCCTCTGAAAGGCCATTAAAACCTCCCACTTCAACTCCTGACCACCATCAGGAAAAATCCCGTCTTCCAAATAAACTGCATTTACTAATGCTTCATCTTCCTGGCCCGTACCACATACATATGCATTTCCCAGTCCAGGCGTCTGCCCCTCTGGACGTGGGCCCCGCTGCCACACCAAGGGGCTTCCCAACGCTGTGTGACACAGAAGAAAGGCCACCGTGCTGGGTCAAGTCTGGCCAGGCTGCTCGCCAGCAGAGTGAGTATGGCCCGTGGGCTGCGGTTCGCTGAGCCCTGGTCTTAAACATTTTCTGTGAATACAGCCTTAACAGTAAAGGAAATGAAGAACCCTGGCATTTGTCCAAATTATCTCAAAACAGAATAACCCATCTTCACCTGAAATAGTCACGTAATGGACACCTAGGTCAGGGATGGCTTGGCTGGAGGCTGGAAGGGCCCGGGGGGCCGGAATGAAAAGGAGAAAACCTGGGCGTGGGCTCTGCCCCCTCTCACCTCAAGTCTGGATCTTTAAGGATCTTTCCAACTCTGCAATTCTGTCATCCTGAAACCTGTGGCGCAGTCTGTATTCGATTTCCATGAAGAAAAACAGATTCTAAAACTCTAAAAGATGACAATTTTAAAAATCTGAATAAAAAAATAATATATGCTCACTGTGGAAACTTAAATAGAAAAACATGGAGAAAAAAGTTAAAATTCCCCTTGAGTCCCACTACCCAGAGATGACCCCGCAGGGCCAGCATCTGTGTAGACACACACGTTACATGTGATACACGCATCCACACTGAGATCCACAGCAGGCAACAGCCCTGAACTCACATGTTCATTTGGAAAAGAAATCCTGGCCTCAGCCCCGGCCGTCCGCTTCTCTAAAAGACACCAGCTGCAGTTAGGTGCTGGGCCTATGGAACGCAGGGGTCACGTGTGCAATCCACGCGTGGTGCAGCTGGAGCTCCCTGGGCGACCTGCCATCTCATCCCAAGTGCAAGGGGGAGAGGAAGAGCCCACCAGACACAAAGACCCTGCCCTCCGGCTGGGCAGCTGACAGACATTCACGTGACACAGCGGGGGGAGGTGGGGAGGGGAAATCACACAACTAAAGGGTGTATCTCTCATCCACTGAGGAGGACAGGGGTTGATATTGCAATAATGTTTTAATGATGTTAAGTTACAAACGCAGCCTCGGGGGAAGGGAGCCCACCGCAGGCAGGAAGGGCAGTTAGGGTCAGTGCGTGGTGAGCAGAGGCTACTGACCCCTCGGCTGCTTGCTTAAAGCCTAGGGAAGCTGGAGAGGTGTTTTCAGGAACGTGCATGCCCGGCACTGGGGACGGTGGCCTTTCCTGCAGACAGGCGCTCGTGACTCGAGACCCAGTGCCCGAGGACCCTGCACATGGCATGGACAGCCAGCTCCTCATCAGCGCCTCCGGGGCAGAGGTTCCAACAGAGGCAAATGCTCTCCACACCCTCTGCTGCAGGGTCACTTCAATGGAAATGCCTGTGGCTGGGAAACGGGAAAGTTGGCTCAAAGCCACCAGAAAAGGAATGGGTTTTGCCAAAACCAAAGGAAGCAGCTACGATTCAGTTCTCTGCACATTCATGTATTTCATGGGAACACAAAATGGGATTTTCACAAACAAATCCACATAAAACACAAATAGAAAGTCTTCAATCTATGAAAGAGACTCAGCCAGGAGCAAGCCGTCCAGCCTCTTCCTCCCAAGCTGGAGTGTGTTAGGACCTGAAAGGCCATCTGGGGCACAGGGCAGGGGCCTGCGAGGGCACTGGGAGGGGCAGGGCCTCCTGAAGGCATCACCAGGACCAAAGTCCCAGAGGCCCAGACAATGTTTCCAGATGTTGTCTGGAAACGTCTGCCAGACAACAGATGGTAAGGAGGAAACGGCATATCTGTCCTGTGTCCAGATGAACTTACTGTCCCACTTCGGGCCTGAGGGTCCTGACGCTGCCGTGAGCCCAGACGCCAGCATCCTTCTGAGAAGGACAGAAAGAAGGAGCAAAGGCTTGGAGCACAGGGAAGGCAACACACCGCTCCTTTCCTCTGCCCCTGCAGAGTAACTGACAGCAAACCCCATCATTTTGTTCGAAGATGACAAAAACTCTGAATTCCAAGCAGAATGCAGACAAGACACAGATATGACAAAGAAATATAAGGACAGTCAACCAGACAGACACTTGCAACCAATAAAAACCCGGTGAGCTGTTTACACTCTGTAAATTACTCGGAAAAGAAAAGTCGAAAAGCAAACGGGGACTCCACGAACTCCCCCTCTCCACCGTCCCCTCACTCAGACCCACCCTGGCTGCAGTCCCACCCGGGCCCAGACTTGCCCAAGCTCCTGGGCTTGGGAAGCCACCCTGTTCACCTGCGGGCCTCTGAGTCCCCGAGCCCATTGCGCCCTCTGAACTGAGAGGACAATTGCATGTCCCCGCCAGCTCAGAAGTCTGCCCGGGGACTGACCCTGAGTCCCACTTCATCACCTCCACCGTCATCACCTCCATTACTGTCATGACCTCCATGACCTCTATTACCACCATCACCTCCATCACCTCCATCACCTCCAACACCTCCATTACCGTCATGACCTCCATGACCTCCATTACTGTCATGACCTCCATGACCTCTATTACCACCATCACCTCCATCACCACCATCACCTCCATCACACCATCATCAAGGGCACCCTCACAGCACAGGACAGGGGAGCCGTCCTGAGATCCTGGAATCCACCGGGAAGTGCTATGAACTTAGCAAAAGCAGCTCTCCTCCTCTTGGTCACACAGATACATCCTGGCCGTGCTGAACTATCAGAGACATCGTCCGAAGGTGGACTCTAATCACAGTGAAGCCACAGCTCAGGTCATTAGGTAACTCCTGGCAAGGCTGCTCTGTGGAAAAGGGCTGACCCCTCCCAGGACTCCTCGGCCCAGGGGCATTGAGAAGCCCAGGGAGGGTCGCCTAAACCCTTCTGTCCCCTCCAGGAGGTGAGGAAGCTGGGGGAGGGGAGCCCTGGAGATGCAGCAGGGGGCGCATCAGGGTGCAAAGTCATTTGTGTGCAAAGACCATTCTCACTGTGCATCCTGACACCACACAGCTGCCCCAGGAAGGCGGAGAATCCTTCTCAGGCCAAGAGGAAGGCTAGTCGTGTTGACGGCTGCTCACCAGGTAGTCCTGGATGTCAAAACAGGCCAAGAAAGGCCCCTGCTCCTGGACTGACGGGTCCACGGCCGGAGAGACAGACGCCCGTCCTTGCTGGGGGATCTACATCCTCAACTCTCAACTGCAAAGCCCACCCAGGTGGTCTGGACCTACCTGCACAGCTTCGACAGGCTTATCAGTAAGTTATAGACTTAACCAGGAAATCTGGACAGGATTTTGCCTCTTTATTCCAACAGTGTGACGAGGGGAATCTACAGCTGAGTGGGTTTTGAGGGCAGAGGTCCCCAGTCCCAGGAGTGACAACAGAGGCACAATAACAGCCTTGGAGGGGCTGCGTCCCTCATCACCCCAAGTGGCCACAGCAGCCTCCCCGCCCACCTCCCGCCCACCTTCCCCATCAGGTGCACGAGACACAACACTCTCTATGGACACACAAACCCATGGGGTGCCTGTCCACCCCGACGGAACAGCAACTGCTTGGAGGAGAAGCTGCGTTGAATGATGGGACAGGAGTGGGACTCAGAGCCTGAATGACCCAGATTTCCACGGTCACAGCCACCCAAGCCCAACTCAGCAGTCAGCCCAGGCCCGGGACTCTCGGAAATGGGGTCTGTGGGCAGCACAGGACAGGGGCCCAGAGCATGAAGTGGGTCAGAGTGACATACGTGAAGGTCCTCGGTCACCATCGCAGCCCCCGAGGTAACATTTACAGCAACATGGGGAATCTATTCAGGGTTCTCATTCCAGCTGATAAGAACATGCTGGGCACCATGACTGGAAGCCCCATCCACCAAAGAGACGGTGGCACCCTCCCAAGTCAGAGCTGCCAATCCTTCCCAGCAGGAAGCAAGCTGAAGGAATATGCAATCCCTGTGTGATTTCAGGGAGAAATCGGCCTTTGTTAACCTTTATTCGGAAGTCTTCAAATACAACAGTATTCAAACTGAAAAACACATGCAGCTGTTATCAATAAATCAGGAGCCACTGGTTTGAACCCATCATCAGAGAAGTTACAACAACCCTTCACACCACTTTTCTTTTTAAAGTTTTTTTTTTTTTTTTTTTTGATGTGGACCATTTTCAAAGTCTTTATTGAATTTGTTACAACATTGCTTGCGTTTTATGTTTTGGTTTTTTGGCCAGGAGGCATGTGGGATTTTAGCTCCTCTGACCAAGGATCGAACCCGCACCCCCTGCACTGGAAGGTGAAGTCCCAACCACTGGACCACCAGGGAAGTCCCCGCATCACTTTTCTGAAAATGTAAAGCTCACGCCTTAGGGCTCACACTCAGGGACTCTGCCCTGAACGTCCTGACACAGATGCCTCGGGGCACTTGCTCCCCTGCGAGATCCCCATGTAGGATGCAGCACTGCCCCGTCAGCACCCAGGCCGGGGGGCCACCAGCAACTGGGAGACACGAAATGCACCCCAGCCTTGATGAGACGGTCTGACCCTCCCACCTACAGCTGCAGAGACCGGTGCCAAGCCCAGCCAGCGACTTCCACAGCTGGTTCCATCTGCAAAGGTAACCGCAAAGTAGCCGCAGAAGCGGGGAGGACGGCTCACAGCCAGCATTCCCTAAAGTGAGAGCAAAGAGGGGAGACCCCTGCTTTCGCCAACATGGGGTACTTCATGCAGGAGCACAACAGGCCCACAGAGCAGCTTAGGACCCCCAGGGCGTCCCTGACTCACAGGACAACTCAGTAACTGCCATGAGTGACCCCCCAGTGACCAAGCACACCTCATCCTTGATGCAGTGAAGGCAGTGAATAAAAAGACGCCAAACCAAACAGTTAAGATAAAGTCCTGCAGTTTGGTAGGGGGAAGGGGGTATGCTGCATCATGTACACAATTTACACACAGCGGCCCGTGCACCGTTACACATGCACCGTTACACAGAAGCCACAGCAAAGCTCAACGGTATCATTCAGGATTGAATCACAGACCAGACACTCTGCTTGAAATAAATTGTAAGTAACAAAAGATATGTCCTCAAAGCAAAGGCACAACTTTAAAAGTCTACAATCATTTAAAATAGTCAGTGGGGTGCGGAGCCGCTGTCCCATTGGAGGGGACACCAGGGGACACCCAGGCCCCACCCAGGCCCACTCCAGCCGGAACCGGTAACTTAATTTCCAATGAAATGCTAACTCTTTGTTAAATAATGCCATTTAAAGAGAATGATAGTCCCCACAGCCTGGAATATAAATATGATAACATGCCAAGCGGATCAGAAAAAGCAACAGTCCGGTTTCCATGCAGTGAATTTTCAAAAGCTCCCCTAACCCGGCCGCGCCCCGGACACCGCCCCGAGGGCACGTCAGCCCCGAGGCCGCGCTGCCTGGTCGTCCCTGAGATGAGCTCAGAGTCTCCCACCCCGGCATCACCCCCACCACGAAGGCACTGCAGGTGACGGAGAAGGGAAGCACCCCTCCCCCACGGTATGCCTGCCGCTGCAGAAAACGGACACCCGGGCAGGCGACAGTTTTGTAACCACTTACCTCTGGGACTCTGGGCCCTCCTCCTACCAACAGCTGGATTTCACTCCATCCCGGGCGGGGGGGGGGGGGGGGGGGGGCAGGACTCCGTGCCCGTCAGGACCCCGAGAACAGCCTGCGGACGAGGAGGCCTGGCGGGAAACCCGCGCTCTCGGGGTTCAGCGGGATCCTCAGCACGCCTTCCTGAAGCCCCCACCGGTCACCGCACTGAGGCCCCCAGAGCCTGTGCTGTCCGCACATCCCGTCACTGCGGCGGCTCCGAGGCCGTCCTGGCGTCGCCCCAGACCCTCCAAAAGCGCATTACGTGGGCACAGATAGCCCGAGGGGTAAAGAGCTCGCGAGACTTCAGCCCCTGACCGAGGGGTAAAGAACTCGCGAGGCTTCAGCCCCTGACCGCGGTGTCTGGAGCTCCACCGCCAACGCCGCCGCCCCCAGCCGGCTCCACGGCCACTGGCGGCCCTTGGAACGGGGCTGAGGTGTGTCGGCGTGTGACACACGCAGCAGGCTCCGCACTGAGCCTGGACAAAGAAGGCAAAGCACCCGTTAACGTTCTGTACTGAGTGATGCTCACGTGCTCACACTTTGGATGAAGTGGGTTAAATAAGACACATTAATTAAACCAATTTCATCTGTTGCTTTTTAACTTTTGTAATGTGGCCACTAGAAATTTTTAAATTTCACAGGTGGCCCACATTCTACTCCTACAGACAGTGCTGCCTGGAGTATAAAATTCAGAATCCGAGCCATCAGAAGACTTTATTTGAACACATGGTTAATCCGTTAGCTTTTTGTAAATGTTTCTGAGACATGTAAGTGCAGATGTCCACGGGAAAAATTCTGTATTCCGTCCGTTTCCATGACCACAAATTGTGGAGCCCTGAGGAAATCTGGGCCCGATTTTAACGCCAGTCCAGGGTGGGAAGCCTCAGATGGACGGCAGAGGCTGCTGCATAAGAAAACTGGACAGGAAGACACTGGCGGAGACCCGGGGTCACGGACCACATTTCCATAATGTTCGTTTCACCGTGTGACTGGAGAGCCCTTCAAACGTACAAACAGCCCACGGCCAGTCTCCCCAGACTCGGGGCGGTCACCCGTGTCGCGCGGGCCTCTGCGGTGAGCGGCTACCTCCGGCTCCAGCCCTGAGTGACAGCACGCCTCCCTCCCCGCTCTCCACGCCGCCCAGCTCTCCCTCCACATACTCTCCTTACGTTCCGCCGGGAAATCCTCCCGCCAGCCAGCCTCTTTGACAATGTAGCAAGCGACAGCAGGGCGTATTCTGGTTTCTCCCCCAGCTGGGCAGCCTGGTGAGGAGGAAACGATGGGACCTCGGAGGTGACGGGAGAAGGACTTGACCCCCAGCTCACACCTTGCCGTCCCGCCCAAGCAGAGTCAGCCTGGGTACAGGCCCCACGGCACCCCCAGCTGTGCTGGCTCCTGCACTCCTCTGGCCCTGCAGAGCGGGGGCAGTCACAGTGCGCAGGTCGCTGAGTTGCCACAAGGACTGAGTGAATTAATGAGCTGAATGTATCGCTTCTGTGCGAAACTCTTTCCTAAAGGAGTTATTTTTAAGCAAACGAATGAGCAGAACAGTGTCAGGCTCCTAAATAAAATGGCTGCAAAAGACCCTCTGTCTCCAGGTCCCCTGTCCAGCTGGTCACCGACCCTCCTTCCAAGACCACGTCTGCTCCAAGCACCTCGGGACCCCAGGCCTCCACGTTCGTGTTCCCTCTCTACCCGGCCGGCTCCCAGGTGGCAGGGCTCCCCAGGCCTCTGCACTTGTCTGTGAGCTGGGAAGGGCTTCCAGGAGACATCTCCCCAATCCCTCCAAACTTTCCCGGCCTCTGTGGTTCGGGCCGGTACTGCCCAAGGCCGGCGTCCACGCTGCCTGAGGACTCTGACAAGCCAACGCCCGGCTGCACCGGGACCGGGCACGTCAGGACCTCTGGGATGGGCCACGCTGCAGCATTTGGGGGATTTCAACGTGCAGCCCAAGTCCAGGAGCACCAGGCTAACACCGGACCATGGCTGCAATGCTTTCAAGGACGATTTCTTCCATAGGTAAAGACATCCTCTATAGATCGCAAAGAAAGCTCACTGCCTTTTTTGAGCCTAAATTAATCCAATTAGAGGATAAAATACACACATCACAAAACGTCTCCACTGAAGCTGAGCTTGTTCAGCTGCCACTTCACTCGCTCTCTTGGCCGCATCCCCATAAGGCCCGCAGCCTAAGCTCCAGGGGGTCAGAGACTGGACGTCAGCCTCTGCAAGGTCACAGAGCCGCGTGGACGCCCGGAGGGGATGCACAGCCCTCCTCCCCCAGAACACAGGTGGGGGGCACAGAGCAGGCACTCGGGACAGCGACCCGAGCTCCTGTCTCTGCCTGTCCCTGAGGGAGGGAGCCCCGCACCCGTGGTCGGTGAGGCGCTGCGGGAACCCCTGAGCTGAGGGGGTTACAAGTGCAGACGACTGTCAAGGTGAATGTAAACAGCAGCATGCTTAATTAACAACGGAGGCTCTCATTAAACCGAGTCCAGGAGCCAAGGCCCAGTGGGACGGACGGTGCTCCCAACGTCCGATGGAGACGTCGGAACGGTCAGGTGGGCGACGGCCGGGGCAGCGCTCAGCCAGGCCGCTGGGCCCGCTGCCCGCCCCTCCCCCGCCCCGGGGCCCAGAGCACCCGCGGATGAATAAACAGAGAAGGGAGAGAGGAAGGAAGGGCCTCGGAGCTGAAGCTGGACAGTGCAGACGGGGTCTCAGACCACAGCTCACCTGGGCTCAGCCTGCTCCGCAAAGAACAAAAACAGGACTGCTTTTCCTTGGTAGAGTCACCACTCAGAACCATTCCACAGCCTGTCGATTCACCTAAAATAAATGTTTAAACCAGCGAGGTCTCTGACACTGCAAATATCTGAGACTTGAGAGAACACCAGCTGTAACCAGCGCAGCAGCTTCACTTTCGAATACGCCCCCGTTGCGTCCTGTCTCCTAAGTCCTGGATGTGTGTGGCAGCCTTAGAAATGATCCCTTTCCCGTTTTTAAATGCTGCGGTTTCTGCCTGACTAATGCCATCTTTAATTATACATCATCGAGCATCTTACTGTGATCTAATGGGGCCCATCACTCATCAAAACGGCCCCATGGGCAACCACGGTCCCCAGAGCCAGTTACGCAAACCTCGCTCCATTTGTCACAAGTGTCCACCTGCACCTGCAGACACCGGCACACACACCTCGAGCCCCAGCATCTCACCAACTTGTCCAGAAGACACGATCGCATGATGCCAGCTTTCTACCGGCCCCACGTAGCACAGTGACAGCTGGCGACACTCGGGCCTCCACCCGCGTGGCCGCACGTCCAGGCCCTTCATGCCATGCGCTCTGCCTGGGCCGCACCCAGAAGGCCAGCGCTGCCCGAGTCCCGCGGCAGCTGGCGGTAGAGCCAGAGGGACCCGCGGGGACAGACAGGCTGCAGGCATGGACAGGCCTTTCCTGTCGCCAGAGGACACAACGGTCCAGCTGGATGGGCTTTCTCGGCACACGACACATTTCAAGCAAACTAAGGTCGGCAGAGGTCAGCTAGTCCCCAAACTTTCATTCAAAGGGATGAACTGCCCACCAAATTAATGACTGTAAATGTGTAACTTATAAAATGATACATATATATGTATGCTTTCTATATATTAGTATATGTGTGTGTATATATATATATGTACACGAATCCATTTACATACATTGAAGTGTATTCACTACTGAGTGACAATGAACAGGTGAGGCTCTAATTCCGGACAATTTACCTAAACAGCTGAGGATTAACCTCGTAAGAGAAACTCAAGTTACCTAACCAAGTGCTCTAAGGCCTAGAATCAGAAAAATATAACTAGAAAGGCCACTCAGTGGACAATTAAGAATAAATCACTTTTGAAAGAACTGGGAATCGTGACAGTGTGAGACCTCATACGTACGCCCTCTTGTATAATTGACGCGACATCTTCCTCTGGCCCCTTTGTGGGTCTATGTTTAGAATTCCATTTAGGGCAGCAAGATTTTCACTCAACATGAATCAGATGTGTTGACCAAGCAGCAGATGGGAAATAACAAATACACACAGAGCGTTTCTCTGCTGTGCAAGCATCACAGCTCATCCCGGGCTGCCCGTGGCGCGTGGACCCAGTCCTGCCTGCAGCATGCTGTCCGTGCACCTGCTCCCCGAGGGCCCCAGCAGCGGCTCTCTGGACTCGCATCCTGCTAACAAGCCTCCCAGTGGCACCGATAGCTGTGATTCCAAGAAACAGGCATTTCGGCCATTTCTTTCTCCTTCTAAGGAGGTACAGCCAACACCTCTCTCCTTTGGACAAAAGGAAGGCCCACTCTCTGACTCACTCCAGGGTCACCAAGAGTGAAAAAGGAATAGAAACCAGAAGAAAGAGAGAGCCCAGCCCTCCCGCCCACAGCCAGTGACTCCCCTGGGTGGGTGAGGCTTCCAGTCCCCTCCCTGGCTGGGGACACTGGGAGCAGAGTGAGCTGAAGGGGGGCGGTTCGTTACTTTATCCCGAACACCCCAGAGTGTGTGGCTCCAGTGGGTGAGGCAGAATGAGATGAGAGGGACATCCCAAGCTTGGGGAGAAGGGATCGCAAGCAAACATCCAGGTGCAGACTCTGCGGGTCCCCCAGCCCTTGCCCCCAGGCCCCTCCCCAGGCTCCCAGCCCGACTCTGTTGGGGGTCATCCATTCCGATACTTATTACAATGAAAACTCAAGGCTCAAGAGTAACGCCAGCCCCGCCAGCCCCGCCAGCCCTGCCAGCAGAGGTTCCGAGGTGCTCATGCACAGCCGGGGTTCTCCCGGCTCCTTCTAGGTAGGAAGCCGCCAGGCCACGGCCTTGAGGTGCCCAGGTGCCCACGCTCTGCTTGGTCAGCACCTTGCACATGAGGACTCTGCAGCACAGAGGTCACACCGCGCCCAGCACGGGCCCAGGCGCACCTCGAGGATGTGTGGAGGGGGCATCAGCCTGGCCCCAGGCAGCCCACATGCACCGATAACCATCACCTGTCCCGGCTGCCAAGGCCCTGCTCCTGCGCAGGGCGCAGACCCAGGGAATGGCACGGGCCTGACCCTGATGAACTTGCAACGTGCATGGGTGAAAAGACCCAAGACCCCGAAGGCAATCAGGGAATAGGTTCTGGAGCACAGACATTCAATGAGAATGTAGGAGACTGGCTCCGGGGGTGCACAGGGCCCATGAGTGCCAGGAGGTAAATGGGGGACAGAGAGTAAGGGCAGGGCAGCCGGGCGGGGGTATAAGAAGCAGGACAGACCACGTGTGGATGCTCCTCTGCAGCATCCCAGGGACACAGGAAGGAGGCGTGGACACACCTGCGCTCGACGCTGGAGAAAGTGGTGGTCTGACGTAAGCCAAGGGCAAACGCCCAGAGGGAAGGAAGAGCAGGACAGTTACTGGCCGTGCAGCTGGGGCCCAGGTGGGGCAGGACAGGGACCTAGAACCTGCCCAAAGGGAAGAGTGGAGGGCACCTGTGGTCCAAACGGCATCGCAGGGCGGTCACCCGGCTGGGGGCACAGCGGACTGGGGACAGCGGCACCGGTGGGGAGTTTGGCCGGCAGGGACCCGGCCGGTGTTGCAGGGGCAGAAAGGAAGATGTTAACTGTCCCTCCCGGGAGTCATGATAAAACTTGGTGACGCAGACACAGGTGAAGGGGGAAAATCAAAGACGACCCCAATTCCCAGAAGATGTCAATTCCAGGGCAGGCCCTTCCACTCAGACAGCCCTGCCGTGAGCACGGGACCAGCCCAGAGGCCCAGGCTCACCTGTCTCCCCGTCCCACCTGTCTCACCCACAGCCCTCAGCTCCAGGCATGAAGGGTGCCGGGAGAGCCTGCCTGACCATGTCCTTTGCCCCACACCCGTCTCTTAGTTCAGAACCTTGTGCCACTTTTCTGCTGTGTCCAGATCCTGGCCTGGCACCTGACAGGCTCCTGGACAAGAACATGACTCCAGGCCAGGTGGGCCCCTGGCTGCAGGTGGACACATGTCGCTTTTAAAACTTCTTGCCCATTTATATTTTCAGCCTCAAACAAATCCCAAGTTTTCACACTTGCTATTTGAGTTGAAAACCCAAACGTTGGCTTCCAAGCATAAAGTGCTGTCCTGCTTCTCACACTTACCTCATCCAACTTCTCCATCCTACAGATCCTCAGCACAAATGCAGCCCAGGCCCCAGCATCTCAGGCGCAGAGCAACCAGGGGTTGAAAAGGTAAAAGTCAAGCTGCTCAGGGAAAATGAGCTCTGGTCATTCTAGGACTCCAGGCAGTTTTTATCCAAACTAGTCATCCAGGTCTCATCCTCACACTTACTTTAAATCTGACTTACTTTTTATTTAAATCTGTTCCAAATCAAACCTCACGTAACTGCCACAATTTTTTTAGTGGACCGCTTGGCATAAATAGAAGAGATCATTAAAGGAAACATATGTTAACATAAAGCCCATCGCCAGGTGCCATCAGGGACGTCTGTGGCCACCGCGGCAACCCCGCTGGGAGCAGCAGCGCCCTGTGTGACCTTCCCCTTCTCTGTCACCAGACCAGGTCACACTCCACCAGTGAGATGCCACCTCTGTGCTTACTGGTGGTCTGTTTCCAGGTGGTGTTAACAGGGCACAGGCCACGTGCCCCTCCGGTCCTGACACCTCACGCTGCACGAACACACTGGCTCTCGTTACCTTCGGACGGGCTTGGGGAGGGGAAACAGGTGCAATTTTTAGCTCATGTAGAATTGGGAGGATGATTATAAAGAGTTAAGGAATCCAACAGTTTATCCATAAACAGTGGATATGTATGTCTTATGTAGAAGTCTCTGGAACACGTGTAGGGACAAGGTGGTGGTACTTCAGCTTTGTGTGTACGAGAAATGAACGCACACCAGCTGTTGCTGCCGGGACGTCTCCGCTGTTTCAGATGCGCTTCGTGCTGCGTTGCTGGTGAGGTGGCAGGCAAACTGTGCCACTTCCTAGGCCAAAATAATTCTTACCCCAAGTACCTGGTGCTGGTACCTAGTAGGTCCTCAGATATGCATTCAGTAAAGTAGAGAGACATGCATCACCGGCCCATCTGCACGGCTGTGTGATGGCCTCCTGTGCCCCCAGGGCTCCCGCCCGGCTCGGCACCACCCAAAACCCACTCTCCTGTCCCTAGCCCCTCGGCTCCACAATGACTCACACCTGCTTCTGGTGCCGGCGTGTTTCTAGATGTCACTCACTGCTTCTGTTGACCTGAATTCCCGCAGCGAATTCTAATTCACTGAAACTCACATACATTCACGGGAGCAGCGCACACACGTCCCGGAAGTAGAAGAGCCAAGATCCTAGTGTCTTCTGTTTGCAGATGAGCACCGTGGACTCATTCCCACCACAAACACTCGGCAGGCGAGAGAACCAGTGTCCCTCATCACCCACACGCCGCCGTGGCCAGAGTCCAGCTGAAAGGTGCAGCCTGTGCGTAGAATCTGCATCGAGCTGCTGCTTCACACCCTTTTATTCCAGCTTTGCTCAGAGGGAGAAGGGAGACATGTCACAGTTCTTAAACCATTCCCCACAGCTGACACCTCTGACACCCTCGTCTTTCAAGGTGATTTAGGATTCCAACAGGACAGACATCACACGTGCATCAAATTCTTCAAATCCGAAGATCTACCAAGGAAGGCAAATCTGACAAAAACTGACCTTTGTCTCTTCAAGCGCCATAAAGAGCATCTCTCCCTAACTGAATCCTTGATGTTTTATTTCGAAAACGTACCTTGAAAAAGAGCACGTTAACTGCAAAAATAAAGTTAAATACAGATTGAACTGAAGCGCACCCTTGAAACAACTGTATAATTGAGACGCAATCTCGTCCTGCTCTGGCGAGCCTCAAACGCTGGATGAAGGAACAACAGTGTGAGTCCGTCCTACACACAAGGGAGGTGTAGATGGGCCACCCGTCCTGCAGACGAGCTCGCTATGCTTCCCTCTCAGCAGAGCCCCGACCAGTGTGTCGCACTGAGCAGGATTATGTTCCCGGATGCCCTCCTTAAAACAGATGAGCTTTTGGACTTTTTCTCATTTTAAAGACACTTATAAGGATCAAGCACGCTACCTCCATAACAAAGATAAAACCTGGAAGCAATTTAAAGGTGAAACAGATTCAAGCCCTTGGCTAGACGCTCATCAACACTCAACAATCCAGTCATGGGAACTCGGCAGACTTTGAACCTAGAGGCACAACATGCATCTCTCTCTCTCTCTCTCTCTCTCTCTCTCTCTCTCTCTCACACACACACACACACACACACACACACCCGTAATTTAGGACACCGTATACTGACCCCACTAGCAGTGAGGTGGGCCTGTGGAGCGCACCTCAGTGGTGATTCGAGGTTTCGAGATGCATGTTAGTGGTGGCACTGAGCCAACGGCCCACAGGGTGCGCTAAGCCTGCACCTGCATTGCCTCTGTCACCCAGTAAAGCAGACAGGTGCCCTCACTCACTGATAAGAAGGCCCAGAAAAGCTAAACCATCTGCCAAGCGATTAACACACACCCCACCCCGTGCCAGTCCTGGCTGCCCACCAAGTCCCCTACCCTCCATCCTCACAGGACCCTGAGGAGCCCAGGGATCCCTCCGTCGCCTAGTCCGGGATGCCGGTGGGGAGGGGCTGCAGCCTCAGGGGGAGGTGGTCCTGGGTCCCAAAGCCCCCAGAGATGGGCTGGTCCGGGCTCCGGCCGGATGGCCAAGTCAGGTCTGTTCCCCAACTTGGAGAGTGACCACTTGGCCTCTCGGAATGTCACTCGGACGAGATGCCCAAGGCCCCTGCATCTAACCTTGAGACCCCTGGGTGGGGCTGGGGTGACATCAGGATGGTGGCAGAGCAGAAGGATGGATGAGGATGCATCCCTGAGGACAGAACGGAGCCCCGGACAAACCCCAGGCACCCCGGACTCCAGACCTACGGCTGCCAGTGACTGCCCCCAAAGCCACCGCACTCCCCGGGGACCCCCTCCACCGCACTCCGCACCAGCCCGCCCACAGCAGCCGAGCCAAAAGCAGCTGCAGCCGCGTGCAGAGTGGACCTCAGGGCCCAGGCCACTTGGTCTGGGACCAGGGTCTCTAATTAACCAGGTTCGTGGTAGGGAGAGGCGTCTAACCAGGAAGCCAGTTAGCCGGTGCGTCCAGAGTTCACCTTTCAAGGTCACCCCAACTCCAGTGCCCCTGAGCGATGGGGTCTCGGAGCTCAGCTTCCCATGTGCTAACCAGCTGCCTCTCTGAGCTGCGGTCGGGAAGCGAGGAGACACACTTACACCGCCCGGCCCGCCCTGCACACAACAGACGCTCCATCAACAGTCACGCATCCCACCGCCCTTCTGAAAACACGTCCCGAAGAACTTGCCGTGACTCATCTGTCACAAAGGCCGGCGTCTGCCCCGGTGTCACAGTGACCACGGTCACCACTGTCTGCCGTCCCGGGAGCTGCCTGGCTTCCATGAGGCCTCCAGGCCTCTTCTCTGGAGTCCCCGTTACACCCCAGACCAAGCCACAGCCGCCCACCCCCACGACGCAGTCACGTCCTAACCCTAACCCTGCACCGGACGGCCAGGGCGTCCACCCTACGGAGGGCTGCCGCCTGGCCAGCCACTACCCAGGCCATCACTCCTGCTCAGGGAGTCTGGATTCCCAAGCATATTGATGCAAGTGTGCTTACATACTTACATATAAACATAAACTCTAATTAAATAGTATGCAAACCAAAGAAATGTAAGTGCACAAGAAGTCACTCCTTGGAAAACCAAGGTGACTGCTTAGGAAAGACTCCGCAAAGAGAGACAGCTTTAAAACTGTCACATCAGCAGGAACAAAACCAGAACACACTGAGGGGGGATTATTTAAAATCTGGAAGGTGCTCCACTCAGAATTTTTGGAAAGTCTCTTAGTTCTCAGTCCACTTGAAAGAAACAAATAGGAAATCACAGGTTGTGACTGAAAGACAGGTTAGAATGCAAAGAACAGTCCAGATCCTGCATCCAAAAAATGGCAAGTTATTATACGTGTGTGTTTGTAAGATAAAATGTCTAATAGACATCATTTGTGTGATTCACTCCACTCTCTCATTACTGGGTCCCAGTCACACTGGCCGAGAGATACACAGGTTTCCAACTTAAACATCCCCAAGTACCTGCAGGCAAACTAAACAGGTTCTAGCGCTGTTTCCCATCAGCAAGAGCCTTACCCAAGCCTTCCAGAGGTCTTTGATTGTGATGACGTCCTCCCTTTAACCTTCACAGAACTCTGGCCGACACCTGCCCCGTGCCCACAGGAACCTCCTGAGAGCACAACGGCTTCGGCCCCTAACGCCAGCTCCATCGGGGACACACCCGCCTGGCTCACCCAGGATGGTGCCCGGCCCAGTGCAGGTACGTAGCAAAAGCTGTGTACGCCAAACATAAGGCAAGGGATTCCCACCAAAATAATCACCAAAAATTTGGAACTGTCTGGTATATTAGAGCCTTGTTCAGACACATTTAAAAGTACTCTGTGAATTACTCCCCTCTCGGAAAGACAAGTTGCACTGAAAACCTCCATCAATGTGGTTAGGGTGTTTAAAGGGTCACCTTGCAAAACTGTAAAACAGAACAAAAAACAGATTAGGCCAAGAAACTCAGCAATTGCGACGGCAGCGCATTCAAACGGCTAAGGCGGCATTTGCCAGCCTTGGGCGCCACAACACGGTGTAAAAGTTCCAGGGTAGCATAATTAACTGATCCCTGATGCCTGCCTCAGAGGCACAGGTGAAAGCAGAGCTCCGCCCACCGGGCTGGAGGGTCCAGGCAACGCCGGTGAAAGATGTGAGTGAGAGGTGTGGAAAGTGCTTCAGGAACCAAACGGAGTGAGTACATTCCCAGCAGCTACCTGTCACTAAATTAACAAACATTTAAGCGGATACCTGCTAATCTACCCACCTAAAACGTCCACACATCCCAAAGGAAGGTTGGAGCAGCATCTCACTGGGAAACGGGACTGTCTTATATTTACAGTCACCTACTACTAAGGCATATATGGTACCCGTTGATAACGAGTGCCCATCTATTACACAGCACGCGGCAACACCCGGGCCCAGGACTTAATCCAGTGGACAGTCAAGTACCAGAGCCTATTTGGAGGTGATGCTCAGATGAAGGCTTTGCCCGCCACACTCACAGCCCTGCTTACAGTGCAGCCCTCTATGCAGGACGTCTGGCTGCCCAAAAAGACTCCCAATGACTATTGAAAATCCGTAGATTAAAGGCTAGATGATACTACAGTCTACAGGGCCACTACTTTTTCTTTCCTCTCTGAAAATGATCAAATGTAATATCGGACTTAATTCAGACTCTTCCTAGGACCCAAGCTTAGTCCCCCTGGCGAGTGGGACCTGGAAGAAAGGACCGAGGGTCACGCTGAGATAACACAGGAAAAAAGGAAATGTGGTCCAGAGTCCGCTAGGCTCAGATAGCCCTGGACATAGTCTGTTAGCTGTATGTATGTGTCCAGAGAGAAAGTCAACCGATCATCCCAAAATCCGGGGGACAAAAAATTATTAATTCCCTGGTACTAAGTGTTATGAATAAAAGTTGTAAGTTCAGCCCCTTCACAAACGTCTTTAAATGCCACGGAGCCCAGGAGCTGCCTCAAGGCCAGTTGTTACCGCCGCCCTCCTGATAAACGCGATTTACAAAACGTCCCCACTAGAAGCGTCATTCCAAAAATCATTTAGTTCTCCGAGCAGGAGGAAGTAACCTGGTTATTTTGCAAATAAAGACCTTTAATTATAATACTTTAGATAATAACATGAAGGAAGGAAAGAAAAGTTTGAAAATCTGTAATAAGAACACTTGTAACTGGATTTAATCACAATTAAAACCAAATAAATTAACATCAACTCCCCTTCAGCAGTGATCCCATTTATAAACATTCCTTGACTATTCTTGACTTGAGAACGGGCATTCTCCCTGAGCCTCCATTTCCCTGATCTATAGGAAAAGCCCAGTGTGGCAAAGCCTGACTTTTAACTCCAAAGCTTAACACTCAAGGGCTTAAGTTCCTAACCTCAGAGACACTGCAGTGCTGAGCAATTTGGATGGAGAACTTTCCCCTCACCTCAGCACTTCACATTTGGGAAAGATTATTTAAATGGTTTATACACCACCAGATCTTGAAAAGGTCAAAAGTAGAGGGACACGGTTGTGCTTTCTAAAGTGAATGATATTTGCAATAAATCAACAAGCTTTTCAAGCTTTTCTACATTTAAAGAAAATACACAACATGAGTAGTTCCTTGTTTCTCACTTAAACCAGCATCCCACGGGCTCTCCTCCCTCCAGCAACAGTGCCCAAGGTGGCCGAGGGTGTGAAATGACACACTCTAAGTAGCTCTTGAAACCAAATCACCGGAACCCTCAAGATAAGGTCTTTGAAACAGAAGCAGTCCATGCTGTACAATGTAGCTGCACACACACACACACACACACGCACACACACACACCCCCCTCAAATAGCAACCCAGTGGAAACACAATGGGCCTGAGAACCCAGGGGAGGACCAGGGGCCAAGTCCAGAAGGGCTGAGCCAAGCATTCCTGGGCTCCAGGTTAACTTCTCCCCTCCTGCTAAAGGAGCTTGTACTTTGCGTTCTTGCAACCCAGGCACTCACTTGCCTCTGCCAGGTCCTCCCTGGCCAGACACCAGGCAGGAGGCCCACCATCTTCCCAGCTGCCAGAACCTGGGAAAACACTAGGTGCTAACTTCAGTCCAGGCGGGCGAGGGTGTGGGGAGAGCTGGTCTGGGGGTCCAAGAGAAGAAGGCTGTGTCTGGGGAGATGGAGGGCCCAGCAAAGTTAAAAGGTGGGGAAAGAGGCCCAGCCTTGCGAGGGACTGAAGGGGAGCAGGAGGGCAGGGGGCTGCCACACACGCACAGGCCACCACAGAGCAAGTGCAGGCGGAAAGGGATTCCAGGGGAGAGGATGGGCGGACGGCAGGTGCCAAAGAGAAGTTCAAAGGGGAGGGGGCGGGAGGGGAGCACGTATGTCCAAGAGTTGCCAAGTAGGACTTGGAAGGTTACACTCACGGAGTCCCTGGAGGGAAGCAAGTCGAGAAAGAAGGCCATCGCGTAGCACCTCTGGTCCCCTGCCCTTCCTCGCCGCCCTCCCCCCACCAACACACTCACACCTCGGCGAAGCGCATACCCACCTTTGCTGGGGGCGCGCTCCTGCTGGCTGCCAGCTCGCGCAGGCTGGCGTTGGCGCTGGTCGCCGCGGGGAGGAGAACCGGGGAGCCAGAGGCGCTGCCCCCAGGACCCGCGAGCGCCGAGGCCGCTCCCGAACCGGGGCCGGGGCCCGGACCAGGACGCGCGGGTGGGCTGCTGCCAGGGCTGGTGCCGGCGCGGGGCCGCTGGCGGATGCCGTCCAGCAGGCGCACCAGCAGGATGTTGGCGGGCAGTTCGTCCACGCCGCAGCCCACGAGGATGCGGCACTCGGGGCAGCGCAGCTCGTGGCGCGAGCACACGATGCTCTCCAGGCAGCGGCGGCAGAAGGTGTGCTGGCAGGGCAGCACCTTGGCCGTCGTATCCAGGCGCTCCAGGCACACGGAGCACTCCAGCAGGTCCAGGAGCGACGACTCGTCCATGTCCCCGCCCAGCCTGTCGCCGTCGCCCTCGCTCTGCGCAGCGGCGGCCGCCCTGGACGCGCACAGCCTGGGCGCTCCGAGCAGCATGGGGGCGGCGCCAGCGGCGGCGCGCACCTCTAGGTCCCGGGGCCGTTGCGGAGGCCGCCGCGGGCAGTGGGCGCCAGGGTCGCGCCCGAGCAGCCGCTGGGGAACCGGGCTGCGCTGCGACTTCCTTCTGTGCGGCTGGCAGCGCCAAGTGGTGCCAACCGGCCTGCGTGGCAGGGACCGGAGCTCCGAGCCCCGCGAGCCCCCTCCGGGCCGCCGAGCCCACCCAGTTCTTCGGCGCGAGGCGCCCCCGAATGCGGGCTACACCTGTCCCTCCGCGAGTCCGCCCCGCACGGGATCCAGCGGCGCTGCCTGTCGGGCACAACACCCGGCGGCTCTGCTCTCGCAGTGGCCAGTCCGATGCCGTGAAGGCGGGGGCGCAGCGTGCGCGCTCCCCCGCACCGCCTCTGTGCGCCCTTGGCCTGCCCGCGAGCGGCTGCCCAGCTGGCGCAGCGGGACCCCTCCTCGTCCTCGGCCGCGAGCACGTGCGCGGGGAGCGCGCGGAGGTCACGGTCACTGCGGGGCACGGGGAAGGGGCAGCTGCGCCCTGGAGCTGCCTCCGCCTTGGCGCACGCAGCCACCAGTCCTGCCGTTAGGGCGCCTCCAGGGTCCCCAGGAACTCCGGGGCGCTCTCCCGCGCAGGCCCGGGCCTGTCCCCTCTGGCGCCCGAGCCTCCCTTAGCTCTCCGTGAGCCTCGGAGCGGGATGTTTCCGCCTGACGCCGCCGCGAAGGAAAGTTTGGGCGGCGCTATGCGGACCGCCTCCCTGGGCAGCGCCGGCCAGGAGCCTGGGGACGCAGCCAACACCCGGGCATCCTCCTCGACGACGGCCCGGTCCCCTACCCGGCGGCGCGCGGAAGTGACAGCTCCGGAGCCGGGGTGGGCGCGGGGCGCCGGGCGGAGCGGAGGGGAGGGCGCTGGGGTCCTCCCGGCGACGCGCGTCCAAGACTGCGCCGCTGCCCGCCGGACCCCAGCCTCCCGCAGGGTGCCCTTGGGGACGCGCTCGACCCCCTTCTCGGGAGGCGCAGGCGAGGGGAGACGCGGTCTCCTTCCCGGCGCCCGCCTTCGGGCGCGTCAGAGCGACGCAAGAGCGCACGGAGGCCCGGGGGCCGCGGGGCCGCGGCCGGTGGCACAGATTCCCTGCCGAGCGCTGCCCCCTCGTGGCCGCTCTGGGCCCAGTCCGGGGTCGGCGCAGCCTGGTCCAGGGCAGGACGCTGGACCGTGCACATCTCCGAAAGGGGGCTACAACAGAAGGGCGCGAGGGCCCTACTCCCGGTCGGTCAGGCTGTCTTGCGGTTTGTGAAGCTAAGTGTAGCTTTTTTGACTTTCCAGGGAGAAAGTAATACTTGTTGAGGCTTCAATGCCACGAACGTGCATCTTTTTATTTAATCCTCTAAACGGCCCTGTCGGGTAATTATTTTAACCCCATTTTGCATGTGAGGAAGGTGAGGCTCATAGTTATGAAATCATTGTGGCTGGATTTTGTTAATGTTTTTGTCTCCAGAACCGAATGCGTGGAAAAGGTAACAGTCCACTATGATACCAGCTCCCTACAAGCCACATATTTTTACACTGTAATATCCCCAGTGCCTAGGGCAATGCCTGACACATAGTAGGTGTTCAATAAATATTTGTGAATGAAAAAACAGCCTCCAAATCCTCGCCTAGTGGCGATTTGAATGCACATCTTAACGTCTATGTTCCGGGTATACTGAGTCACACCCTTGGTCCACGAAGTGAGGCTGCCAGTTCATTGGAACTTTGCTTCTGACCTCTGACGGCCGCAGGGGACTTGCCCCACCTGCCTTCCGGGTTCTCCTAATGAGGACTGTGCACGATTATTCACATCAGCACTGCCAGTGAGAGATGGAGGCATCTCTCCCGTGCTGCCCGGGGACCCAGACCTTGGGCCAGGCCTCCCCGGAGGGGCCACACATGGCCCTCCTTCCACCCTTTGACCCTCACTCAGAATAACAAAGGACCCAGAATGCTTGATCCAAAAGCAGGTGGCATGGACACAGGACTCGGGGAAGCTGGGAAGGGTGGCAGAGAGCAGGGGCTGTCTAGGGTGACGTGCCCTGGCTGCTTTGGGTTTCAAGCAGCAGAAACCAGCTCTAGCAAGGTTTTAAAAGGAACCAAAGAGGTGATGGGAATCAGGACCCCAGGCTAAGAGCTGGGCCAGGTCACTGCAGGTGGGCCCCGGGGTGGGTGGTCTCCTTCCCTCTCTTGTACCAGCTGCCTCTACCTCCCAACCCACATGACAGGAAACACGGTCAAACTCCAGGAGCATTTCGTTCGTGGCTTCAGCCACTGACAAAAGACACTCATCTGACGCCGTGGTGGGCTGGAAGTTTTAAACCCCTGCCACCCAGCTTGGCCCAGGTGGTCGCTTTCTGGACCAATGTGTGCTGGCCGCAGGGGGGGATCATCTGAAGCCTGGCGGCACCTCAGGGGTCACCCAGAAGGAGAGGAAAGGGTTCCAGGACCCGTGGCGTGCTGGGCAGAGGGAACCACCCCTGCACTCGGCTTCCCTTGTTACACACAACCAGGGCCACAAAGGGCAAACACGGGGCCACCGAATCCCACCTTTCTCACCTTGGGCCCCTGCCTTCACCCACTCCCGTAGCACAGGCGAGCTGCAGGCCAGGGGGCCCCAGATGCCGGGAGGCCTGCGTGGCAGGGCCTGGGTGGCTGTGCAGGGCCTGGGGGGCTGTGCTGGGCCTTGCAAAGGTGGACGTGGCAGCCCAGCCCCGCCCCATCTTTCTGCTTTTCCAGAGAAGTCGGGGGACCGCTTTTTAGGTGTGTTCTCCTGTGTTCAACGGTCGGCATCAGTTCTCAGAGAAACACCCTATTAGCCAAACAAAGTGAGTGTGGCCCTATTGGCCCCCAGACCCCCAGTGGCCAGTTTCTGGCTGAAGCAGCCAAAGGAGGTGAGCTGCAGCATAAAGGAACTTCAGGCTGTGATCTGAATAGCGGAAGCGTTGCAAGCACAGGTTTCTATCACTCAGTTAAACTTGCATGTGTTCAGTCAGCCGGTTGTATCCGTCCATGATGGAGAAGCCTGGCTTAGCCGTTCGTATGAGGAGACCTTGGGAACTCAGGCACCCACAGCACAATGGGCCAACATGAGTGTCAGCGTGGCCACCTGGGGAGGTGATGGAATCTTAGGATGCGTGAGGGGATGTGACGGGGCAGGAATCATCTCACCGCACCTCGGGTTGTTGGACCCCATCGGCAGGATTGTTTCCAATTCTGGGGACTAGATATTAATGACAGGATGGAAAAGGATCCAGAGGCCTTGTCCGTGAATTTAGGATGCAGGAATAGAGAGCATCTGTCCAAAGAGGAGACAGCTCGGAGGACACAGGACCCGGCTGCTCAAACTGATGGAGCCTGGGGACCATGGCCCGAGTGTGAGGGTGATTCCAGGAGGTGCCCCCTGGGCAGCCCCGCTGGCTGAAGGTGGCCTGCAGGCGGGAACTGGCCCTGGAATGCCTGACGGCCATCGCTGCTACCCCAGGTATAAAAGAGGATGAGCCCAGACCCCTGGCAGGCTGGGTCCTCCCAGGGCAACTGCCTCTGTGGGATGCGGGGCCTTGGAAACAGAGCCTGCCCCTTGGGGTGGGGATTCGCGGGTGACACGGAGTGGAGCCCAAGACCAGTCTCTGGGCTTCCCTCAGTCTGATCAGGTGGGGGCTTGAGTGATTACCTGAATGTGAATTTGCTCAAACTGATGGAGTGGGCCATCCAGTTAAAGAAATAAGTCAGCGTTGCCTCAGCTCTGCAGGAAGGACCCTTGCACTCGAGCGAGGCGTCTCCTTGTTGCCCACTGCAGTTTCCATAGCACTGTGACAGAAATATTGCAAATGCTTTCAGGTATTAAAAATAATCCTGCCATTGCCTATGTTTTTGTTCACAGTCTTCAAAAGAATTATAATAGGGGCTTCCCTGGTGGCGCAGTGGTTGAGAATCCGCCTGCCAGTGCAGGGGACACGGGTTCGAGCCCTGGTCTGGGAAGATCCCTCATGCCGCGGAGCAACTAGGCCCGTGAGCCACAACTACTGAACCTGCGCGTCTGAAGCCTGTGCCCCGCAACAAGAGAGGCCGCGACAGTGAAAGGCCCGCGCACCACAACGAAGAGTGGCCCCTGCTTGCTGCAACTAGAGAAAGCCCTCTGAACTAAGACCCAACTAAAGCCCACAGGAACTAAGACCCAACACAGCCCAAAATAAACAAATAAATAAATAAATTTATTTTATAAAAAAGAATTATAATAGATTCTCCTCCAGTCTGGAGACACAACACACTTTATTTTAGTTTGGCCCCAGATCTCAGAAGATGCTCGAAGCTGTGTGCTCTGCACAGCTATCGGCTAAAGCACTGGGACACGTTTAACCCAATAAAGGAAATCCCTTATTTAAATTACAGTCATGAGCAAAATGAATGAAAATTGAATGTAAAGAAAAGCTTCCAGAATAATCACAGCATAACTGACATTGAATAATATTTAATATCTGGACTCATGTCTTTGGTAGGAGTACATCTTAAATCATCCAAGGGGAGGTTGTCAATTATAAATAACACTGATGCGTTTTCTAGGAAAATGTGAAATACTTGTGAAAGATATAGAGCTAATGAAGAATCATCAATCTCAGGAAGAATAACAGAGCCTTTTCTCAGATAAGATAATGTTCACCTCCTTCCAAGGAAAGGTTGGAATTGTGAATATGCCAAGCATTTCCACTCTGAGCTGTGGTGAAACACACAGACCTTCTGGATAAAATGCGTGTTGAATGCCTGCGTGCGCCTCAGCGGACAGGACACACCGCTCGCTCATGGGCCCCAGAAGAGGGACTGGGGACCCTCCTTGGAAAGCCGGGTCACAGCCTCTGTGTGCCTGGGATGAGGCTTCCCCGAAAAGCCCCATGAAGGCAGCAGAGGGGACTCAGATGGACTCACAGACTGCATATCGGGATGTGCACACCCCCCAGCCTCTCACCCGGCCTCCTGCAGCCCGGAGGCTGCGGGCCCTGTGTGGACTCCGCTGGGTCTGGCCTCCATTGGTTTTATCATCAGCCCCTCCCACTTCCCGTAAATGGTACCTATTTCCTCTTCCCCAGGCGCCAGGGCTGAATGTGGACCCCTCCCGCGGGACTACGAATACTTTAAACACTGATCTTTCTGTGGGTTTTTTTTTTTTTTGCGGTACGTGGGCCTCTCACTGTTGTGGCCTCTCCCGTTGCGGAGCACAGGCTCCGGACGCGCAGGCTCAGTGGCCATGGCTCACGGGCCCAGCCGCTCCGCGGCATGTGGGATCTTCCCGGACCGGGGCACGAACCCGTGTCCCCTGCATCGGCAGGCGGACTCTCAACCACTGCGCCACCAGGGAAGCCCGATTCCATACAAATTTTAGGGTTGCTTGGTCTCTCTGTGAAATATGCCATTGGAATTTTGATAGGGATTGCGTTGAATCTGTAGATTGCTTTAGGCAGTATGGACATTTAACAATGTTAACACTATGACGTTCTGAAGTTCCACTGTTTACTCACTCGTTTTTCAGTCCCTTGTCTGGTTTTCCACAAGATGCTGGGGACTTCGCACACTGCTTAGCAGCATTAAAGATCTAATAAATGATTGTTGGATGAATGCATGAAGCGATGGCTCAAGGAAAGAACAGGACTCCCAGAAGCAGAAGTAAAGGTGTGAACAGTGTTGCCAGGTGGATACTATTTACATTCACCAAGTTTCCAAGGCTCTTTCAGGTTTAATCCCCACTGAGCAGAGGATGAGGCTGTGACCTCGGCTCTGGCACAAGCACGTTGCCCCCGCTTTGATGTGGCAGGTCCCATCACAGCCCTCGGGCCGCTGCCACGAGCATGGCGAGGGGGGAGCCACTCTCCTGGGCACGCGTTGGCAGATCAGAAGAAATGCGATCTCTCCGAAAGACGCACGCCCAAATCAAACGCGCGGGGGTCCTCGGCTCCAGCCATCCTTAGGAACAGCTGGAGGTCCAGGTCCTGGACTCACAATCCCCACCTTGTATCTTTATAATCTGTTTTATTGGGTTTTTCTTTGATTGTTTTCCCTTGGTGTCTGTCTGAGAAAAATCACTCGAGACAGAAAATTCATTAGTACTATCTTGAGCGTATTGCCTGACTTTTAAGCGCAAAAGCTGATTAATGAGATACGTGAACTGTGTGATGTGTCTTAAGGGCCGCCAGCTCCCCCTCTCAAGCACCTGTGTGGGGGCGGCTGGGGGGCTCGTGGGCTGGTGGGCAGAAAGGAAACCCTCTGAGTTGCGGCAAGGGGTCCCCACCACTGTGCAGTGTCGGCTGTGGTAACATCAGCAGGCTTTTCTATTTTGCAGAAGGCACCGTGTAAAGGCAATAATTTAAAGCTATTCTATGCTGAAAGCACTTTGACACATGATCGTACCTGCTCATTCCATCAGTTTGACAGATAAAAAGAAAAACAAATTTTATTCCACCCCGTGGATGAGGAAATGAAATCCCAGAGAGGTGAAGGGATTTGCCCAGAGACACACAGCTCCTATGGCTGAGGTGGGCCCAGATGGGCTCCTGGGCTCCAGGTCCACCACCTGCCCACTCGGCCACACTGCCCAGGAGATGGGCAGAGGTCATTCAGAAAGCTTTAGGCTCGGAAACTACACAAATCTGTCAGAAAGAATAATAATACCAAATATTTACCAAGTGCTGAGTATGTACCAGACTCTGTTCGTTCAGCATTCATGGGGCGCCTCTTGTATGGAATCCTGTCCTGGGCTCTGGAGACACAACAGTGACCACACAGGGGAGCAACCTGCCCTTGTGGCGCTTCCGTTCTCCACGAGTGCACCTGTCTCTGCAGGTGACCCGGGGGCCCCTCCTGCGCACCTCTGCCCTCACCCGCCAGGTGCCAGCATCACCCACTCCCGGTTAGAATGACCCAGCGTCCCCAGACGTGGCCAAGGTCCTGAGGTCGACACCGGGTTCCAGACGGAAGAGCCGGACTCCCCTTGTCACCTGCTGACCCTCCTTCCTTTAAGGCTCAGCCCCAAAGTCACCTCCTTGTGCATCTTGGGGTCCTGGCCACAGCCCCCAGCCCAGGCTCCCACCATGGCATCACGGGTGGTGGGGAGGGGGACAGGGGTCAGGCATGCAGGACCCGGGCCCCCTCCCTGAGGAGCCGGGATGGACCTGTGGGCAGGAGGAACCAGGTGCATTTTTTCAGCAGGAAAGAGACACGATCAGATTTAGTTTTAGAGACTCAGCCACCTCCGCGCTGGGTGCAGAGGAGGGGACTTTATAAAGAGGGATCCAAGGCAGTGATGACAGAAGCCTAGACTGGAGGACGAGAATGATGGCGTCTCAGGATGGGGATCCTTTGCTCTGCCGGCAGAATCCCTGGGCAGCCTTTCCGACAGACGTCAGGCAGCTGCTCAGACACCTCCCCAGAGGGCGAGTAGACACTTCCCTTCTGCACAAGGTCCCGGGTCTCTGCCACTTCCCAGCGGTTCCTCGTGCTTCCCTTTGGAACCACCACGGTTTTGAGACAGCCACCACATCCCCACCAGGCCTCCCCTTTCCAGGTCAAGGACCACCAGTGTCTGACTTTCACCAGCTCGCTCACGTCCAGCCGGTCCCCGACACTTGAGGCTGCAGTGACACAGCACCGAGGGCGGGCCGGGGAGGGACGCGGGCTCACACCATCCCTCCAGCAACATGAAAAAAATGAGCAAAAACTCAGGATCAACCTTGTTGGAACTCTGGAAAGTAGTCAAAGGTCTGCAGCAAGCAAGTGAATGTTCAATCCAGAAAGGGTGACTTAGTGTGTGAGGAGCCTGTCAGGCCAGGAGCCCGGGGCCCAGACACTTCCCAGAGCTCTCGGGACAGAGGACAGGCTCCGACCAGGACGCCGCCCAACTTTGCGACGGTGTTGTGTCGGACATCAGGGAACCGCCTTTGCTCCCGCGGTCTGTGGTCGACTCCGCCCACTGCATTCGGCCCCGCAATGGACCAGGACCCCCGAGCCCACGCATCTCAGCTCAGTCTTTGAATCTAAGTTATAGATGTTACATGAATCCTATCAGGTTCCGTTTTATTTATTTAAGCCCCCAGACACCTGTCTTTCACGTGTTTTGAAATTTTACTTTGTATCCAGCTCATAAACTATCCCTCCCAGATTTGCGTTCTCTGTCATTTCTAAGGCACCCTGTCTACATCTTCCCTGAAATTATTGATTAAAAAGTGTTAAACAGAACTGGACCAGTACGGAACTTCCATGGGAGTACCCCTGGTTCCGCGGGTACATTCATCCATCAAATGCACCCCCATGGATGTCTTACACCCCAGACGGCTGTGCTCAGGAAAGAAAATTGGTTTATTTTGTCTCAACTTAAATCTGTTTAAAAGTCTACTCCAGAATTTTGCTGAAAACTGACTCATTCCAGAGATCATAACTTCCAAGATTTCTCTTTCCACGTTTAGAAAACTGAGCCAGTGCTGACTCGCCAGCCCCGGCCTTCCCTGCCTCCGCCTGTGGTGTAAAGAGCTCCCGTCTCCAGGCTGCGGTGGCATGGACTCTGGGCTGTGAGGTTAATTGGCGGGCTCTTCCCCAGCAGCGAGATATCACCGGGGGGCGGGGAGATGCCTTCCGGCTGGAGCCTCAAGGGCCATTCAGTCACCGTCCTGGGCAGGAGGAGGAGGAGGTGCCGGTGGAACACACATCCTCCCTCCCCCGGGGGCCCCGGTCATGCCCGACCCTCGCTCACCAGCTCCCTGCTCCTTGCTCCAGCCAGAAGGGGCTTCTACTTTTTAAAGAGCTTCTGAAACACTTGCTCTGTGATTCCATTGGAGCAAACTTAGCTCTACCGTGTGCTGAAGGAAAAGGCTGCATCGAGAGGACTGGGCCCCTGTCCACACTCTGCCACTTACCAGCCCTTATTCTCTTTCAGCTTCTGTTTCTTTGTGTCTAAAATGGGAATAACAGTAACACCTGCCTTATAGAATTACCATAGGATTAAATGAGATAATGCTTGTAAGCACAGTGCTTGGCACTTAGAACATGTTTCTCTTCTCTTAAGGAGCCCAGAGAGGCACAGCCAGAAACCAACACAACCACCTTGAATGGATGTGATGGCTGGAGCTGGGGCAGCTGTTCTGTAGCCATGCAGCAACAGGCATGAGTACGAGACCAAAAGAATCGCCGTTAACGGTTATCACTGAACCCCTGAAACAAAGCCTTAGCTTAGTATTTGGTGAGAAAAAAAATCCATTTGTTAAAGGCACTAACAATTTTCCGGTTTCTCATTTACTTGCAGTTACCCCTTTCAGCCAGCCTGCCTAAGTCAAGCCACTAACTAGATGTGATTTGTCATAAGTTAGGAAAGAAAATCGCCTTCATTTAAGACAGCAAGCCAGAGGTTTGTAGTGCATGTGTGGGGCACATGTGTCCCGTGTGTGTACTCAGGTGCCGGCACAAACACTCCAGCCCTTTGCTCCCCAGCCAGGTCTCCGCCTCCTTGTTGGGAAAGATGGCCAGGGAGCCCGCCCTGCACACGAGGAGGGACAGGCGGCAGGTGCTCCTGGAGGGGAAGCTGTGCGGGTCCCGCGTTCTGGCGTCACAAGGGCGCCTGAGCAGGGAAAGAAAGACCCAGGGAGAGGGCAGCCGCTGGGGGGCCCGGGAAGCGCCCGAGGTCCAGCCTGTGATTGGAGGCAGGGTCAAAGCCGGGAGTGGGTGGCTCGCTCTCCCCCCGCCCCTGCCCTCCACCCCCGGCCCCCGGGGATGTACAAGTGCAGCTGGGAAACCTACAGGTCCCGCAGGCGCGGCGAGGGGGTCTGTGGCAGCCCCGGGGCAAGGCAGGCCTTCTTGGGTCGGCGCGGGGCGGGAGTCTGCACACCCGGCAGATGGACGGAGCAGCGTGGGCGTGCGCTGGGGCGCTCTGCCCGCACAGGTGGTCGCCCTGAGGCCCACGAGCGCAAGAGCCCCCCAGCCCCATCCAGACTTGGCTGCGGGCCACGGAGCCCCTCGGCCGAGCTGGTCACCCAAGAGGGCCGTGTCTCTAAGGGCGGGGCGCTGCCCAGGGCCAGGGCCCCACTCCTCCAGCCGCGGGGGCTCCTCTGTACGTGGGCCCGAGCCGCCAGCTGAGCGGGGCTGAGGGGCAGCGGTCGGGGTGCTCTGTGTTGACCGGGGGGCCATTACCTGGGCGCGAACACTCAGGAAGACTCACCAGCTGTGCGTCAAGACGGCGCCCCGCTCTGGGTGCCGCCGAGGGCTGCCCGAGGCCCTGGCAGGGCGGCCGCCTCCGGCGGGTCTGCTTTAAGGGCCCGGAAACGTGTTTGGTGCTGTTACCGAGGCGGAGTGGGACTCAGGGCCGCGGAGGAAGGACTGGGACCCGTCCTTCCGCATCACCTCTTTGCCCAAAAGGCCTGCCTGAGGGGATTTGCTCCGTCCTCTGAGGCGGGGCAGCAGGCCCAGCGTCAGGCCCCTGCCGGCCCTTGCTCCTGGGGGATGACCCTGGGCTGCGCTCCTGGGGCCCTGACGAGGGAGGGGCCGCCGGCTCGGGACAGCCGGCAAGGCCCCTGGGATGTGAGCGCTCCCGTCTCCGCCCCGCTCCCCTCCCCGCCTCATTTGAATCAACCCTAGGGAGGCGGGCCAAGTTCCCGGAACTTCAACCTGTGGGGTGCGGTGCGGGGGGGGGCGTTGGGCACCCACATGTTGAGAATATGGATTAACCACTTTTCAGTGCCCCCCGTTGTATCTCCACACACACATAATAGGACTTGTATCCTTAGCAGAACATTCATGATTTCCAAAGTCACTGTGAATTAAGGGATTTAAAAAATTACTTTGCATTTGTTAGCCATGACGATGTGCACCTGTGTTTGAAAGATCATTTGACAGGTGTCCAAGCCGAAGAGTTTCCGTCCACACCCAAGGCCGGTGCCTTCCCGCCAAGTCCAGGGGGCTGAGGCTGCGTGTGGACTCCCACCCAGGACAAATGCCAACCTGACAGAGGTGAGAACACGACCAGCAGTGACACGGGAGGTGAAGCAGGCTCCCGGGCTGCACCAGGCACGCAGCCTCCCTTCGCACATGACTCACCAGGCATCCCTGGAATCGCAGCAATGCTGCAAGGGGGGCCCGGCCTCAGCTTGCGCACGTTCGTGTGTGTACGAGTACACACTCACACAGTCATTCACACGCTCACACACATCATTACACACTCACACGCACTCACACCCCGGCCCACGTGGCACCTCTCAGGATCCCCGCTGGGGAGGACAGAGTCTCCCACCTGAGTGATTTCCATCCTGCGTGGCTGGAATCAGGGTAATCACATGGGAATTCCGAGCCAAGGCTGCAGAAAAAGACAGGCGGACGGTTAGGAAAAGTCATAAAACGGAGGAAAGTACCAGCAACACACAGAGCTGCCAGAGAACTGGCCTCACCTCAGGAACGAGAAAGTGAGCAGCTGGGTAGTAATTGGACACTGGCGATCCTGCCGGAGTTCACAAATAATGAATCATCGCGTGTGCACCCGAAACTAACATGACTTTATACAACAGTTATACCTCGATAGAACATGAAGCTCACCCTCTGAAAAATAAAATAATATACAGTAAGCAACCCTGTTCTTAAAAATGGGCAAAAGACTCGAACGGACACTTCACAAAAGAAAATAAGCACATGAAAACATGCTCAGTCTCACCGGTCATCATGGAAACGCAAATTAAAGCCATCAGGAGACAAGGCTTCACACTCACTGCCACGGCTGAGGTTAGGAAGACGGGCACAGTGAGTGTTACACATTCCCAGGGAAAAAGGGAAATAATGACGCGGCACCTGGGAAAGCAGTCCAGCACTGTCTTACTCAATCAACCATGCACCTGATCTATGAACCAGCCATTCTTCTCCCATTTGTCCAGTGAAATGAAGACCTCTGTCCTCTCAAATCCTGATAAAGAAACTTCATAGCAGCTCTGTTCATAATTAGCAAAAAGCTGGAAATAACTCGAAGTTATTTATAGACAAATTGAGGTACGTCCGTACAACAGAGCACTACTTTGCAATAAAAAGAACTATTGAAACTCAAAACACCTACAGTGTACCCCACGAGTATTACATTGTAGAATAAGTAAAACTGGGCCCTGGTGATAGAAACAGGAGTGGGGGGGCCTGCAAGGGCCGGGGGTTCTGGGAGAGGGAGGGGGTCTTGACTGGAGTGGAGGCTACACAGGTGTATGTATTTGTCCAAACTCATTCAGCTGAACTCTTCAGATCTGTGTTTTACTTATGCAAATTATACTTCAATCAAGGAAACAAAGGTATGAGGCAGGGACCAGGGAGTCTGCCCCGGTCCCCTGGGAGGGAGGGACTTCCCTGCCCTTTGAAGCTTGGTAACAGATCAGCTCAATTAAGAGCAGAGGCAGAAAAAGAGGCCAGGACCTGCAGGAGATCTGGTGCTGAGGGGAGAGGGATTTGCCCTGGCAGTCCCAGCAGGACGCCAGACTTTGTGGCCGAGGAGCCCCCTCGGGGCAGCCCGCACGCTTGACCCCGGGGAACAAGAATAAAGGGGTCTTCCAGGCGGGGGTGCTGAGACCCCTGCTCGGTGGGACCCAGAACCCAGAGGAAAAGTGGTGTGCCTGGCCCACCTCGCGGGCAGAGACTCCCAGACGCCCGTCTGAGGGCGGACCTGAAGTAGAACGGTGGGTTTGTGCAATCCAAGAGCTAAAAACAGCCCTGACCGATACGTCCATGCTTTCCAAATGGATTCTCCCATCAACACTTATTTAGTATTTACGTCATCGTAATTGAAAGGATTTAGCGTCTATTATGTGTCGGGCACCAGGCTGGACACGGAGGTCCAGCAGTAACCGGAATTGATAAATCCTCATGATATGATGGGAGAGAAACATGTAGCTAAATTGTCAGGTGGAGAAAATAAAGCAAGAAGAGAAGATGATGGATTTCGGGGCTGGAAGGGCCCTCTGCATGAGGGAGGGGATGGTCTGGACAGTGGGACAGGCACATCCTGGCCCACTGAGGGGGTGGGAAAGGAGCACAGCGGGCAGAGGGCGGCTGGCGAGGTGCAGATTGAGGATGGAGATTCTGAGCTGAGGACAGACCAAGGCCAAGGCCAGGGCAGATCTGTAAGGCCTGCCTACCTGGCAGCCCAGCCCTTCCCCAGAGCCGAGACCCGGGAGGGCTGCTGTGTCCTCTTCGTGCGTGGGCCGGTCAGCAAGCCCAGCCGCACTCAGTGTGACCACGGTGGAGAAAAGTAGGAACCTGCCCCCCAGCATGGCCGGGGCCGGTCCTCACGGCCTCCTTGGAGGGCCGGCTCTCCGACCTGGCCCCCTGCAGATGGGCTCTGCCCTGGCGTTTCCACCAGCTCGTTGGAAGCTTGGATCGGCTCTGAACAGACAGAAGCTCCCGAGGGACTGGGACTTGGGATGGGCGTGAAGTGAGACGTGTCACCCTCTGCTTCTGGGCGAGAACAATCTGGCCTGACCAGGAGCTCCAGGGCCACCGGGGACAGCACAGGGCGAGCCAGGGGTGGCTTTCCAGGGAGCCAGTCCCCTGGGCCAGGTGTCAGCCAGACCCCCACCTCCCCCTCTTGTTAATGCAGCCAGAGGTCACACCTGGGAGAGGGACTCAGCCCATCTCTGCTGCTCTTGGGCACAAACCGCGAGGCATCTGGGTGGGCACGTGGAGATGCTGTTCCAATAAATGTGGGGAATTTTTGTGTTTTACCATTTTTGCCCCAGAGAACATTCAGAATTAAGAACTGGTTCATTTGCTGCTTCAGAAAATCAGACTATGTTCAGTCAAATCTTACTCCAAAAAAGAAAAATTGTGGCTTCCCCAGAGTAAAAGTAGTTCAATACGTTGAGCCCATGCTTAAAGCACTAATATAGCCCCTCTCTCCATAAATTACGCCATCTGGGCTTATTTTTATTAAAAGGGATTAAACTTAAGTTTGAAGGACTTTCTGACATTTCTTAGGAAACTGGAGGATTCCTGGAGCAGCAGAAAACCAATGTTAGTGATTCTGGTTCAATACTGTGATTACTGTTAGTGATTAAATGTCACAGCTGAACCAACTCGAGCGAATAAACACATCGCCTTGCCTTCAATTATTCACGCAGTCAGTCACCATTCGTTAAGCACCCATTGACGAGCACCGCAAACCTCTTTAAAAGATGGTCAGGACCCCACAACCAGCAGTCGGGTCCTGACCCGAGGACACACACCTTGCACCCTCCAATGTGGGGAGTAACCACGAGTCAGCCCCGTCCGCTTCTCCCTGGAGTTTGTCTCCATTTGTCTCTTGAGCTGTCCAGAAGCAATCCAGAAATTTCAGTTGCGCCCCCCCACCCCCCAAAGAAAAAGAATTTAAAATATCACAAACATGAAGTCTTCCTGAGCAATCCTAATGAGAGCAGACGGACCCTGGTGACCCAGTCACCTGCTTTCTTTCTTGTATTTGAAAAGCACATTCTTTCCTATAACTTACCCCTCTCCCTCTTGGGTTAGTGTTTCTAAGATTCATATACCAAATATTGATTTGAGCCAAGAAATATTCAGAAAATATTCTAAAACAAACATTCCACATACATTCCTGCGCACTGTGGAGACTGGAGTGGGCCGGCGTAAGGAAGTGGAGAAATCCCCCTCTAGGGAGAGAACTGGGTTGGGGATAAACGTTTCAATCAACTGTTTGTGACCTTGATGGAGGAGGGGGAGATTTAACAGCGAAGCAGAAAAGCACGCCAGAGCCTGGTCTTTCTTCGGAACCGGCCAGGTTGGGGCCCGAGGCTCCTTGTGCGACAGCAGCTCAGGGCAGATGAGAGATGCAAAAGGGGAGCAGAGTGGCTTCCTCTACGTCGTCCGGGTTGGGAGCGGAGGGGGCCCACCTCCACTGGCGTGGAGAAGCCCCCTGGGCTCAGAGAGCGGCGTGGGGCAGACTGAGCTGGGGAACAGAGGCGGCTGCAGAGCCTTCTGTGTAAGGCGCCCACCAAGCGACACAGATGGAGGCTCCCTCTGCAGCCAGCGTCCGGATGTGGCGAGGGGAAGCCAGGGTCCCAGACGGAAGGCGCAGGGCACACAGACACACAGCAAACACCCAGGGCAGGGAGAGCACAGGGGCCCTTCCCTGCTGCGGTCACGCAGCCTTCAGGGGCCGGGGGGCCTTTGTGGTCATCCTATGTCTGTGCGTGTCCTAAGTATGCAGCCAACTTATAGAGTCTCCTTCCACATTCTTTATAGTTAACACTTTGTTGTCTCTTAAAAAACAGTTAAGAACATCTAGCTAACACGCAATACGTAATATGTAAAAAAGACATATTGAGTCCAAGAGACTCATTGAACCCAAAATGATCACTGTAGTCAAGCATTAGTTGCCTGCAGAGGGAATGTCAGATGCACAGCCCCTCAAAATCCTGGCTTTTAGGCCATGGGTGTATTACCCACACCAGTGCTGTCCAAGGGAAATAGAAAGGGAGCCACAGCTGTATGGTAGAAAGAAACAGGTAAATTAATTTTAATACTGTTTTATTTAACCCAATGTATCCAAAATATCAATATTATTATTGCAACAAATAATCAATTGTAAACAATTGAGATATTTTCCAATATTTTCGTGCTTAGTCTTTGAAATCCAGTGGGTGATCTATGCCTACAGCACATCTCAACTTAGACCAGCCATTTTCAAGGGCCAGAGAGCCACAGGGGCCAGTGGCTGCACAGACACCCAGGCCTATAGCGCACACTTAAACACACACACACACACACACACACACACACACACACACACACTCCTAATTTTGTTGTTTATTCTGAGCAAATAAAGAATAGCTCCAAAGAGGGAAAAGCTGAAGTTCTGATGAGGTTTTCCTGGCAACATTTTTGCGCTAGCATGATCCATAGATTTTATGTAAAAGCTCCATAAATCTCCGTGTTCCATAAAAGCTCGGCAGAGAAAAGAGGCACTTTCTCAGAATCGAGGGGTCCCTTTAGTGCCTGCATAATGACAGTCCCATGGCATTGACGGAAATAAATACGAAAACCAACTTAATCGGATCACATAGAGTTTCTTAAATCCAAGGAAGAGGGGCTCGGTTGCATCTCTGTTCTCAGATTCTAAGAGAAATGCCCCTAAAAGAAGCCTGGCCCGAGCGTCCCTTGGGTTTTCTCCAGGGTGCCAGGAGGGCTGCTCCAAACAGGACACGCAGAGAAAAGCTCGCTGTTCTGTGAACCCGACTGAGACGGTCGGACAATTGGCTGCTCTGAGGAAAGCACACCCTAAAAATACACCTCAGCGCCCCTCCCAGAGGCATGCTTAGCAGACCTCGGGGGCAAGGGGGCAGCGAGGAGAGGAGGACAGGCTGCCGAGGACAGCTGCACTCTGCCCTTGGTCTCCCTGCACTGCCCCCGCTCCCTGGTTCCAAACATCCCATAATGAACCCACAGTCTCCTAGGAAACCTTTACTTCAAAACACCTTTGTTTGAAATTCTTGCCTTCTTGGGTCCTTCAGGAAAAACGGTTTTCTTTCTTCTCCATCTTATTCACAAAGGGCACATTTCACACTGTAAACAAAACGATTCTTTTAAAAGGAAACAGAGGGGAAGCTGTGCATGGTCCAGAAATGAGGAACGTGACACCGACCTGGTAATGGGATCTCTTCTAACACATAGGAACTGCTCAGGTTCACTAACTCTCTCCACTGTTTTCGTGGGCCACACACAGGACGATACTCTGTGTGAGGTGGACCTCGCTCCTACTCTCCATCCACCCAGAGGTGAACCCACAGGAAAAGCTAAGGTGTGGGCACTTGCAGGACGCAGCTGTCAAAGGCCTCAGAGACACCCAGAGACTGGAGAACAGCAGCCTGTAGAGGTTCCTACTCCCCCAAAGATGGGTTCGCTTTTTACAAAAATTAAGAGAAAAATGGAAAAGGAATATAAAAAGTCTCAAAAGAGCAGACACTGGAGGCTGCCCGTGAACGCCCTGCAGTTCCCTGGCCCCGAGGGCAGGACATGTGGTCCTGGGGCCGGAGGCTCAGTGGGCGGCATGGCAGGGCCTCAGCTGCAGCTTCACCGCAAATTAACGCAGAGGGAGACCTGACTCTGAGAGTTCACAGCTGCTCTGAGCTGATGCTCCAGGACAGCATCGGATAATTGCCCACGATGGTTAAATTTCATCTCCCCACCATGTCATGTTACCTCTTTTGGGAGAGAGCCTGAGCCTAATTTTTAATGCCAAAGATATGATTAAACCCTGAAAAGTTAATAAATTAATCATGCCTAGCAAGAGAGAGCAAAAATATTCTGCTGGAGCTATTATATTTATGGACAAAATTAATGGCCTGAATGCTTAGAAAAATTGGATTACACAGAATTTCTAAGTGTTTTATCAAATTACTTTTTCTTCAGCTTATGCAGATATACTCAGAGACCTATAAAATCCTGTTGCACTTCAGTGGATAGAAACAGCTGACTGGGACGGTAGCGTGTCCTCAGAAACAACGACAAGAGACGGGCCATCACCCTCCCACCACCCAGCACCAGGGGCCCGCTGGGCCGAGGAGCTGTTTGTTCATTGTTTGCTGTAACTGGAACACCGAGCTGTCCGGAGAGAGACCAGAGACCGTGGCAGGGCCCCCTCGGGGACGGGGGGCAGAGCAGGGCATCAGGTGCTCAAAGTGAGAGTTTCCTTTTCCTCTCGGGTAGTCAGGAGCCCCGAAGACAGCGGGAAAAGGCCCCTCTGGCTCCAAGGAAAGTCGTGGAGGGGTTTAGGGTCACGGAGGGCCCATGGTCCTGAGCCTGAGCGGCTCCTCAGGCACCCAGCCCCAGTTCACAGAAGCCTCTGGTCAAGACGGGTCTGGAGCACAGCCAGAGCCCCTCCCACAGGGAGGACCAGGACAGGACCGGTGAAGCGGTGATGCTGTCTCACTCCCATTTGTTCGAGTGGAAATAGCCTATGAGTTTGCTTTGCTTTGTTTTGTCTTGTTTTGGAAAATAAAAAGCTATACATGCTCATAAAATTTTCACCTAATTCAAACACAAACTTAAAAAAAATGTAAAAACAAACACACAAAAATCACCCATGATCTCACCGCCAAAACCCAAAACCAGTTTGGATATTTTGTATCGATGCCTGTGCACAGAGTCACAGACTGAGGCCTGAAGACGCGTAGACTTTTATTTCCTGTAACTGGGCGGGGGTCCTCCTGTCTGGACCCCAGTCCCACTGATGTAGGGAGGTTTGGTGGAAGGAAGACGCTTAGATTTCCAGTTCCAAACAACAGACTCATTTTGGGTCGAAAACAGTGTGTTTCAGGTTAACACAATCTCCTCGAAAGTAACTGTTTGGTCAGAGCTTCAGGGTTTCCAGGCCAAGAAAACTGGAAGTTAAAAGTAAACACGAGCACACCCGCACGTGCTGTTTTCAGGCAGCCAGCCTGACCCCATCAGGGGTCACGCGTCAGGGAGGGCGTTCCCCCCCAGAGTCCAGCTGCTTCTGCCCCGCTGTCGAGAGGGACGTCCTACCCACCCTGACCTCGGCCCTCACATCCACGACCCACATCCTGGCCCAATTCCAGTCACCTCTGCTGGTGGGACAGCTCTCTGTTCAGCCCCCAAACTTGGACGTGAAGGCCCTTCCTCCTGGGGGTGGCCGTCCTTTTGGCTGAGCCCTCACGGTGAAGGGGAACAATGAAAAGTAATGATTCCGTGCTCTCAAAACACCGTTCCTGTTGGACATGAAGCGCAGTGCTGGTACCCTTTCTATTTTAACTGCGTACTTTGAACATCACCGGCTCCCTGGGGCCTGCCCTGCTGTCTCTGCCCTGTTAACCGCTCACACTTCCAGGCTGTTTATCAACACCTGCTCCCGGCCCCCTGCCTCTCAGGCATCCCTACTCGAGACCCCCACGCACATCAGAGGTTCCCGCAGGGGGTCTTTCCACTCCTGCCCTCACAGCTCACAGAGCCAGACATTTGGGATAAAACTCAGAGGGAGCGGCCCCCTGTTCACTCATTCCTAACACACTGGGTCCTGCTCAGATGAAGACTTCGGTAGAGTTACTGGTTTGCACAAAAGAAACCACCCTTTCGTGTGACAGAAATACTCTGGGGTGCTTCCCATCAAAACATTACAGGCTTGCTTCCCAGACACAGACTGTGCCTTAACTGCACTCAGAACGCCCAAACGTGGGCTGAACAGACAGGAGTCAAATCCCCTTCTTTCCTCCAGCCCCCGAGCTCCCCCCTCCCCCCTCCCTGACCTCACCCCACACAGACACTTCAGAGGAGGACTTCAGAGAGAAAAGAACTCAACAATCTAACCCTCATTTGTTTAGGTTCCACCACCTTATGGTTTGGTGATGCTGTAAAATTTTAACAGAATGAGTCAGATAAAGACAATTCCGTGAATACTGTCTTTTCAATTAAAATTGGCAATTCATCTTATTAATTTTACTTTTTTAATTCTGTTCTAATTAAACTATAATGAGAGATAACCCCATGGTTTCTCTCCCCTTAATAACTTATTTGGAGATGAAATAATTCTGTTTTTCTATTATATAAAGTTCCTTTAAGCACCGTCCCAAGTCTCCTTACTGGAGCGAGGCTGAAGGAAGGGCCTCTTCTGATTCCTCCCCTCCCTCATCCTCCCACCGATGAGGCAACAAGCTGTGCGGAGATTCTGCCCCGAAGCCTGCCCCACCTCCACCCCAGCCTGCCCCAAACCCTGCTTGGGCCACACCACCACGGGACCCCAGGTCCACGTGGCCCCCTGGCAGGGGGAGCCCAGCTCCGGGCTGCCCCCATCCTTCCAATTACTCTAAAATCGCCCCAGCGTGAACCCAGGGAAGCGGTAACTATGGGACGAAGCCCAACTATTTCAGTGTGGTGCTCAGTCTCCACCCTGAGCCTTCCACCTGGATCAAGGGCTCATTCACTTCATCTTCTAATGCCTGTCTTCCAACACCTGGCCAGGTGACATTTGGATAACTGTGCCACGGGTGCTTATGAAATCCGTTCATGTCATGAAATCATTGTTTCTACTAACGTGCTCTTATGCAAACATGGGATTTTGCTGCAATTCAAAGGTAAACTGTAGTGAAGTTTACTCTTGTATTAACTGTTCTTAAAAAATAAAAGTTAGGCACATGAACAATGTAAATAAAATTTCAAGAAACCGCCTCTTAAGTGAATAGATTTCATAAAGTAATTCGGAAAATGAAAGTGGCATACAAATGACTAGTTAGAAGTCATTCTTGGCTATTTGTTAATTCAGGAAGCCTGCTGCTCTACCTGCCTCTGGGTAGGCAACATGTCTCCAGGCCTCCTGCAGATTCCGGGGACAAACTTCACCTTATTTACCTCTGCAGTGGCAGTTCCCAGCTAGGGCCACGGTTAGTCCTCACACATGTTGCACAAAGGTGCCTCGTCTGGGTGGAGAAAACCCCACTCATGAGGGTGGCCAGCTGTGCATGGACTGGAATGAAGTCCTCACCCACCCCCTCGTCCAGGAGCCCGTGCGGTTGAACATCGGACATAGCTGGATGTGGGGGCTGTCTTCCTATCACGGGGCCTGGCCGAGCAGAGGTACTTCATAAGTGTTGGCTGAATTACATAATAAAGTGAATTCCTTTACTCGGTAATATTTATTTAGTATGTGGACCAAAGAATTTAAGGCAGTTATTATGAGTAGTTCTGATTCTGTATCTGTCTCAAGCACTTGCATACATACAAACAACTATTTTTCATATATGTGTGTAATTATTACATGCAAACAATGCAATAAAACTCATTTCTAAAGTTCATGAAACTCACAGTATTGATAGTATGTGACCATTTGTTAGTAGCGTAATCACCAAGTCTCTAAGACAGCACATTTCTCCCCATTCCCACCCCAGGGAAATGTCAGTTATAGTGGGGGCTGTCTTTCCACCACCAGTAAGTCTTACACTCACTCAAGATGCTGAGTCTGGTTTTAGATGTTTCAGATCCAAAGCTGTGGTAGGCTTTGCAGATGGAAATAACTGGGGGGAGCAAAGGAACTCAAGGAAGAAGTGAAGACAGAAATCAGAGGTGAGAGATGCTCTCCAAGGAGGTGAGAGATGGAACCGAGTGTGGATTAACCCCAGGCGAGCGGAGAGAGAAGGACCGGGAGAGACCCTCCATCCCACCCTCTCCGCATGGCCCCCTGCATCTTCCCCCGGGCGGAAGCCACCCCCTGGCCTCCAACTCTGTCCCAAAGAGAGCTTTCCAAGCTTGAGCGAGCAGGGAAGTCACCTGGAACAGGAAGGTCACTGGAGTAGGGAGGTCAGTGGGATGGAGGGAGTAGATTAGAAAAGCGTCCAGGAGGTCAAGCTGAAGTTGGGACCACACAGAGCTGCGAGGCTGCCCCACCTGGAGGAGAGCTGAGACAGAGACTCGGCGCAGCTTGGCCAGCCAGGTGGGCTTCCCATCAAAATTAACCCATTCGGGGTTTGCTGACCACAGTTTCTGAGGCGTATGAGGGCATAGCCCTGACAGGTGAAGAGGGAGGGCTGTGGAATTAAACGCCCCCAAGAACACGTAAGCCTCGTAAACTGATGACTCTTCTGCTTTCAGGTAAACTTCAAAACGTTCTCATAGGGACTTCCCTGGCGTCCAGCGGTTAAGGCTCCGTGCTTCCACTGCAGGGGGCACGGGTTCGATCCCTGGTCGGGGGAACTAAGGTCTTGCACGGCGTGTGGCCGAAAAAAAGAAAATGTTCTCATAACTAAAATCCCGTTAATGAACTTTGTTAAATATGACACAATGAACTGACAATTTTACATGTTTATACTATGGGATCATATTCCCCATATGCTGAGAGTTTCCACTGATTACAGAGTGATTATTTCTTGGACCACTAACCCCATTTCCCCAAAGCCATGAATAATGGTAGAAATATGAATTTGTCTAATGGAAGAATGAATTTGTTGATTTTTAAACGAAGACATCAATATTCCGCATTTCCAAGTTCAGTGTTACCCGCCTCTGTTAATTTTTCTGACGCAGTGCAAATAGGTTTTATAAGACTCCTGTGGTTTCCTTTATTAAAAAAGCACACTGATCTGTGCTATAGAGCTGAATGACAATATTACAGGTCATGAAAAAGATTTAGCATTTTGAACATTTGTGCAATTCAAGCTCCCAAGGTCATTCACAGGAGGATCAATTTCAATTACATTTCAATTTACCGCTGACATCATGGGGAGAGGGCGTCACATCGTGAGAAGGGGGCACAGGGAGCTAAGAGCACAGGTGGACGCTCACCTTTGCCCCCTCCCGGCCCTGATCGGAGCCTCCTCTCCACCCAGGTCTGCGTCCCCCTCCCTGGAGAGGGTTCCTTTGTAAGAAGCAGTGTCCAGGGTACAAATCCTGGGCAAACAGGGAGTAAAGAGAAGCCAGACCTTTATTTCTTTATTAGCAGCATGTGTTGGCATGGCCAAGTTCAGTCAAATAAACGCAGAACCTCATTGCTGGGGATAAAATCGGGTGAAGCCCACCTCGTTCACTCTGCCTTTGACCTGGAGCAGCCCCTCTGGTTCTGCGCTGGGGTGGGGAGGGGGTGGGAGGTGGGGTCACACCGCAGGCAGGCTGGCTGCTCACTCAGCAACTCTCCTCCCGCCTCCACTGGCAGGAGCCCCGGGCCCAGCACAGGCAGGTGCCCCCCGGACTCAGTCTCTCTGCTTCTCACCTTGCCAGGACAGAGGCTGCTCCTCTCGTGAAATCTTTAATCAGGATAAAGTCGGTATAAAATCCAACCCTTCCCCTGGCGCACGGTGCCCGCTCCCTCCGAGCCCGGCTCAGCCCTCTTGGGTCAGCTCCCCGCTTCTCCCCGTGTCCCAGGCACGCGGGGGGCCTCTCCCCGCGGGGCTGTGGCACAGCCCAGCTCCACCCAAACACCTCTCTCCCTTGCCCTGCAAGACTCAGTCCTTTCCTCTCAGAACCATCCAACCCCCTGTATCGGCCAGAGCCCACCTCCTGGGCTCTCTTCCCCGTCTCGGCGGCCTGCCTGTCCCCTTCGTATCACCTAACTCCTCTCTGATATTTCAGGTATCTGTTTGTAAGCCGGGGCCCTTGTCAGGATCTGCACTTTCAGGAAGACGTGGTGAACGTTTAAATCATGAATATTTGTTTTCCTGCCTTTTCTGTGCACGGAGCCATGACAAGCACGGGCGGCCGGGCTCTCAGGAAGACAGGTCTGGCACCCTGACCACTAGCAGCTCCAGGTCAGAGCATCTCCAGGGAACGGGGAGGGGCTGGGCCAGGACGGGCCTGAGAAGCCAGCTGTCCGGTCCGCTCCATTTCTGCGCAGACTCCGAGCTGCCAATTCCACACCACAGACGTAGCTTTGGTCATTTTACTCTGAATAACTTATCACTGCGTACCCACGTGGGCATAAAAACATTTTATCCAATACTCATAATTTGAGTAGTAACTCTAATTTGCGCAGCGTCATTTCCTGGAAGGAACTTGGGGATAAACTCTGTTTGTAGGTCACCAGAAGGACACTTGCTGGGGAGTTGTTACAATAGATAAAGGCAGGTAATGTCGGGGGTCAGCTCCAGGAAAGGAGCTTCCTGGTTTGGCGTGTTTGGTCCCATGTCACCTTTTCAGACAGCAATTAGCAGGAAACTGTCACCAGCAAACGATGACAATCCCACCCACACAGCCCAGGTGTCCTCCACCCCAGCCTGCTTATTGCCCCCAGAAAGTATATTTCAGTTCCTTGGTACCTCGATGACCTTGCCTCTCCTGAGTGTAGACTCCTCCAAGCCGATTCCTCCTGGTGGTACCCAGCACCTCTCGTCGTGCCCGCTTCCTGGGGGCTCTCCGTAGGCATCTGCTGAATGGGTACGTGACAAGTGAACACAGGAGATGCCATTCTGATGGAATGAGTGTGCATGCAGAGTCTCTCCCTGCTCACCCAACAGAAGCCTGGTGTTAGGACACAGAGGCTGAGCACCGATGACCAGGATGTGGGCAGTTGCACTCGCCGGAAAGTATCCAGTCTGCTGGGAGAGCGTCCCTCCCAACCTGGGCATGTTTCCTACGGGCACGAGATTCCCACCGACTACGTAGTGGTCCCATCTATGATCATGTGCAGAGGTGGGGTTGCCCTCAGCCCCTCTGCTGGGTCCCAGCTGGGCATCTGTGAACACTCGACGGTCAGGTGGGCAGGGGGGACAGGCAGGTTGGGGCTCAGGTGTGAGTGTCCAGCACATCTCCGTTCTGCACAGACCCCGAGACCCATTCCCCCAACCATGCTCTGCAGTCTTGATTTATGTTTTTTTTCTTTTTTTAATGCTATTTTTAACCTTTTGCTGTTGCTGCCTCAGTCTTTCAGGAACGACAGAAAAATAGAAATCACATATCTTCTGATCTCCAAAGCCTTAAATGATGAAGATAAGCAATAATCTTACTTTCTTTCTTTCTCTTAATCAGTGAAATTACCCTGTACCTTCATTTTCATTGGACACGGTGGCATATGGTTTAGATTTCTCAAAGAGAGGAAAAAACCTCTTTGGCTTCTACTGCAGCACCCATATTCTGTGCCCATTCTAATATTTCTCCTTTTTACCTCTCTTGCAGTATCAGTGTCATCTCTTTTTGGTAAATTTTAAGTCACCATTTAATTTCCAGTAGAAAAAAACAAAGTTACACCGAAGATAATCTTCATCCTCAAACACACGTAACAAAACGAGCGTGCCAAACAGTCAAAACTATGCGCAATAGAAATTCTAGGTTAGCCCAGAATATGTAGTTCCCATGCGTTTTCGTATGTTCCTACATTAAAAATTTTAGTAATTGTAATTTATCACAAACCTTCAGTTTGGGCTCAGCACGGAATGTGTAAAAGGAGCGAATTTCAACAGGGTAAAATTCTCATTTAAACCTTGCCTGTCTGCATAATCGTTGTTGGCAAATAAGTCGGATGAACTGGGTTCTGCCCACCCTCAGAAAGGAGCAGATGCCGCACTCAGGACCCTCACCCAGTCCACACGGTTCTGCTTCCCTCTGAGCTGTTTCTTTGCTCACGTATCTGCTTCCCTC
>NW_021703775.1:395644-751365 GCF_005190385.1 Monodon monoceros
TTGCTCACGTATCTGCTTCCCTCTGAGCTGTTTCTTTGCTCACGTATGAAGTAAGATGCGTGTATCTGGGCTGAGGAGACCAGAGGGAAAAGGAGGGGCTGGAAGCTGAGCCTGGAGGGGTCACCCCCGTGTGCGAGTGGGCTGGGGGTGGGAGGGCAGGAGACACTGCCTCCTTCTTAAGGATCACAGAACTTTGGAAAGCATTGACCAACCCTGAAAGGCAGGTCTTTTCAAAATGTTTGTTTCAAATATCTTCTTCATCCCTCGTTCCATGGGGTGTATATTTGTCTGGAGTTTCACGGGGTGTGCATGGTTATCTCCAGTTGTGTGGGGCGTGTGTTAATTGGACTGATTTGGCGTGTGGATGATGACCTGCAGTTGCATGGGGGTGTATGGGGGGGGCGGGGGACAGGAGTGCAGTCCTGGTGACTCTGCCTGCAGCAGCTGTGGGGAGAGGACGGCAGGACCAGGCAGGAGCAGTGAACGGGATTCACAGCTGGATGGAGGGGGCCAGCTCGGTGGGGGCCCTTGGGTGCACACACTTTGATGAATGTGGTTTTAATGCTAACTTAGCTTTCTGGTGTTCCCGTGCCCAAAGGCTCTGGTTGTCCTGAGAGAAGCAAGACACCCCCCCACCTCCAAAGAAGGGAGTCAATGATTTTACAGATTCCACGGGTGTCTTTGGGCAGGAAGTCAGAGCCAGGCGGGAGGGGAGGTGTGGGGGACCCTCCGCCCGCCGCCCCCTTCCCGAGCCCTGCGTCCAGTGCAGGGAGAGGCCTCTAGATGGTGCAGGTGAGTCTGCGTGCCGAAGCCTCCAGGAGGTGGGCGAACAGTTGGAAGAGTCCCAGGAGCCGGGCAGCAGAGGGAAGTGGGCTGACGGCGCACGGGGCAGAGCCCGGGCAGCTCTGCCGGCCACCAGCCACTCTACACCTGCTCCCGGGACACGGCCGGTGGCCACCTGGGAACCCGGTGGCCCCGACGGGACAGAGCCTGGCTTTCTTCACGGACCATCTTCTGCTGGGATTGGAAACGGATCCCCCAGTGGGGTCCAGGTAAGCCTTGTCCTTCCCTCTTGGTTTCCTGAGCTCTTGGGCTGTGGATGAGACAGAGATGTCACAGCCGGAAGACAGCCCGGGTGCATTTTTGAAATGCGTGTCATGTTTGGGTTGCGTTTGAACAAGCTTTCCCGGTTACTGTACGTCTGCGCTACTGGTTCTAAGACCTGAGACTGTTCTTTGTTTTCAGGAAAACAGCAGAAACCCCATTTTGCTCTTGGCTGTGCATCTGGTGAAGGAGCCATACTCTGTGCTCAGCGGGCTTGGGATCTCGGCTACTGAGACAACAGGGTCTCCAGGAGCCTGAAAGTTTGCTTCCTGGGGAGGCAAGCGGCGGCTGGGGTCCCACCCAGGGTCCCCTGAGCCACCTTCCCTTTAAGACTGAGGCCGAGGTTATGGCCGCCGTGTTTTCGGGGTGCAGGGGACAGAGAGTGAGTGGGTAAGGATGCACGTCTGGTGGCTTCAGCTCTCACTTCAGCCAGGAGTTTCCACGCGATGCCCCGACAGATCAGGGGCGGCTTGGGTTCCGGCACCAGAGCGGCTGATTCCCCATCTTCCCGCCGTAAATGCACCTGCTCCGTGGAGGCCAGAGGTGTTAGGGGAGTGGGGACAGCGGTGAGGGTCCAAGAGGGACGTTAAAGCCATAAGGGGTGGAGTGAGTTGATACGTCAGCAGAGCGGAAGCCCCGTCCGTCCGTCAGGGGAACTTGATGGAGCTGGAGGGACTCAGGATAGGAGGGACGGCTGACAGACAGGGTGGGCAGGGGCTGAGGAAGCCCGGTCCCTCCTGCCCTGAGGTTCTGAAGTCGCATAGTGAGACACTCTCCAGCTGAGAGCGAAACTGCAGCGAATTCACAATATTTAAGAGGTTAAAAGCCATCATGAGCTAAGGGAGAAAAGGGATCAGTTCAAGTAACAGAAACATTTCCCACCCAATTAACGCGCTGAGACTTCTAAGCCTGAAAACCTTCCGAGTTACGTCTCAACAGGGTCCACCATAAAGAGAGCAGCTCAGCAAAGCTGGGGAATGAGCATTAGTCCCGACGGCTGCCCCGTGTCCCTCGTCACTGGAGGAGAGGATGTGGGCCCTGCCTCAGCTTGGTCAGCTGGGTTCTCTCTGTGCCTAACCTCCCCCCACACCCCGCCAAGTGAGCCAGGCTACGACGAAGGAGAGTTCTCTGACAGCACATTTGGAGGGTAATCCTGGAAGCACATGTCTTTGGGAGGAAAAAGTCAATAAAATTTCCCTGAAATGTTTGATTTTCACTCTCCGGCTACTACCCAGTTTCTGAAAGTAAACAGGGTCTTCACGCTGCAGCATATTCCTATTTGTGAAGCTCAGACGTGGGGGGCTCGCCCTCCTCCTTGGGTGTCACTGTGTCCCACGCCTCACGGAGCCCCACCACACTCAGACCTGGCCTGTCCCGCACGTCACGGGGTGCAAACCCCACTGACTCTTTTAACTGGGGCGCATCCTCCCATCAAAGTTTCTGAGGTCCCAAAGGACCACAGATGAAAGCCCGGTCACCCGAGTCTTCTTTCTGACTTTTGTGTCTTCCAAAAAATGAAGTTCATTCTCAAGGAAATGCCCAGGAACCCAACTTCAAAGACTCAGGTAAACCTGAAATTCAAACACAGAAGCTGTAAACAGGATGGCGCTTTGGAAGCCAGCCCGGTGATGAAATGTTCACCCCGCAGTCTCCCTCCTGGCCCCCCCGGGTCCTGCCTGCACACCTCCCTGCAGCTCTCCCCCTGGCCCTGGTTTCCTCAATTATTCCCGCAGACACCTGCCTGCTCGTTGCTTTGATGCTGTTCTCGGCTCTGCCTAGGTAATTCCGCCCACCAAGAGTATCATTAATTAACTTGCATTAAGCTCACTTAGCACATCAGATCAACTAGGAAACGAAGCCCAAGCCTCCACCCTCTGACAGTCTCCCCGTCATAGCCGAGGCTGCTGTCCACAGTGAACTCACATGCACGGGTGGGACTTTTATTCAACCTCAGATTATTTCCCCCGGAATAAAGCAAAGGACAGTGAGCTGACACCGGGCACTTAGCCCCTGCCCTTCATTACTATGGCACTTTACATGTTCATGCTTATCTTCCCTGCTTTTCAGATAAGGGGATCAGGCCCTAGAAGGGGGAAGGGACTTGCCCGTGGCCACAGCACTGGCGGTGATGCGACACCAGCTGTGGCTGACGAGGGTGGAGCTCCGGGCGACCAGACTCAGGCTGTGTCCCTTGAGGGCAGGAAGGGGAGCTGACACCAGACCCTCAGTTGCTGCCTCTGTGGGGATGAGCAGAGAAAGCGCCAGGACCACTCCCCCCCCAGGTACGACAGGTAGACCTCAGGTCCGGGGTCGTGTCAGCCTAGACGCCACGTGTGTCTCTGGGAGTCTCCCCAACAAAGGTTTGGTGGCAGAGGAAAGCGGGGTGGACAGGCGGCACTGCTGTTGGTCTACAGAGCAAACGGGTGACTGTAGGTGATTTCAGGCAGTTCAGTCTGATGGACTCGAGCAATGAAGAGAGATTTTCATGGGGCCTTGGGGTTCAGGCCCGGCCTCTGTCAGCACAGACAGTGAGACTGCACTGCGTTTCTCTTCACTGTCTGTCCCAAGGGCACCAGGCGTTGTCCAGTGTGGGCGCCCCACACGGTCGGAGCTCAGGAGAAGTGTGGCCAGGGTCTCGGGAGCAGGGTGGGCCTCACCCAACAGCGCTCGGGGTCCCACCCTCCAAGGCGGCTTTGGTGCCCCCCTCGAGCACAGAGGGCGCTCGGTGCACATATGTCCGGGTGGTAGGTGGGATCCATCATGTCAGAGAAGGGTCGCCAGCCATTCTCATCACACCATGGGGTCAAGGGCCCAGGAACGGCCAATAGGCAGCAGATCCCATTGGAGCCAGCCCTCTGGGTGCAGAGATGCGGTACTCCAAGCCTGGTGCTCAGGTCATCCAAGGTGGGACAGGCACACGCCAGGACCCGCGGAAATGCCCAGAGCTCTGGTACATGGTTCTCGCAGAGCCAACTACCAGGAGGCCTTCCTCCATCTCCAGAAGACGGGTCACTGGGTGTGTCCAGTGGAGTGGTGGAGACCAGCCTTCCACGGGGAGATGCCCTCGCAGTGAGAAGGTGGCTGTGCCCCCCGGCCAGCTTGGTCCCCCAGACGCTCTCGGGCAGTGAGTCAGGCCGGACCCCTCACTTGGCAGGGAGGCGCCCTGCTGGCGAGTCCCTCTCCCCACGGACTCAGCAGCCCCCGCCCTGCTGCCTTCACCGTGGCTGTGAGGGCCCCGTACTCAGAAGCCCAGCTCAGCTGCGGTGTTTCCAGATCTCTCAGGGTCGACATCTTTCAGAGGCTGGATACAGCAACTAAAAGGTGAGCCCAAACACTGAAATAAGACACTAGTCTCCCGAAAATAATAGGGAGAAAATTCTGCCAACAGCACCTTAATCCTGGCATAAAGCACTTTCTCTGGATGTGAAGACAGACACACGAATCCAGATTGCAAACGCAAACCGAGAGGCCGCCGTGTGACAGCGATCAGGCTAAATCTTCTCTACTGAAATGTCCATGGTGCCGTATTTCCAGCTCCATATTTCTTAAACTTTGTGCCCAGGAGAGAGCAGAGGTAGGATTTCATGGTGGTTTAATGTATGTTTCATGTTCACTCATTCACCCAAGTCTTTTCTGAGCATCTGCTCCACGGTAGGCACTGCCCTGGGACCCGCAGGTGGTGGGGAAATGTCCCTACTTTGGGGCATTTGCCTTCTAGTGAGGACAGAGGAGCCACAGTCCGGAGACATGAATGACACTTCAGTAAACCCAGTGCCGGGAAGAAATATGCGGGCGAGCGGAGAAGTGCCTGGGTGAGAAGTGGAATCTGAGGGGTGGCCAAGAAAAGCCCGGGTGGGGTGGACCCGAGGCGCCCCACCCCAGCTGGAGGGCAGAGTGGCTGCAACAGAAGGAAGGTGGGGTGAACAGGAGGAGGTGAGAGAGGAGACCAGGGATGGAGTGGGCAGGGCTGGAGGCCATGGTGAGGAATCTGGGTTTCAGTGAGGACAGTGGGAAAAGGCAAACAAACAGTGACTCAGGGCTGCCCGTGTCATTCTGGGACCATCAGTGCCCACAGCAAGACCAGGCAGTATATTTTGAAATCCCCCCCCCCCCCCCCCGCCCCACCCTAGAGTCAGTCTGTAGGAGCTTCTTTCTGAGAGCGCTGTGGGGGCTGGAGCAGCAGGATGGCCGCTGGGACTGGCCCTCAGGCAGTAGGAGCAGCTGGGCTTTCAACTCGACATCTGCTCTCTTTGCAATGAACAATGACAGAGGGACCCTTTCTGAGAAAACTTTTAAAGACTGCAACTTGAAACATGCTTACATTTTTAAAAGGCTCAAACTGGAAAGGAAACACTTAGGGCTCTCGTAGAGTCAAACATGGCCTTCCACCCCTTTGCAGCCCTACTAGATACGCCCGCAGTCAGCCTAGAGGCCCTTGTCAGCTCCACTCCCCAAGTCTCTCCTGCAGAGATGGAAACATACTTCCCAGCACTGGGAGAGAGATGGAGTTGGATGGACAGAACACTGCCCTGATGGTTCAATTCAGAAACCTCCTCTTCCAAGTGAGCTGTTAGGGAACTGAGTTAGGGATCGGTTTAGCACCCAGTTGGCAAGTCAGAGCTGCCAACTGTAGATAGGGTTTTATGGTTTGATTGAGGCCTGTGTTCTTGCCTAACGAACAACACATCTGGCCCAGAAAAACCCTAAGTTTTAAAAATACTGAGGCACACTTTCTTAAATGCACTTCAGGACTCTCAAAGTCCATTTTCTCTAAGATTCAATTGTTAATAATGACTCAGAATGGCTGTTCATAAAACTTCCTGCCCGTGATGAAGGAAACCAATCAGAATGTACCCTTTGGGGCTGCGCAGATGGTCCATCCTCTGCAGGAAGCCAGCGTCTCCAAGAGTGCGGCCCACGGTGGGCAGTGGCAGCCGGGTGTGGGCAGCATCTGTAAACGGCACATCTGATGGGTTCCTTTATGGGAGATAAAATGTCCAATAAGTGTCACTTAAGTTTAGCAGAACCTCTTTTAACGTTTAGCTCATTCTTCGAGGGATTTGGAGAGAGAGACCTGTGTGAACACACAGCAGGCATCTGATCTACCCGGTGGCCTCCAGCAGGGCCAACCCTGTCCCCACGACCCCTGAGGTCCGAGCAAATGCCCTGTTAGCTCTCATTTAAGTTATTTTGCTCCCCATTTTACGGCCGGAGGAAACCAAGGCAGGGATGTCCCCATGACTGGGGACACTCGGTTTTGAGTCAACCCTCAACACCAAGAAAACAAACCTTCCCCCAAATTGCTGCCTGTTAGTATCCAGCCTGAGGTTTCCACCTGAAAACCATCGTCCAAACAGACCACACGCAGCTCTCGGTCCTGACCCCTGGCTGGGGCGTGGGGCGACAGTGCTTGAGAATGTTACCCTGATGGCTTTCCCAGTTGTTGTTTTGAAGGCAAATGTTTATTTTGTGAAGATTGCAAAAGTTGGAACAGTAGAATGTTGGCCTCTCCTTATGTTTGCAGAATCAACAGAATCGAGACATCGACAAACATGCGTCCTTGTTCCCTAAGGAACCGCCTGTTTGCCTCCTGTGGCATCAATTAAATTAAAGTGGGGCCTCCGGAGATGCAGGCCTCCGTCAGGCCAAGCATCCTTCTGCCTGACTCTGGTTCTCAGCAGTGGCCTGGTCGGTGCATCTGGGGCTGTCCTTCCTGTTTACCTGAAGAACACTCCTCAGGGCTTCACTGGAGGCTTTCTTTACGCTCTGAATTTTGCTCAAGGTTTTGTAAGAGGATCTAAAAGAAATAGAAGGCCTGACCTCTGTTCTCATGGCCCATAGAACGGAAAGGAAGAAGCAGGACAAACAGCCTCACAGTCACACAAACAAGAGGACAGAGTCCTCTGGGGACTGGACAGCAGTGCCCACCACCTGTCCTGCACTTTGTGCCCTCTCTGAGGATGGGGGGCTCCCTCTGGTCTGTAGCAGGTGCCTGGCACACAGTAGGTGCCCAATAAATGTTTACATAAACGAGCCTTTGTGTACACTAATTGCCTTCCAATGTTTTCCTTTCATTTACTCTGCTTAACAATCCGTGAAATGGGTCACCATCACTCCTCGCAGACACGCAGTGGAGGCTCAGGGGTGAGTGAGGTCCAGGAGCCTGTCCTGCTAAGTGGCGGCACTCCCACGCAGGCCACTTGACCCTGGTGTCCACCCTGGGCTCCTCTAGAGGTCAGGCCTGGGATGGGGGGGGGACTGCTGCAGATTAGATCGAAGTTTAACTTTATATCATAACCGTTTCAGGGGTGGGGAGGTTTGGAGGGATTTCTAAAGCCCCAGATGATGCTGAGTTCTAGGTCCCTTGGCAGGCGCTCCTGCCAGCCGGGACCCAGAGCCCGGGAGCATGTGGTTTGGGGTGGGAGGACACGGGGAGCTTGAGCAGAAGGCAGAACCTTCTCTTTCCAGAGCCAGGCAGCCTCCCTGTTCCCAGCACCAGCGCCAGGATGGCCGGAGACTCAAGATCAGCCAGATCTACTCAACTCCAGAAGCCTCTCCTCTCCTCAGGGGTTGGGCTGGACGTGTCCCGCTGGGGTTGGACCAGAGTGGGCACGGCCGTGGGAGGCAGCAGGGCTTGGGAAATGATGCTGGTGGGGCGGAGAGGGAGGTGGGTGGGAGCCCACGTCCTGCTCCAGGTGCTGGGGCTGGTAGCCGGGACGGTCATCACTGTAACGACTCCCAGTTCCCCGAGAGAGGACAGTGGTGCCACTCCCGGGATTACTGAGCGGATTCCAGCGCGATGAGGCCAGCAAAGGACCGAGAACGGGGCAGGGGCTCCGTTAGCCCTGTCCGTACTCGGCGTGCCCTCGTGGGCTGAAGTTACTACTACTGCAGCCGGACCTCTGCTTCTCAATCATAATTTTGGTTTCATTTACCCATGTCCATCTGAGATGTCTGTCTTTCCCCAGAAGGGCCTGTCAATCTGTCCAGGCTCCAGAAAGCCACGGGGACCCTATAGTGACAGGGTAGGGTCTGCGAGCCCCATGGAGCACAGCGCCTGGCAGGCCAACCCCCGTCCACCCAGTGATACCCTGACCACATTCCAGCCGTGCCGCCTCCTTTCCCCCTCCTCCCCGCCCAACACGCACAAGCTGCAGGCGCTGCATCCGCTCTCCCTCCTGCCCTGGGCTCTCACCCAGGATGTCTGTGCCGCCTTCACCCCTCAGGTCACCTTGTCACAGAAACCCTCCCTGGCCGCACTCTGTATAAACAGCAGCTCCGACCCCTAAACTCCTGTGTAAGGCCTTGCTCACACAATGTCGTGTAAATGTCCCCGTCTGTGTGTGAGCCCAGACTGGGCAGGCGATCAGCGAGTCTGTGTGCAAATGCGGATCGCAGCAGGGACAGGGGTGGGCACCCTGCCACCGCCAGAGAGGGGGCTTCCTCCTGGGTCCTCAGGGCCACCCGGGGATGTTTCAGACGTGACTCTCCTGAGCCCCCAGGTCTGTCTGGAATCAGTGAAGCACGGCGGGGAGAGGACAGAACGAGCTGAAGTTAAAGAACAACCAGGAGACGGACCGGCTGGGTTTCAGGCGGAGAGCAAGGGGCAGCGGGTGGCTCCCCAGGCCCACCCCTCGGACCCCACAGCACCGGGCCCCATGTCGCAGGCGCCAGGCACACGCACTGACACCGGGCCAGGGAGAAGGTGGCCGCAGCCCTGTGCCCACGCCCGCCACCTGTCCGCCGTCGGGACACGGGGTCAGAATGAGGAAACTCCGCTCAGGGACCAGTCGCTCTCAGGACAAGAGCAGCACTTCGCCCCAAATAGTCCTTGCGCTTACCGTCACTGCCTGAGACCCTCGGGTCCTCTGGTTGTCCGCTCCTGCCTCGTAATTAGCCTAAGCCCGGTGGGAGGCAGGAGGCCTCCCCGCAGCCCGGCCGCTGACGTCTCCCCGCCGCCGACGTCTGCCCGCCGCCGACGTCTGCCCAAAGCTGACGTCTGTCCGCCGCTGACGTCTCCCCGCCGCTGACGTCTCCCCGCCGCTGACGTCTAGCCCGCCGCTGACGTCTGTCCGCCGCTGACGTCTGCCCGCCGCTGACGTCTCCCGGCCCAGGCTCTCTTCCTCCGTCCCTCCCCTCACTCACGGCGTTTTGGACAAACAGCTTGTCTGAACTGTGCAACCCTGGCCTCGGAATTCTGGTGGGAGGGGTGTCTTACAGTCTCTGTTCCTGGGGTGCCGCAAGTAGGGTGCGTGTGCGTGAAATGCAAAAACAAACAGCTTGGGATGAGGCTGGGGCCAGTCTGGGAAGGTGGGGGGAATGAGGGCCCAGGGCAGCCTCCCGTGGCCCTAGCAAAGAGGGCAGGGGTTTGCCAAACTCAGGCAGCAAGTCTGGCTCTCAGCACCCCAAGCTGGATGGCACCTTAACCAACAGCCAGAGAGGTCTGTCCTGGGCATGAGTTTGATACTCAGGGAGGAGGCTGAAGCAATGCTTTGCGGGTGGGGACAGGAGCCTTCGTATCCCTGGATGGCTCAGCAGCTAGGTGTTTCAGATGAATCTCGTTTTCTTCATCACTGAGCATTTTGGAGTTGGCACTTCTTGGCTGTGGGAAGCAGCAGACACCTGAGCCCCCTTGGAGATGCAATGTCAGCTCCTTACACACCCCTCCCCCTGCAAGAACTCCTGAGGCTTAATGGTTTCCTTTTGGAAAGCTTTCAAATTGTGTTCATTTGCGTTTACATGATCTGCTTCCTTCAACTCTGTGTGTGGATTATTCTCCTGTTGGGTTTAATTTAACCAAGTTTGCAGCTGTGCTAACAAATTCACCGATGCCCCCCTGATTTCAAATGGCTTTTTCTGCCTTTTCTCTGGCTTTACTTCAAGACCAACTCCACACTGAAACGCTCCAGCATCGGGACCGTCTGCTTGGAGTACCTACTTCTTCAAAATCCATTTCCTGTGACTGAGCTTCACTGTGTCTCTAACAAGTTACTTTAATATTTTAATGGTCAAAATTAATGATTTATAAAAATCACTGTTAAAAACAAACAAAAAATGCACCTTCTCTAAAGCTGTCAGCTTCATCCTCTAGCAGGAGGGTCTGCGTGTTTCCTAAACATGAGGGTCCCTTGCAGGCCTGCTCGTCACAAAAATACTGTGAAACTCTGAATCTTTAAGAAAATATCACAAACATGCAGATGTGCAAAGACACCAGAACCTGCCAAGTTTAATCTTGTGATTCTTTTAAATGAGCTTGTTGTATTTAATTAGACTTAGGAGAGACCTGGCCACCTGGTAAGAAGGTGACTATTGGGGACCACAGAGGTTTAAGGGGCGTTCTGGGCCTGAGTGTCATGCGAGCCCTTAAAACACTCCTCCTAAACTCTGCCTGGATCCGTTTGTACTTCAAAGACCAGTAACCTGTTTTTAGAAGACACGTGGCTCTTCTCAGAGCAGACAGAGCCCAGCAGGCTTCCCCTGGAGGCGAGGTCAGGACCCACACAGCCGCCCTCCTTCCCCGAGCAGACCCTACGAAGAGAGAGATGCCCGTCCCTGGGAGAGGGGACTGTGCACCGCAGCCCGAGCTACAAGACGACGCTTGTTGGAGCTTGTCTGTTAAAAACAGGCTCCTTGAGACTGTGGGTCCATAGATGCCATAAACCCTGTCGGTATAAGAATTCACTCCTGGGTTCATCGACAGTGTAATGTCTTGCTGTCTTGCATCTAATATGGGCTAAGAAAGCAATGCGTTTGTGTGAGTGTGAGACCGAGTGAGAGAAGATGGTTTCCCTCTCGGCGGGAGCTCACTCGGCCCAGGAAAGCCCTCCTGGCCTTTCACAGACACCGAAGGCCCTGCCGCTCTCGGCTCGGACGCCTCATGTTAACAAGGTAGCCTTCCCGTGAAAAGGTAGTGTGTGTCTCAAAGTGGAGAAAGCACCGAGCCCATCATAACACCTGGACTCATTTTCCTATTGAAAGAATGATCAGAAAGGGTGCGTTCTTCAAGAGCCAGAGGTGAAAGGCCACCGGGTCTCTCAGGGAGGCTCCGGGCAGAGCTCTGGGCCAGAGTCCAGGCCGCGTCTGTCCACCTTGGCTCGTCCACCTGGCAAACGCCAGGGCAGCCCCACGAGCGACGGCATCCACTTCCCGTTGAGGCACAGCTGCCCCCGCAGCGCGAGCTCTGTCCCCGGGGCAGTGACAGGCACGCCAGCCCCTTGGGCAGCCCCTCCTTGATCCCTGAGATCCACAGGGAATCCCCTGGTGGTCCGGTGGTTAGGACTCAGCACTTTCACTGCTGTGGCCTGGGTTCAGTCCTTGGTCAGGGAACAGATCCTGCAAGCCTCACAGCGTGGAAGGAAAAGAGAAAGAGAAATCCACAGCCTGGTTTTACCCAGTGATTGTGTCCTCGGAAGCTTTGAGGGAAAGGGGGAAAGAAATTGGTCTGAAGTAAAATTGAGGCAATTAAAGGAGCAAACCCACAACTCCTTCTGCAGACACTTCCACCTGCAGCCTCAGCACCTAATCCTTTTCAACTTTTATAACCACCTTGTTTGGCAGAAAGATCAGGAAGTCACTTGTTGCACACAGGACGGTTGTAAGCCTCTTGGATAAGAAAAAAGGATGAAAAGACAAGCAAGAAACCTGTAAACACGAACTGTGAAGACCAGAGAGCAGCAGGCACCCGCTCCTGCCCTCCCATCCTGCAGACCCTCGAGCCCTTGTCTCCAGCACGTTCATCATCGCAGCCTCGGGCAGCACAAAGCGCTGAGCAAAAGGAAATTCTACCTTTGATATTCTTAATTTTTTTCCTGGTTTTCTCTGTGAAATATGAAGCCGCAACTGACTCGATCGCAGACGTACAGGATTGGCTGGTGTCCGCTCAGCCCCAGTGAAGGGGTTCTGCTTGGCGTCCCTCTGTGGCCCGATCCCGTTGGGGAGCTGCTGTCCTGCATGGGATCGGAGCCCTTTCCCAGGGGCTGGCCTCCCCCGGGCTCCTGATTGCAACCCCACACGCAGCTCGGAGGGAGGATGGACCACCCAGCACCTGCCCACAGGCAGAGCCCGCCAAGCCGAGGCCTTACGACAAAGCGCTGTGGCCAGGCCTCCAGGAGAGACGGGGTTCCTCTGTGGGACTGAACCAGAGACGGCAGAGCTGAACTCCACTGTCCCGAGGTCAAGGCTCTGGCCCCGCGGGGACGGGCCTCCAATGCCCTGCTCGTCCTGACATCTGGAAGCTTGTTGTAGAGCTCAGCCAACAAAACACGTTGACAACAGAGAGAACAAAGTCAGCACTCGAGCAGCTAATAGAAAGCGACGTGGAGACATCTCTGAGTTCTTGAAATTTAGTGCGTGAGATGGAAGTGCGCGCGGAACAGACCAGGAGGAGGGGGTTCTTCAAAGCCAGCCCGATCAGAACCCCTAGGCGTGCTGATGGCCCCGCCGCTGTCCATCCAGGGCTTGGGTGACGATGCGTTTATCGTGCATGTTGGGTCCCAGTTGCAAATGGGGAGGTGTCACTCACAGGTAAGGGACCTGGGCCTGAATTTTATAGCCTAGTTTAATTAGCACTGATCTGAGGCTGGTAGTACCTGGTTTTTCCAGTTTTCAGGAAATATACCTTTGCCTGGGGGTGGGTGGCAAGCGGGTACGGAAGATAAAGGTTGGGGGAGGGCCCGTGTGGGGAGGGGCCAGGGAGGTGGGCTGTGAGACATGAAAGGCCCAATATTGAATTTCATCTGTGATGTGATAAAACCCCAGGCCTGGCTCTCTTCACGTGCCAGCGAGCATTGGAGCTGAAACCCCAGGAAGGGCAGAGACTGCCCTCTGCAGCAGTGCCTGAGCGGAGGATGAAAGGGAACACAGACACCCCAAGGTAGGAGCAAAACCCAAGTCCCTCTGAGGCCTGTGGAGGTCGGGGAGTCGGTCCGCAGGGCTGAAGCCCCCTAGGGTCGTCCTTGTCTGCAGTCTCTCTGGGACGTTTGTGGTTACTGAAGGACATGACCATGACCCTGGGGACTCAGGGAAAACCCCACCCCCAGACACAAATTTTAACTCTCTGGGGGAATATGAAATAAAGAGCAAGGTTTTAGGAAGTTAGTGTAAAATAAGATGGTTGCATAACTGAGGACAAAAAGCTTCAGATTGTTAAAAAATACATTTTAAATGCTAAGCTGAACTTCGTAGGATTCAATTAGAATGAATGAAGTACCCCTACTCTAAGTGTGTTTTTGCGAAGCTGCGTGGTGTGTAGAGTTGACTGCAGCTCGGGGGCTTTGATGGAGAAGGACTGGGTCTCCCGGGAGAAACTTCCCCCCACCAGGGCGGGGACACTCCTGCATGGGCAGTGGGTTCACCTAACAAATGGCGTCGAAGCCAGTGCTTTGTGAGCTCTCGTGTGGATTTACTTCAGTGCTTTTTTCTTCATAGAATTGGTTTGCTATTTGCTGTTCCTTTTGCTCATAGAAACTTGGTTCTTTAAATAGGGGTCTCTTAATTGTCAAAAAATGATCCTCGTTTCCACCACCGGTTACCATGGGGATTTTTTCCCAAAAGTGTCTGCCTTGCTGTTTAGAAGCTGAACTTTTATTTCCCATATTTTGGGTTTCACACTCCATTTAGGGGAAGGATGAGAGAAATGTTGATGGGTTGGTCATGTGACCTTGGCATGGAGGTCATGTGACCTGGGCGTGCATCCAGCTGGGGCACAGACTCACTGAAGGCCGGCAGAAAAGTCCTGGACCACTCGGAGCCTCAGTTTCCTTGGGACTGAAGCTCACTGCCCATCCCACAGGGAGGTAGATGGCCACGTAGACAAGCCTAGATACTTAGAACATCTGAGAGGTGAGAGATTGAAGGGCTGTTCTGTCCTGCCTGGTGGGGTCTCCACTAGCCACAAAGGACTGTACATTTAACGTGATTAAAGCTAATTAATGTTCAAGACACAGTTCCCCAGTCACACCAGCCGTACTCAAGGGCTTAGCGGCTGTGTGGACAGTGGCCGTCGTCTTGGATGAGGCCAGGCTCAGAAAGCAGTGGGGAGGTGAGTGTAGGACCGGCTGGGGTGGGAGCCGGGGCTGGACTCTGCTGGAGCCCGGCCCACAGATAGTCCAGAGAGCGCGGGCATCCTTGCTTCCACCTCCTGTCCATGTCTTTTCAGGTAGAACTGACAGTGAAGGGCCCCCCGTTTGCAGGTGGCAGGTTGGGGCTAGGCACCCCCGTGAGACCCTCGGCCTGGGAATTGCCCTGCACTGGTCAAAACACCCAAAGAGCCCAGGTTCATCCTTCTGCTGAAATGGCAGCTCACTCTTGCAGTTGACGGAGTGTTATAAAGAGTCTCTAGAAAGGTCTCTCGTAGCTGTTCTGTACCACAAGTCTGGGAGACACCAACTACAAAGTTGTGAGGTGAGACCATTGGGGTCAAGGGGACACGGGTCTCTCCATTGTTTCTCACAACTGCACGTGAGTCTGCAGTTGCCTCAAAACTAAAGGTTAATATTTTTGAATGTTTCCCCCTTGTAGTTCCCACAATGCAAACCTTTTTAAAGTTAAGAATGTCTGCCCTGGGCACCCGACGAGCAGGTTGTGAATGACCTTTAAAAGCACCTTGAATTTTTTCTCATAGCTCCTACAAACGTCCCCTTGACTAAACCTGGACTTCGCGAAGATCTCTTTGCACTTTACATTTGCCCGAATTTCAAACAAGGACTCAGCGTAAAACTACTTGATGGTGTTTCCCAAACTCTGAAGTATCTCTGTGTGTGGGCCCCAGCGATCTGAGTCAGGGCTGCGAGGGCCTGGAGCCCCTTCTGGGCTGGACGTGGGCCTGTGAGTGACCGGCGGCCTTGACCGCCAACAGAGCCATAGCATTTGGTTCCCTTTGATGGCTTGTTGCTGCCGAAATCACTGCAGGAGCTAGGACATGGCGGCCGCTCCGCTCGGCGTCCCCGTGAGGCGCCTTCCTTATCCTTGATCAATGCCGGGGGTGTTGGTAGGTCTTCATCATAACCATCACAGACCGAGGGTCTTGGAATTTAAAATCAGTTTTTCTGCTCCGTCTTTTGGACGAGGTGGTGGTACGTGGCCTTGACGTGTGTGTGTGTGTGTGTGTGTGTGTGTGTGTGTGTGTGTGTGTGTGACATCATGCCAGGCCTGGGGGCAGGGTGGTGACCTTGGGCCGGGTTCGGCCTTGGGTGGGAAGCCCTGGTTTGACTTCCTTCATCCCTTCCTGGTTGTGTGAACGTAGACAGTGACCTGACCTCTTTAATCCCCAGTTTATCGGTAAGATGCACACAATGAACCCACCTGTTTCATAAGATTTTCATGGGCAGTAAGTTGGGTTAGGATTTGGGAGTTAGTGGCTCACGGCAGGCAGGGCGCTGGTGGCCTCAGGAAGCCCGGAGGAGAGGCAGGGGTGCTCTGAACGCGGCCCCGCGGCCCCTGGCAAGTTCACGTTCCCACCTGGTGTCTCTGTGGATTTCCCCTCTGCGCTTTGCGGATAGAGTCTGCACAGGGAGAACGTCTCTCCAGGGATTTACCAAACTGCTGGATGCGGGGAGAGCAGGGGGGTGGGAGGAAGGACCCAGCTTCTGGCCGCATTCCCCCCACCCCGCCCCCGGTTTCCCGGAACACAGCAGGGGTCCTTCTTACAAACATCAACTTGGAAACGTAAGCGAAGGCCCGGATGCACGACACAGGGCTCCGGCCTCTGTCCTTTGGCAGCACGAGGACCCCTGGCGCAAGGAGTGGCCTCACGCTCAGCCCAGAGAGGTTAAGAGCCACCCCCACCGTGAAGCTCCCCGCAACCTAAGCCTGAGCGGCCCAGGGCCCCTGCACGAGGACCGAGTTCATTCCGACCACAGGGCTTCGGGAAGGGAACAATTACAACCTCTCTGCCAGTAACAGTCACTTGGTGCGTCTGTACTTCTCAGAATCGCTGTAATCAGAAAGGCAGTTCCACCTTGGACGTGTAAATCTGATGTTTGTTCCCCCAAGACCTTGGCTTGTCCCTCTCTGGGTCCACTCTGCTCCTTGCAAAGATTCCAGGTGAGGGTGGCCTGGGTGGAAGCTTGGACTCCGGGCCGTGTGGCTCCCTCCCCCAGGAGAGGAGGGAAGGGCTGGGCGGGGGCTTTGTTTTAGCATCCTCTTCACTGTGCGTCTCCAAAGTCAAGTCCGGGTGGACCGGGCCTGGCAGTGGCGGCTGCTCTGCAGACTTCGCCCCACGCCACACCCCACTGCATCTCTTGGTCTTGGACCCAACAGTTCTGCCGCCAGGAGTGTTTTCTAAGGAAGAATCAGAGTCGCTCACACTGTGTGACTTGTATACGGTGTCGTCACATTGATGACAACAGTGGAAGATACCGGGATAAACACGAATGTCCAGCCAGGGGTTGGGTTACCTGCTCCGGGGCCTGTGAGGTGGGATCCATGTCCGCAGCTGTGCTCCTGCTGTGTCGTGATAGATGGAGATGCTGGTTAAATTATTAGGCAAAAAGGATACAACGCTGTATACAGCATGACTCTCAATTCTATATGTATATAAAATGGAAGGAAATATATCAAAATCTCAATAATGTTTCGAAGAGTAGGACTCTAAGTGACTGTTAAGTTTCTTCTTCATACTTTTACGTATTTGAAAATATTCTATGAAGTTTTTATAGTCAGGAAATTAAGAAAAAAATGGAACAAATGTTGGAGACCAAGGCCAGGTGACGAAGTCCCCATCCACCTTTCCTGGGGGGCCAGTGCAGGCGTAAGTGAGTCCCCCATCTGGGCCCTCGGGCCCCACCCCCCCAAAAGTTCCCGAAAATATCTGTCCTCGATGGTCTTGGCTTGAGAACTTCTGTTCTGCACCGTTTGGGAGGATAACGTTTGACCGCCATCCACAGCGCCTATGACCTCAACCCACCCTCATTAAACATTCTGAGGTTCCTATCGCCTGCTTTTGTTCAGATCAGGTCCTAAAACCAGAGTTAGAACGTGGTGACCGTCGAACACAGGGCTGTCGGTTACCGCCGGAGAAACCACCGCCGGGAGACGCGGGGCTGAGCCAGGACTGCCCCTCGGAGCCCGGCCTGCTCGCGTGTGGTCAGGAGCCCCTCCCCGGAGCTGCCTTCCCCCCTGGTTGCTGGTGGGAGTTCCATGCCCGTCTCCCCTGGGGCAGTGTGTCCTCAGCTGCCAGCCCCTCCCTGAGGGCCTCGTGGAATCAGTTCACTCGTGGGTCACGACTCGCACCCTGCCCAGGACCGGGATGCAGTGTGTGCGGTTCCATGTGGCAGAAAGAAGTGCAGGCCGCAGGTGCCAACCGTGGGTAAGTCTCTTATTTCACTTAGACGCGCGCGTGCCGGTGTTTTACGAGGGGCCCGAGCCCCGGGGTGAATTCCTGCGGGAAAGCCCGCATCTCAGAGGGTGCGTCGTTCTCGTTTTCCCGCACCGTCTGTGCCAGGCTCTGAGTGACCACGCAGGACATGGTGGGGGAGAGCCTGGCCCGGCCATCAAGACAGCCCAGTGGCCCGGCCACTCCCTCCGCTTCCAGGGCCACGTTCGCAGGGGCCCCTCGGCCTGGCGACTTCCTTGGAACCAGGGTCCCTGGAAAGCTTACAACTTGAGTCGTTTCATCCCAGAAAAGCGAGGCGCGGAGGGATGCAGCGCCAGGCTGTGACGATCGGGAGGCCCCTCACGGACCACACGGTGACCCCTCGTCCGGCTCCTCCCTGGACTCTTTCCCCTCCGCCACAGGCGGTCTGGGGTCCACTTTCCAGACTTGCCTCCAGGGGCCGCTGCTGTAGCCCCTGCGTCACCAAACTCGGAAAGTCCCTCTCCTCCCCAGCCCCTTGCTCTCTGGGGAGGGCTCAGCGCCTTCCCCAGGGCACAGCCCCAGGCCGCCACGTGCGTGCCCTGACCCCGGAGAGGACTCGGCCCCCGGATGCCCTCGCTGGCCTCGCTGCAGCTGATGCTCCGCCCCCGTCACCCCCGACCAGCACGCACTCCGTCAGGCCTGAGTCCAGCACGTTCTCAGTCGGGAACCCCTGGCAGCCATGGGGCTGGGCGCCGACTCCACTGCTTTCCTCCCTGGTCCCTGAGCTCAGTGTCTGCTCTCCAGCCACGGAGGCCGCTTCCTGGGGACGTGTCAGCGGGGAGGCTCTATTTCATTAGCACTGCAGCTCCCAGATGCTCACGACCTGCGCCTTCGTCCTGCCGCAAACCCACCGCCTTCTCTCGTCCGGGAGCCTGCAGGACCCGATCCCCATGCCCGTCTTTCTGATGCGCCTTAAGCTCTCAGCATCCCGGTCCAAAGCCTTGCTCCGGGGCTTTACCCCGTGGTGGTGGGGGGTGGTGGGGTGGGGGTCCAGCAGAGGGCAGCCCGCAGGCCCGGGCTGGACTCCAGGGGCCCCTAAACTGGAGGGTGACGGGCGGAGAGGCAAGTGCCTGGCTCAGCTCTGCCGCCGCCCAGCCGCGGTCCTGGAGCCACAGAGTGGCTGTGAGATGCCCGCCAGCTGCCCCTCTGCCCTTGGCCTGGAGCCACAGAGTGGCTGTGAGATGTCCGCCAGCTGCCCCTCTGCCCTTGGCCCCCTGCCGCTGCAAGCCTCGGCCCATGGAGTGCATTCGCCTGTTTGGGTTTTGTACCTGCTGAAGGAGGGAATATTTCACGGTTATTAATGAAAGTGATAGCGATCCCGGGTGTTTATCTTGGATTATGCGATCGTTACAAGATGAAGCACCCAGCCCATCGGCCTGTGGCTGATGCGAGAGCAGGCGAGTCTGGACGACGAGCATGAGGGAAGGTGTTGGGTGTAAACCCGGGCTTCAAACAGCCAGGCTGCATTCCAGACTTCGGAGGCGCTGTGTGGCGGGGCCTTCTCCCCCCTTCCTGTCCTCAGCCCCGGCCTGGAGGAGGATGAAAGGGCAGGCGGGCGTGCGTTTAGGCTGACGGTGAGGGCGAGGCTCGCGGGCACGCTAATGTGGCAGCTTCAGCGCTTCCTGTAACAGTTTTACTTTTTTTTTTATCCAAATCCTGCTTAAAGACAAACATTTTTTGTTAAACTGCTGGTAGTTCATTCTGTGCAGGAACCATGCAATTAATCTTGTTTACATTAAAGAGACAGGTTGCCTTTGCCAGCTTTCCTGAGCTATAATTAATGAAGATCAAAAATGTTACAAAGACATAATACTTTGCTCAGTGCAGATGCGGCCGAGCCACAGCTGCACCCATCAGAGGAACACAAGGAAAGCCAGCATCCTTCCCTTCGGAATCACTCGGATCCATCAGAAGGCTAGGGTCCTCAGGTATCTTCCCTCCGCAGGCTCCCTGGTGGGCCTGGTGAGAGAGGAGGCTTGGGCGTCAAACGGTTTTTTATGCCCCGTCAATTATGGTGTAAATGCAGCTGGAGGCAAGAGCATCTTTCCTCACTCAGCTGAAGTGCATCCAGGTGTGGGGCTGTGGATACGAGGCTCGGAGTCTGGGCACTTCAAGCAGAAGGTGGTGACGAACGTGGCGGCCACGGACCCTGGTAGAATCATCAATCCCATGGCCGGGGTCTGATTTAGAGCCCGCGTTTGACGACTATTGTTAGGAAACGAGAGATTAAATATATAATTATCTTCCCAGTGACCCTTGGCTAAATAAAGTCACTGAGGGACAGGGTACAGGTGAGCAGGCAGAGACTTCTGAGGCTGGTGAAACACCAGATGAGATGCAGGTCTGCGCGGAAGAGGCGTTGTACGATGGAAGGGCAGGCGTGCGTTTCACAATCTTTCCAAGAGGAGTTGGTGCGGAGTGTTTTTCCAAGCATAGTTTCAGGGCTGGTGGCTGCATGGATGCAGCAGAGGCCGCACCGACCCAAAAAGTAGCAGGTTCTCCAAACCTGGAAGAGGGCAAGTCGGCTTCAGAACATCTGTGAAATTCTGTTAATTAATGAACCATTCAAATGATAAAACATTAAGATGGGGAAATTGCAGCACATATATCGCAGGTCTTATCAGAACCATCTGCCGAGGGCACCCCCATCCTCCTACTGGACCTGGAACAGGGTCCTTGTTCTGAAGAGCAAATGGTCCAGGACAAGAATTTATGCCATCGAAACGCCTCCTGTGCTACCCAGGCTGCCATAAGTGAAGGATTTTATAAAGCAGATTCTCTACAGCACACCATTACAAGTGTGCGGCATGAAATAAAACATTCCCAGACATATGAAGGAGATGGAAAATGTGACCCAAGAATCCAGGACAAAGCAGTCGATAGAAACAGACCCAGAGACAACCCAGATGTTGGAATTAACAGACAAGACTTAGGACGTCCAATATTAATAGTGTTGCCAAGAGCTTTCGCTGTGTAGCCTACATGTAACCATGGACTAGTAGAGGTGGAAGGACACAGAAATCGTCTAGCCTGAGACCCTCACTTCCCAGTTGAAGAAACAAGCCTCTTAGCAGGGTTCTTACCCAAGGCCCCACCCTGGTCCAGCACTCTTTCCTCTACAGCACATTACCTCCATCTCTATAGGGTTATACGAAGGATGTGACACAAAGGCCTCAGACATGCATGTAAATCCTGATAAGACTAACCCCCTTCCATCAAGATTGCTTTATATCGGATTCCTTTCAATTTCCCTGAAGTTCACTACCTGTTGGAACGATCATCACAGAAGCCTCTGGTTGAATTCTTGTCTGACCTCGGACACAGCGTTGCCCAGAAAAGAGGAATAACAGGAAGCTCAGCTCTTTGTGATCATCCGCCAAGTTTAGAGGTTCCCTAGGACCAGCCCCGTGGTGTGGCCACCAGAATTGGGGCCCACTGGTCTGGACGTGCACGTGGGACAGATGCTGGGACAATTCAACTGCACCTCCTGCTGGGGGACTGAACCGGCATAACCAGCAGGAAGGGAAAGACAAGAGCCCTCGGAGGAAGAGCCCCAAGCTGCACAGAATCCTCTCAGGACGCTGGGAACCCCCAGGGTAGGTAGTTATCAGCCTGGGGAAGAAGCACAAGAAATGCGGGTGGAGTAGAGTCTGGGGTGTGCCTCCCAGATGCTGGGAGGATGGATGGCGGGTGGCTCGCAGCTGAGTCCCCCAACCTGGCCACTGCCCTTGGGTGGAGAAAGCTGCCTCGCCCGAGTCACAGCCCGTCCTGGTGCCCTTGCTCCCATCCAGGGCAACTCTGTGGGCCCACCCCAGCCAATCTGAGGTCTCTGCTGGGACTGCATCACAGCCCCACTTCTCAAGCCCACCTCCTGGTAAGCATCTTGCACGCAGATCTCCAGTTCAGGGAGTCTCTTGGGGAAGAAGAGAAGCAGGTGACGGAGGAACTTAGAGCCGAGGGGAAGCTCAGGCAGAGCTAAGGGGAGAGCGTCCGGCAGGCATCAGGCAGGGAGCCAGAGCCCGGGGGAGGTGAAGTCTCCCTGTCCCACCCGCAGGCACCTTACATTGGAACGTGAAAGAATGAAGGTCCCTCACACCCCCCGACTGACCAGCCCTGGCTGCCCACCTGCTGACTGGCTTCAGCCCTTGTCAAGAAACTCGGTCTTAGAGGCTGTTGTCAGTTCTACTGCACCCGTGGCAGCAGCTCCCCAGCCAGGAGGCACCGTCCTGTGGCTGGAAGTCGCCAGGGCACCGTGGCCGCGGCGGAGCCCATGACCGTGAGCATCGACGATGGATTTGTCCCGCTCGCTGCGCCCACAGTTCCAGAGGCAGGAGTTCCAGCTGCTCCCAGACACGCCAGAGTCTTCAGAAACCTCAGGACGTGAGGGGACTGGCCTCAGTCAGCTCACAGGCCTTTAATGTGGAAGGGGCATGTCATCCTGAGGTCATTTCCAGCCCCATCTGCCTCTAAGGCAGCATGAAGACCTAGCCCATGAGAAATCACAGGCTGTGTCCGGCACTGTTTCCGCTGAGTCACTCCGGAGTTAGGGAAGAAATGAGAACATGTTTCCCGTGTGGCATTCAGGGCTGGCAGGAGTGGATGTCGCTTATGTGGGCTCTCCAGTTGGCAAGATTATTTCCCGCAGCCCCGAACCAGTCCTCCAACCTCAAATGATTCTTGTTTATGGGCAAGAGTAGGGATGTCATCACAATTGTTAGGAAAAAAAGTAAAGTGAGTCACGCGCTGGTTCTGAGGCTGGTTCTGAGGAGCACGGCAGCAGGAGGATGGTGGTCACGGTGGGTAACTGGATGCGCCAGGCGATGTTCTGACGGACGGGACACAGGCCTCTACCAACACAACACTCTGTAGGATGGGAAAACTGGCCTCACGGTAGCCCTGTTCTCCCATTAACTGGAAAGCAAAATCATCAAATATTTCACATGTGTGTGAATATCAATGCCATTGCTTTAGAGTATGCTTTAGAATAATTATTTTTTCAAGACAGCCTATGTTCATAGGAAAAAAAATAATCGAGCAGTATAAAAGTATGAAGAACAAAGCAACAAAAAAATTCTACTTTTGCCACCCAGCAACAGTCATTACTAACATTAAATTTATGTTCAAAGTGCGTGCATATACCTGTGAATGTGTGAGCATGCCTGTGCAAGTGTGTGTGCACGTGTGTGCGCGTGCACTTGTGTGTGTACCTGTGTGTGTGCACGTGTGTGTGTGCATGCATGTGTGAAGTCCTCGGCACACCTCCACTGATGAGTTTCTGTCAGCCTTTCTTGCACTGTTCCCACCATGCGGCTTGGGCCCCGTGGCACCCATGGCGTGGCCCCTCCCTCAGGCTGTGACAGCAGTTGTTGTCTGAGACCCTGGACATATGACAAACATATGAAAACAACCGGGGGTCACGACGGAGAGCCACTTGGCTCCAACAGCTCCCAGGCACTGCTGGGGCAGGGCCACCCTCTGTGACGACTCAGACCTCAGGGCTGCACTCCTGACCGGGCACTGCCCTTGCCTCCCTTCCTGACCCCCTTCCTTCTTGGGCAGTTGGGGTTGATGATGGAAATGCAGCCAAAGCCACAGGCTCTGCTTCGCTTTCTGCGTCCGTTCGAGGGTTTGCTCATCCAGGAGCCTGGACGGCCCTGAGCTGCGGCCCGGCCCTTCTCGGGTTTACAGGGAAGCCCTCCCAGGTGCAGCTATATTTAGAAGTCAGTTAAGTTAGAAACCCTTGGCCTTGTCCTTGGAAGGGCCCCAGGGCTGCCGGCAAGGGAAACCCACCATCCCGACCCAGGCCGGCTGACCCAGGGGCCGGTTCCTAAGTTCCGGCCTTTGTTTGCACCTTCCCTCCCCACCTGGCGGGAGCAGACCCGGTCCCCTCGCCTCCCTACCGGCCCCAGCTTGCTCTTTGCTGGAAGGAAAACATCCAGGAGTTCACCACCAGGTGGCTGGTGCTTTAATCTAGCCGCGTCCACTTGGTGTTTGCAACCGTAAACGTAGCTCTGAGTGCAGGACTGTGTGTGGGAACGTGGGGAAGGCACTCTTTGTGTCTCTTCAGTAGATTTCAGAAAACCAACCCCTCCCCAGAGCCACCCGATGTTACTGGGGTGAGAGGCCAACAGGGAAGTGATCCGGAAGGATCTCAGCCCCAGGGCCCTGCCCGCCTCCCCGTGTCTCTCCCTGGGGTCGTCGGGGCATCCTCCCCAAACCGTCCTGCCTCTCCTCCTGGTCACACAGCTCACAGGTCCACCCCTAATTCGTGGAAAGGGGTCGCTCCCCATAACCTCCCTCAATCCGCGGTCACTCCTCCCTCCTCCCTCCCTGCCAAGAAGTCTTTGTTGGAAGGCCAGAGGCTGTTGCTGCAGAACTGCTTCCACGTGTGTGGGGAGCTTTACAAACCAGCCGGAGCCGCCTCTGGGGAAGCCGAGCCTGCCCTGCACCCCCTGGGCCGGTGGCCCACAGGATGGCGTTTGTGAGAGTGATGAACAAGCACTGACTCCCACGGCCCCACCTGGACCTCACCGACCCCCTTCGCGTGGGGAGCATGGGGTCAGGAGGCCGACGGGGCCGCTCGGACGGCCCGCCAGGGTGGGAGGCGGCTGGACGCAGAGTTCCTGGGACAGGCCCCGGCCCGGCCGCTGGCCACGTGTGTGTGTGTTGGGTGCTTCTCCCGAAAGTGCATTTCCCCCAAAAGTCTCACTGAGCAGAGTCCTGGCGGTTTAGAAAAGAAGGCCCGTCTCACAATGCCGGCTGCCCCCGCCCTTCCCCGACCCCCAACTTTCTCCAACAGTGATCTCGTGGCAGCTTTTCTCCCGGGGCCCTGAGGAACCTGATCTGTACACACGAGGTCCCCGGAGCAGGAGTGGGTCCCTGCGTCAGGGCTATGGCTCGAGGCACCTGCTCTGTCTCTGCGTGGGTGGGGATTGTGGGTTTCCGTGACCAACGGCGGTCGCCAAGGGGACTAGGGGTGGGGGTGACCTTGGGGGCTTCCCGAGATGAGCTGACCTCTGGTCTGAGTCGGTGGTTGATTCTGGAAGCTCCTCCCACAGGCCAGCGTCAGAACGGGGTGTGTTCTTTTGTCACGAATTCAAACCCCGTGTCCAGGCGAGACAGCAGTGGCCCGAATGTGGCTGCTGGGGAACGAGGAACACCGGGTGAGCCCAGCATCGCTCCGTGCACCAGGCTCCCAGGTAAAATCGCTGTGCGTCGGAAACACAGGCCTCTGATCCTGAAAAAGGAGAAGTGACAATGACAGCAGGGCATTGGTTTGGTTGGTGAAGCGGGCTGCGGTCGCCCTGTCCGTGTGGCAGTTGTGTGGCCTTGGGCCAGCCCCTGACCTATCTGGGCCTCAGCTGTCTCAACAGTAAAACTACAGGGTTGGACCCAAGTGTGCTCTGAATGGCTCCAACGGGTGCCAGGGAGGAAGCTCACATCGGGCAGGGGCGGCAGGAGGCGGGGGCAATGGGTGGTCTGGGTTCTGACCTCTCTCAGGGCGCCCCCGCGGCTGGGGGATCAGGACCTGCTTCTTCAGACCCTCCGAGCAGGAGAGTGGCCATTACCCTGGGCTTGTGCATCTGCCCTCAGTGGGCTCTGGTCCTTCGTCTCTGGAGCTCTTTCCCCGGGAGGGCACGATACTACGGGGGCCGTGGGTGGAGGCCGTCCAAGGGGCCTGGGGCTCAGCTTAAAACCTGCCTTTTCTTTTAGGGCGTATTCATTTCTGCTGCGCCTGCCGGGAGGCCCTCAGACCCGGGGGGCAGTGAAGGTGGGGCTGGGCGGGGCTGGGGTCCTGGAGCAGCCCTCGCCTGCAGCCCCCGCACAGATGAAGTGTGTCTTTCAGGTGACCCCTCGGGAGAGAATGGCCCACAGGAGAGGCGGCACACGGATGGCCTGGCTGCCCATCCTGGTGGTAAGTGGCCAGGGCACCTGGGTAAGTTCCAGTGGGAGCTCCACCCGGCCGTGCCCTTCACCAGCCGTGTCCTTCTTGGCCTGTTTGTGTGGCAGCGACACGGACGATCACACACCCCCTTCACTGCGCTCTCCAAGGCGCCAGCAAAGCCCGGACTGGCCCCGGGCCCGAGGTGGCCGCTGCTCGGAGCTCCCCTCGCCGGCCGCGTGCTCTCCGCTCCTGCAGCCACGGAGCGGGGGAAGCCAAGCCCCCGGGCTCCCCAGGAGTCGAGGGCCGTGGGGAGGGTAGTCGGGGGAGCTCCTGGGGTGGAGCGTTTGGGATGGAGCCTATGACAGCAGGGCGGGGGCTGCCTGGTCATTACCGAAGTCGCCAAATCAGCGCCAGGGGCCGCAGGGCCCCGCCAGGTCCTTCCGCCACAACCTCCGGAAGCCGAGCCCGAGTTGGGGGGCGTCTCCCAGGGCGCGTGGAGGCCAAAGGAGACCCTTCCTCGAGGCAGGCGTCCCTGGCATGCTGGGCTGGAGCGGAGGACGCCACCTGCGGCGAGAACGAGTTCTACAACCAGACCGCGGGTCTGTGCCACGAGTGTCCCCCGTGCGGGCCGGGGGAGGAGCCCTACCTGGTAAGACCCCGCGCCGCGCCCGCCCCGGAAGTGTAAGAAGCGCAGGCGCGGGGGAGGGGCGGCGTCCTGCCCCGCGTGGCTGGCGGCCTGGACGCGGCCTCTCCTCCTCCGGACGAGCTCCACGCCGTGATCTCAGGTCCGGGAGCCCCAACGCGGCTGCGGTATTTGGGGTCCTCGCGCAGCCCCGAGAGTCGGGCGCCCAGGCCTGCAGCTCCACCGGCTTGAGTTTATCCGGGACCCGGCGGGAGCGGCAGCGTGGGGCCGGGCGCCGCGGGGCAGGAGGGCTCAGAGGGACCACCATCGGGTCATGGCGGGCGCGGCCGCTGACTCACCTGTGTCCCTGTCCCCGGCCAGTCCTGCGGCTACGGCACCAGAGACGAGGACTACGGCTGCGTCCCCTGCCCCGCGGAGAAGTTCTCCAAGGGCGGCTACCAGATCTGCCGGCGCCACAAGGACTGCGAGGGCTTCTTCCGGGCCACGGTGCTGACGCCGGGGGACACGGAGCACGACGCCGAGTGTGGGCCCTGCCTGCCCGGGTGAGCTCAGGGCCGCCCCGCCCCACCTCCTCTGCCGCCCCGGGTCCCACGGCAGGCAGCCAGGCCTGCGGATCAGCGGGGCGCACATGTCCAGGGTCGGGGTCCCTCCCTCCACCTTCCCCAGGATGGGCCGCCCACCCAGGCTCCGCGTGTGTGTCCCTAAGTGGACATCGTCATCATAGCACCTCTGAGCTCTCAAATCAAGGAGATCTGTTGAATACTTTCAATGAGTCAACACATGTGGAATGCTCTGGAGGAAAGGAAACCAAGATTCCATACCAATGTATTATTTTTGGTATTTTTAGTATTCTGGAAAAAACTTAGTGTAAAAAGCTACTAATAGAAATATTTGAGACATATGGTGCCTGTAATTCCACCACAATTCTTTTATGTGTCAAAAGTCTTCCCAAAAAAGCAAAGTGAAAGCACAATTAGCCTAAAAGACAGAGTCTTCCTTCTTAGACAAGACAGGAGTAAGTTCCCCTTGGGAGAAGGAAAGTACAACCCTGACACCCAGTGACTACCTCCCTCTGGTGGTCACACAACCTGTGCTCACAAGGGCTGCAGATAGAGACTGAGAGCAGTGGTGAAGGCCACTGGTGGTGGTGACAATGGTAGAGGTCATGGAGGTGATGCAGGTGGTGGTGATAGAAGTGATGGAGGTCAGGGTGGTGGTCAGGGTGGTGATGGAGGTGGTGTTGACGGACACAGTGATGATGGCGGTGGTCATGGTAATGACGAAGGTGATAGAAGTGATGATGGAGGTGATGGCAGTGGTCGTGGCGGTGATGCAGGTGATGTTGACGGACACAGTGATGATGGCAGTGGTCATGGTGATGATGGAGGCGATGATGGCGGTGGTCATAGCAGCAGCAGTGTGAACAAACGAACATATTTCGCAGCCGGCTTGTCACTTGTTATCCGCCCGCCCCTCCCACCTGGAATCACTGTATTGAATTAAGAGGAGATAGAAAATAAGAAGACTATGTGCAAACAAGAGCAGTGGACGTTAGTCTATAAAAAAAGGGAAGTGCACAAAGACCCTCCAAGTTAGAGACAGATTGAAAGTGAAAAACTCTTTAAGATGAGGGAGATATTTTAAGCTTGCAGAAATTAACCTTAGTTCAAATTTATGCTGGGAAGCATCTATTTCCTCCGCCATCCCCCTGCTGGTGACCATCCCCACCCCGAGTCTCTGCAGCTTTCGGCCTTCGGTTCAGACCCGCCTCCTGAGCTGCAGACCTGCATGGCCATGTATCTGCCTGCTAGGCCCGCATCCCCATCCCTGACACAGAGTATGATCCAAACATATTTGTCAAACGGGTAAAGGAAGCAGGGGAACATTATTTCTCAATTTGCAAAAAAACAGGTAGCTACACCCAGGGAGGATAGTAGTCTGTTCCTTTAGAAAGTTTGATAAGAATAAAAGTTCTATGGCTGCCAGCCTTTCATTTAGTTGTGGAGGTTATTGTGTTGCCCTGTGCCCACCAAAACGAACATATCGGAAGAAGTAGAATTGAGGTTTTCCCACCAGTGACACAAGCATTGCTGAGGACTTTGTGCAGACACTGCCCGAACAAGAGAACTTCAGTAGGACCTTGACCTTAGGTGGCTGGAATCAGTCCCTCGTAACATACACTTCCTAGGTCTTTGCCTTGACTGGTTTTTATTGGTGCAGACACATAATTCACGAGAGAAACGCAGTTTCGAGGATTAACTACAGCTGTGCCAAGGAAAAGCTTGCACACCTGGCCTTGCTCACCTCGGGAAGAAAATAATGCTCTTTGCAAAACCTCAACTTACTTTGAGAGCTTCCGGGTGTGAGAATCGGAACTGACAGGCACAACCTAGCGTAGCAGCTCCTGTACTTACTTTCGTAAACCTCTGACTTGAGAGCCCACCAGGTGGGTAGTAGTGAGACAAAGAGGAGAACTTTGTTCCTCTCTTTGCAGTGGAAAATCGGTGAGGGCAGGTATGCCCAGTCGTCTAGGGGTCCAGGAAGGACCCTCCTTAGTGGCGGGGGACGGGGGCCAAGAAGAGGACAGGACTGTCTGAGGCAGATGCTCAAGACAAAGTACAAGGGGCCGTGGGGCTGTGGTCCCTGTGGCCAAGCGGAAGGTGCAGGCAAGGCTGTGGGGATGAGCAGGGGGCAGGGATGGCAAGTCTTCACTTGGTGCCGCTGCAGGTCCCCTGCGGACTTCGCGGCCACGTAGGGTGCTGTCGGGCTGCGGCCAGAACAAGGAACCCGGCCGCTTGGGGAAGAGACAGAGCCGGGACCAGGCAGGGGAGTCGTGGGAGCGGGCGGGAGCAGAGGCAGAGGAAACCTTTAGAGCAGCTGGAAGATCCTGGTGACGGAGCTGCAGACCGGGTCGTGTGGGACGCCTGCCCAGCCAGCCGTGAGGGCGGTGATGCCTCTTGCTGGGATGTGGCTGCAGGAGGTGGAGGGGAGATGGAGGAGGGGTGTGTGGAATTCGAGGCGGTCCTAGTGTCCAGACCAGGACACCTAACACGTGGATGGAGACAGGTGTGGAGCTCAGGTCCGACCTCGGAGTCACCTGCACATTCGTCATCTGGATGGGCTCCTCCCATGATTCCACTTCGTAGGGCAGGAAGCGGGGGGGGTGAGGCTCGCCCTGGCCGCTCCGACCCAGCTCAGCCCTGCGAGTGCATCCTGGGATCTGCGTGGCCGTGTCCCTGCCTGTGCTTTGGCAGGCGCTGTGTGTCAGCGGGAGGCCAGGCCCCGGCTGCACAAGGAGCCGTCCACGGGCTTTCCTGTGAGAAAGGCTGTGCAGGAGGCCGGGGAACAAAGCACGCAGAGAGGCTGGATTTCACTGCTTCCCCACGACAAGCTCCCGCTGGCCGCGGCCACTCCCTGCCAGGCCTCCTAGGACAGAGGGAGGATGGGGTGAAGTTCATGGTGGCTTCTGCCCGCCAGCACGGGGGGAGGGCAAGGGAGCGTCCGCTAGCCTAGGATCCCCGAGCGGAGGAGGTCCTTGGGGAGAAGCTACACCCCGTCGACTTGGAAGAAGATTCCAGAGGCCCCGTATGAATTGAGTCTTGTCTTGGGCCCCTCACCTTAATCAGCCCTTGAAGAACAGGAGCAAACAGAAAACAGAACTGGGGAAGGTCACAGTGTAGACCAGAGTGTGGGCAGTCTGACCTTTACACAGAGACAGAGGGCCGCGGGGCCCTAAGGGAACAGCCAGCTTCGGGTGGAGGGAAATGAAGCAGCTGAGCTGCATCCTCACAGCCCCATCCCGCCCAGGACAGGGCGAGTGAGCCCCGAAGAGAAAAACGTTTCTGAAAATTTCGGTGCGCAGCAGGTGCTAGAGACCAGCGATGGGTTGAATGCAGGCCCAGTTAGGAGGAGGCCCCTGACAGCTCCTGGAGGAACATGCTAGAAACCCTGAGAACCTGCTTCTCACTGGGCCTTCAGCTCATCACACCGCTGGGCCCAGGAGCCTTGTCAGGCTGGGGCACAGCTCAGACAGCCTCCCCAGCAGGGGCCTGTGTGCCAGGAAGACGGAGGAGGGCCAGGGCGGGGGAGGGTCTCACCTAGACACCCCTGCCCGTAATGCCGCCAGGCTGCAGGCTGTGCCCGTGCTGCCGGGGTACTCCTCCTCCGAGGGACCTGCCCGCCCTCCCCCGTGTCCGGCTTTGGTGGCGGGCATGCCGGGTGGTCAGCACGCGCCGTGCTCACGCCTGCTCACCTGTCTGCTTTGTCTTCTGTCTGCCCCGCAGCTACTACATGTTGGAGAACAGGCCTCGGAACATCTACGGCATGGTCTGCTACTCCTGCCTGCTGGCGCCCCCCAACACCAAGGAATGTGAGTGTCTGCGCCCCGGCAGTGGTCCCGGCTCAGCTCCGATACCTCGCGTTACGCGGGAGCTTCCCACCCTGGCTCGTGACCGTGAGGGCACAGAGATGATCTGCGCCGGCGGCAGGCTGCAGGTCCATGAGGCGGGGCAGGGTTGCAGTGGCAGAACCACGAGTCAGATGCAGGTCAGCACCAGTGCAGGACCTCTGTGAGCCTCAGTTTTCTCATCCGTAACGTGGACCATCCATCTCTCACGATCTTTGCAAACACCCACAATGCCGAGGTGTTTTGTTGAATGCTGCAAAGGGCTCAGCAGTTGTGAGTTCTCACATGTGTTTTATAAACCAGACGAGGCCAAGGGAATATGAGGATCGATCACAACGCACGTGCCGTAAACAGCCTCTCAAGTTTAGAATCTCACCTCGGGCTGCTTCTTTCCTGCTTTAATTTTGGTTTGATGTTCTCGGGCGTCCATTTACGAGGAAGGGCCAGGAATCTCTGCTTCAGAGAAGGCGGTGTGTGGCCTCTCAGGTCTGTGGTCGGGAGAGACACGAACAAGGTGGGACAGATGGACGGATGGACGACGGGACGGCCGGGAGGGAAGTGGGGGTCTGGTCCTGGGCTGCGTGCGGCCCCGCTCCCATTCCAGAGAGCTTGAGGGTCTGCACTGGGGCCCTGCCCACCCCGCTTTCTAACATCTTGTCAGGGAGACTAGAACAAGGGCCTGCCTCCTGAAAGCACCAGGAGGAAGGGGAGGAGGGCTCCTGCCCTTGGGATCGGCTGGAGGAGATGCCTTGGGCAGTGGGAGGGCATTCCCTCCCATCCAGAGTCCTTAAGTAGATGAACCTGGCAAGGACAGTTGGCACGTCTTTAAAGCTGAGCTTTCCCACCCAGCCCGATGCTAATTAATTCACAAATTAGAGGAGGGCCAGAGGCCTGGGCTGCCACGTCTGTGGCTTCTGCTGGGGAATCTAAACAGGTCAATCCCAGGGGGCTTTGGGATGAAGTCCTATCTGGGAAGACGGCAGACACTCCCCCACCTACTGAGAAAAAGCTCTTTGCTGTGGAACCTGGGATTCGTGCAGCTCTTCCCCATGGGCCTTCATCTGAAAGCTCACGGGGCCTGTGTCCTCGTCCGGGGGCGACCCCGCTAGCCACCCCGAAGCCGGAGAGCTCTCAGCCCGGGAAGCAGCCCCTCCTCTCCTCCAACACGGGGAAAGACAGCAGAGTCCCCGAATCCAGCAGACTTCGACAATGAGCGCGTAACCCCCGGCCCCCAGCCCGTAATTAACTGCTTATCTCAAGAGCGGCCCCCAGTGGGTTCGCAGGATCCAGCCCTGAAGGAGGCCAGCAAGGAAGGGAAGCTGAGAGTCAGGGGACCCGGAGTCCTGCTGTGCAACCTTGAAAGTCACCTGACCTCTGTTTGTCCCTCTGGGAAATGGGGAGATGCAGCCAAGAGGCTTTGTGGGCTTACGTGGGGAGTGGAGCCTGCTGGGTAGGGGGTCTCCAGGGTGGGCTCCACCTCTGGGGTCTGCACCTTCCTCTGTGCCAACCTTTTATCTGGGGCTTCTGCTCAGGGGTCAGCAGACAGGGCCAGAAAGGCTCATAGTGACCAACTCACGGGGCTGCCAGCAGCCCCATCCTGGAAAAGCCAGGAGTTGGTCAGGTCCCCGGAGTCACCGGCTGGATGCCTGGGTCCCACCGGTCGGGAGCCCAGAGCCCCTTGCCTCCAGCCTTTGGTTGGATGTGATCGCCTGGGCTGGACCCCCGTGAAGCCAGCCCCTTGACACCCCAGGTTGCTGGACAGTGGACCCTACAGACCACATCAAAGAGCATGGCACGGACCTCAGGGCAGCGTGTGACACAGGCCCCACGTCTCAGTGCTGGAGCAGCCCAGCCAGGCCAGGCCGCGGGAAGCCGTCCTGCAGGCCGAGCCCTGGGTGTGCCCCCTCCCTGCGCGCAGTGCCCGCCGTTGAAGAAAGAGGCCTCTCTGCACGGCGGAGCCTCGCGATGAGTTTCCACTCCTGGAAAGGTCCTTGACTTTGTGCCCCAGTTTCCTCGTCTGTCAGGGGGACACCCCGACCCCCATCCAGCATGGTAGGGACAAAGGTGCCCGAGGCGCCCGGTCCAGGGCCAGCTCTCTGCCCAGCAGTGCTGCCACGCGAAGGTGAAGCCTTGGCCCCAGCGGCAGGATTCCAGCTGTTTCTTAAGGCAGAGTTTCTCAGCTGGGAGGGCGCACACCCGTCGCCTGCTCCTGTCGCAGCTCCAGTGGGGTCCAAGCTGCGTCCCCTGAGAGCAGCCAGGCCCTGGTGCTCTGCCGCTACCCCAGCCTCTGCACCGGGGCCACCCCGTGAAGCCGTACGAGTCCATAAATCGTCCCTAAAAATCCAAACTGTGCCCTACATGGAGGATCCCAGCCGGACTCTGATACAAACCGGAGTATCCACAGCTTGTGGATTAACAGACCAAGGGCCGCAGAAACTCCGGTCGCCCGCGCCCCCCAACCCCGGTGTGGAGGTGCGGCCACATTAAGCCACGTGCTCGGTGCTCAGTCCCCAGAGCACGACCCCCACCCAGCGGAGGGCCGCGCAGACCCGGACCCGGACCCAGACCCGCCTGCTCTCCTCTGGGGTCTCCTGCCTCGCCTCACCCCGGTTACAAAACGCCTCCTCTTTGCTCCCTTGTGGGTGGAGGGACGGACCCGCCGACCACCCAATCCCGAGGAGCATTCTCGTCTCAGGAGCCAGCCCGGGAGGCACGTGCTGGATGGACAGAAACCTCTCGACACCAAATACTGGTGCTGGTGCCGAGTCAGTCCTCGTGGGACCAGAGCAGAGCCTGGGACGGGGACTCAGAGACTCGGCTGTGCAGGGTCCCGGTGGCGCTGTCCCGAGGGCGCCCGCCCACAGAGATGCCCACCGGCCACGCAGCCTCCCCACCCCTCAGTGTGCCCAGAACAGTCCGTCTGATCCACTGGAGATCAGCGAGGATCCCAGGGCTGTGCAGGTGACACCAGCTGGAGGCCCCTGGGGGTGTCATGAATCAGGGCAGAGGCCCAGCTGCCACCCGGCGGGGGCGGGGCACCTGCGGGGCAGGGGATGTGGTCACTGTGTGCCAGCCCCTCCCGTCGGGGGGCAGAGGCATCTCGTAAGTCCAGCCGCAGGCAGCTCTGGCTATCTCTCTCTAGACCACAGGCCTGGGCGCGTCTGTGTCCCCAAGCCCGTCACCAGCCGCATGGGCAAGCCCAGCAGAGAGGGACAGGAACAGACGGAGACTACAAACACCCACACGCAGAGCCCACGGGGATTTGTCTTCCTGAGACGCGGCTTCAGCTGCCTCAAGCCCCTTAGACAGATGGCCTGGTTCCCAGCAACCTATTTGCTTTTGAAAGGAAACCGGGTGGTGCTTGACGCTGCCCCCCACCCCAGGAGAGATGGCGAAATCAATGCCGGTTAAATCTCGCTTCAGTCACGAGATGTGTCGGACATTGGTGGGTGGGGGAAAGGCCGAGGGACGTCCCTCTAGGCCCTGGACGCACTCAGGAGCCCACCTGGGAGAGGATGTGAAGACCCACCGCGGCCTCCCGCACGCCTCTCAGCGGGAAAGCTAGGACTCACCCGAGGGCCAGCAGTTGGCAGTGGCGGGGACCGCGGGCATGAGCCTGGCGTGGGGAAGGGGCTGCCCCGCCGTGTGCAGAGGGCAGAGGGCAAAGGGCAAAGGTCGGCAGCTCATAGGGGTGAAGGCCCTGGGCTGCAGGAGCCGAAATCTCCAGCGGAGGCGCCTCTGGTCCTGGGACACCTGAGCAGCCGGCAGTGTTTTACAGATGAGGGAGGCCGCCCAGGGGGACAGCGGCCCGGTCGGGCTGCGGGGACCACGTGTCCTCCCCCCTCCTCCCAGCGAGGGTCTCCAAACAAACAGAAGTGCGGTCACTCGGGGCCAGTCCCTCACTGCCTGTCCTGCCCAGCCTCCACCCTCTCCACCCGCCCACCTCCAGAGCTGCCCAGGTTCTGCAGGGCCAGGACGGCCGGCTGTGGACACGGGGGCCTTGCGCACCTGTCCCCACTCAGGCAAACCCGAGCCGCGAATGACCCCGGACCGGGAGAGACAGAAGCCAGACAGGAGGAAACGTATTAAAACGTGGTCCTCTTTACGAATCACAAAGCTCAGTCTGACCCAAGGAAGTTCTACCGTCCGGGCGATTTAACAGGACAAACCGCTGCTGACTCAGCCGACCCCAGAACCAGACTCTGCGACACCGTTCACGAAGGAGCCAGGTTTGTGCTCCGCAGTTTTGAGGGAAGGAAACCTCATCTCTGTTCTTAAACCGTTCAGTCACAACTGTTTCGAAAACGTTATCAGAGGAAAATTCTAGAGGGAAATACATCAAAATGTCAACTTTAGACCGTGAGGCTATGGGTGATCCTTTCCCTTCTTTCTTGGGTTCTGATATTTTCCAGATGTTAAATCACGAGCCTGTATTCGTTTTATAACTAGAAAAAGTATTACAAGAACGTCCCTGTTCGATGCAATGGAAGGAATCCCTCAGGTGTCTCCCCCCAAACACGCGTGCACACACCTGCTTCTCTCCTCCTCACGGGTGCTCGTGGAGACCGAGTCTGAATCCCTCGGATTGAGCAGCTGTGAACCCGTGTGTCCCACGTAGGGAGCAACACCGCCGGCGAGGTCCGGGCACTCTGTAGGGTTGTCATGAGCTCTAAGAGGTGAAGGGCCCCCGGCCCAGCCCCTTCCTCATGAGAATTCTGGATCCCTGGGGCCGGGGGCGCTCAGCCTGCAGCCTGTGCTCCGTCTCCAAGGCTGGGGCAGCCGGGTCCTTTCGAGGGACCCATTGTCACCGCCGTCCCCACAGGTGTGGGAGCCGTCTCGGGAGTCCCTGCCAGCTTCCCGCGCACGCCCGGCAGTAGCACCCTGGCCCCGTCCCAGCTCGTCCACAAAGGTAAGGCGGCGAGGGTGCCGGCCCCAAGGGGTGGCCGAGAGTGAGGGGGGACAGGAAGGTCATCAGAACGGGGCCTTCTCCACCTCGGATCACTCCCCTTGCGTGTCAGTCGCGCTCGGGCCCTGGCTGCTGGAAGTTAGCAACGTTCTCTGCAAGGAGGTGAGCCGATCCCTCCACGGGTGCCGGGGCCCCTTGGACCACGCTGGTGACTCAGGCGTACGCAGCAGGGAGCCGGAGGGGAGGCCAGCCCCCGGGGCTTTGGGCCTGACTCAGGGGAGCCTTGCTGGCTTTCAAGTGAACCTGCCCACCCGACACTTTAATACTTGTTTCCAGTAACTGTGCTTCACCCCCAAGTCCTCAAGGCTGGGGGGCTGCAGGACCCTGGCCTTGGTGTCTCTCAGAGCAAGACTGGGGCTTGTTCCCGTGCTGCCCGGTTGGGAAGCACGTTCCGGGCCCACGTCTCAGAATCCCAGGGCGCACGGCCCACCAGCCTGACCCCTGCATTCACACGGAGCACCGAGGCAGGAACTTAGCTGAAGTTCTGGACCTCACTTCCTCCAGGACGGAGGTGGCACCAGCACAGAGGAAAGGAAAACACGAGGACCACCCAGATGCACCCCACCCGGAGGGGCAGCGCCTGGCTACCGGCTCTAGTGCCTTTTAACAAAGAGGGGCCGGCCTCCCTCTGGGGGCCGGGGGCCTGGGTACCTGGGTCCTGCTTCGGGAGAGCGGGTCCTGCTTGGTTCCCTCAGAGAATTAGGACCGGTCTCCCCTTTTCGGGGAGACGAGCAGAGGACGTGCGTGGCAGCCTGGGCACGCCTCTGCCTGGGCCCTGGGCACACGGAGCCCGAGGCTGCAGGAGAAGCTGGAGCCACACCGGGGATCAAGTCTCGGCCCTCGGAGGCGACGCTTCCACCCCGGCTCTTGCTGGGAAAAATCTTGGATTGAACTGTCTTCAGGACAGTTTAGCTCGTGGGCCCCCTTCTCTCCACACCCACCTGCTGGGTCCCCAAAGAAGTAGAACCGAGAGCAAACACCCGGGAGCAACCTGGGCATCCGCCGCCACTGGCCAGCAAGGGGGCCGGACGGGTGGTCCGACGTGACGGCCGGAGCGGACTTTTAGCGCTTGTTTCTCAGACGAAGCCAGCGTTTTGGATCCCGAGGGTCCCCTGGAGGGTCAGCGGCAGGGCCACTGCTCACCGGGTCCGCGGCCTCGCAGGGCGGCCTGAGCCCCGAGTCACGGCCTTCTCTCCCGACCGCAGCAGAGCTCTCGGGCCAAGGACACCTGGCCACGGCCCTGGTCATCGCCATGTCCACCATCTTCACCATGGCCGTCGCCCTCGTCCTCATCCTCATGTTCTACATCCTGAAGGCCAGGCCTCCCGCCCCAGGTGCCGCCCCCGTGCCCCGCGCCCCCCCCCCCCCCACCGCTCCCCCCGACGCGAGCCGGCCGCCCACCCCCTCTGTACCCGCAGCCTGCTGCCCCAGCGCCCCCGTGAAGAGCCCGGAAACCCCTGTGAGCCAGGAGGAGGAGAAGAAAGCGGCCCCAGGTGGGGGGCAGCCCCTGGGCCGGGCGCCCGGGAGGGCGTGAGCTGAGGGCCGGGCGCGCGCGCCCCTCTGGGGAGGCCGGACGCTGACACCTCCCCAACTCGCTCCCGTCCCCACAGACAGCGTGGTGATGTTCTCCGAACAGGACGAATTCGAGAAGCTGACGGCAGCTCCGGCGAAGTCGGCCAAGAGGTGAGTCGGGCACAGCAGCCCAGGGCGCGGCGGGCGGGCCCTCGGGGGTGCGAGCGGGAAGGGGCGCTAGGCTGCCCCGCCGGGCTCCGTGTCCTGCCCCTCCACGTGGCGCCGCGGCGGGGCTTCGCTTCCGTGACCCACTTGCTAGGACACAGGGCTGTTTTTAAATCGATCTTCAGCCAAACCACAGGAGGCGAGCAGGGTGCCTATGCGGAAGAATGTGGTTCTTCGTCTGCTTGGAGTGATTTCGGGAGCGTGACTAGGGCCGCGGCCTGGGCGGGGGCAGGGGGGTGACATGAGCCCCCCTGCCCCCCGTGGGGGGTCCCGAAGCCCCCCGCCCCACCCCCGTCGGAGGGGGTCCCCGGGCGCAGGCTGTGTTCAGCTTTGTTTCCAGCAACTCCAGGCGTCTGCGGGGTGCGGCGCCGGCCCGGGACCCCGTCTGCTCGGTGGAGACTCGGGTGTGGACGGCCGGGAGGTGGGGAGGACCCAGAGCAGTGTCTATCCGTCTCGAGGCCCGTGCCCAGAGCCGCTCGGCACAGCGGGGACAGCTGCCGGCGCCCACGGTCCCCACTGCTGGGGCAGCAGGTGAGGCCAGCCAGCCCGGGCGCCTTTAACCCTAACCCTGTCTCCGTAGTGAGAACGACGCCTCCTCGGAGGAGGAGCAGCTGCTGAACCGGAGCCTGGACAGCGACGAGGAGCTGGCCCCCGACGGGCAGGGCCCCTCAGAGCTGTGCCTGCTGTCGCTGGTCCACCTGGCCAGGGAGAAGCCGTCCACCGCCACCAAGGCGGCCGGGGTGAGGCCCACGCCCGGCCCCCAAACACACCGCCTGCCACTGAGCGGGCGCTGCTGAGTCCGGGGGCTCCTCCCACGAGCCCCGCCAGAAGGCAGGCTCAAAAGGAGGCGTTAAGGACAGAAAAGTTAGTTCCCTTATTATGCAGCTTTATAGAAGAAAAGGGAAAACAACAAACCAAGAGGAGAAAGTTTAAATGATTTGGAACAGCACAGGACAACACATCCTTTGTAAACGTACTGGAATATACCCACCCGGACAAGACACATGCGCACACGCGCCTGCCGCCCAGAGAACGGCCGGGCGCCGCGGGGGCCGAGGTGCAGCCTCGGGGTCACTCTCGACAAGGATGCGCCCTGGCTGCCCAGCTCATTGACCCTTGGAGGGGGCCTGTGGGGTCGTCCCAAGAGATGGTGGCTCCGAGGGCCACGTGTGCACCCCGAGCCGCCCGCTCTGGAGAGCGCCAAACGGCTCCGTGCCTGCAGGAACCCCCCTGCAGGCTGGGGCCCCCAGGTCCGTCCTGCCATACAGACCGAGGCCAGACGTGGCCTCTGGTCGTCTTTGAGTCTGAATGTCTAGTGGAGCCCAAGAAGGCCCTGTGAGCAAGGAGGGCGCCAGAGCTGGGTGACCCAGGGGAGAGGCTTCCTTCTGTGAATCTGACAGCCGTTCCTGCCAGGCCGCGGTTCAGCGTTTCTGATGGGAAATCGGGAAGGCGGCTGCCCACCAACACTGAGGTGGAGAATTAGGTGCTTTGCTGCCGTTTTCTCGCTTTCTGAAACTTAATACTCACCTTTTTTCGTAGATTCAGAGTCGAAGGAAGAAAATACTGGACGTGTATGCCAACGTGTGTGGCGTTGTGGAAGGTAAGCGGAGGGCCAGGGGGCACTTATTCCTGGGGACCCTCTCTGGCCATCTGGCTGGGTTTGGCTCTTGGGTCTTTCAGTTTCTCTCTCTTGTTCAGGTAGGTAATTTCTATTCCGCTATCCAGTTCACTAATTCTTTCCTCTTTATTCTGCCATATCTACTGGGCTTTTAATCTTGGTTATTACATCTTTCAGTTCTAACATTTCCATTTGGTTCTTTTTTTTTTTTTTTTTGCGGTACGCGGGCCTCTCACTGTTGTGGCCTCTCCCGTTGCGGAGCACAGGCTCCGGACGCGCAGGCTCAGCGGCCATGGCTCACGGGCCCAGCCGCTCCGCGGCATGTGGGATCTTCCCGGACCGAGGCACAAACCCACGTCCCCCACATCGGCAGGCAGATTCTCAACCACTGCGCCACTAGGGAAGCCTCCGTTTGGTTCTTTATACTTTCTTTTGTTAGCCTTTCTATTTTTTCTTACCTGTTTCAAGTGTCAGTATGTTTGTAATTACTTGTTGAAGCACTTTTATCGCGGCCTCTCTAAAATCTTTGTCCGATGCCCCAACATCTCTTGTTATCTCAGTGTCGGCGTTTACTGATTGTCTTTTTTCACTCATTTGAGATCTTCCTGGTTCTTGGTCATGATGAGTGAGTTTCTATGGAAACCTGAACAGTTTTATGTGATGTTCTGAGACTCAGGGTCTTACTTGAAGCTTCTGTGCAGCTGGCTTCCTCTGACACACCTGGGCGGGGGAGGGGCACCCCTTGTCACCGCCAGGTGGCCGTGGACGCGCGGGTTCCCACTCGGCCTTCGCTGACACCCGTGGGGGTGCGGGTGGGCATCTGCTCTTCCGAGTGGTCTCCACCAACCCCACGGGGGCAGGGAGGCTTGTTACCAGCCGGTGAGGAGCAAGCCCCTGTCCCCACCTGGCCCTGCCGACACACCTGGTGCTACGGCCTCCTGGGAGTGGACGCCCAGGCTCCCACTCAGCTTTGCTGGCCTTGGAGGGAGTGGGACCAGGGCTGTTCTGTGTGTCTGGCTGTAAGAGGGCAGTCACTGTCCGAGTGTTTTCTTCTTGCTGAGAGAGCAGGCTTTTGACAGGCGTTTTGTCTGTGCTTGTGGGTGTGTCCCGGGTCTTCAGCTGTGCTACCAGGAGGAAGAGGGAAGAGCACGTCTACTGCATCTTCCAGAAGTGGAAACACGTTCTTTTTTAAGTGCCTCTGGCCGAGTCTGACGTACAGTGGGGTCTGAGAAATGCTAGGCCACTGACTTGGCAGTGACTTGGCTCAGGTGACACCCACGCCAGGCTGTCCTTGGAGCACCTTTCATGAAGGTGACTGTGGTCCCCATAAAGGGACCTGATACCGGCAGGGGCATCTGACTAAGAGTGGCCCGTATCAAAGGCATTGGTGATGGCCCACCATGTCCTAGAGGGCGTCCTAGAGGGCTGCTTGGATCAGGGGAATGGAGGGGCTTCGCGTGTGGCTGGCAGTGTCCCAGGAGTTGTTTGCCTTAAGCATATATTCTGTGTGGTTTTCTGCATTTGTGTTTTATTTTACAGTTTTAAAAAAGAGTCTAGAAAGCCTTTTCGAAGGTGCCGCGCTTCTGTCGATCTCTGACTGTGGCCCTTTGTCGCGCAGGCCTCAGCCCCACGGAGCTGCCGTTCGACTGCCTGGAGAAGACCAGCCGGATGCTCAGCGCCACGTACAACTCAGAGAAGGCTGTGGTGAAGACGTGGCGCCACCTGGCCGAGAGCTTCGGGCTCAAGCGGGACGAGATCGGGGGCATGACGGACGGCCTGCAGCTCTTTGACCGCATCAGCACGGCCGGCTACAGCATCCCGGAGCTGCTCACCAAGCTGGTGCAGATCGAGCGGCTGGACGCCGTGGAGTCCCTGTGCGCAGACATCCTGGAGTGGGCGGGGATCCCGCCGCCCGCCGCCCCGCCGCCCCCCGCGTCCTGAGCAGGGCCCACGGACCCCGTGGCTGGGCTGCCTCCCGTGCACCAGGGACGCCTTGCTGGTCCGAGAAACGGGAGGAAACAGGCCCGTCTCCTGGTCTAACCAAAGACAGAAACCCACGTGGACATGCCAACCCGCCGGCCTCACCAGCCCCAGTGAAGTCTGTGCGCATCCGTGCATCCCACCCGCCACTCCCTCCTCCGCGGACACGGTCGGCGCCACCCGTGTGCACCAGCAGTGCCGGGAGGACAGACTTGTGAAGCCTCTGGTCCCTGGCTGCGGGGAGCTCACAGCCCGGGAGAGACAGACGTTCGCCTGGAAGACGGCACACAACCCGAGCAGGGGAGCGCTTCCTCTGGGAGATGAAGCAGGTGGGCGGGCGTCGCCACGAGGAACACAGCTCCAAGGCTGGGAAAGCGGCAAGAGTCAGGCCCTGCGCCACGCCCTCCCGCTCCAGGCTCAGCGTGGGTCTGAAGCACCCACGTGGTCCTGGGTCACCGTCTCCCTGCAGCCCTTCCGGTCACACGGAAGCCCCTGCCACCTGCCCCACGCGCTGGTCTGCAAGGCGTCCGGTCAAGGGCCGCTGCAGCCAACCTCGCTGCTGCGTGAGTCCAGCCTGGGGGCCGGGGTCCCTGCACCGTTTCTCGCTCTCATCCGCACTCGGATGGCACCCTCTGCGGGCAGCAGTGCTCAGGGACACAGGCCACTGGCTTCAGATAGAAACAAGTGGTCGGCTCTGCCTGGAAAAGGAAATCACGACTTCCTGAGAGGCCAGCCACGTAACACCAGGTTTCCTCGTGGTGCCTTCCGAGCCCGTCACGGAATGTGAGGCCTGCAGCCACGGAGCGCCTGGGCTCAGGGTCTGGGGACCTGGTCTGCTCGCGCCAACGTGGGCCATTTTCGTCCCCTCCCAGGCCTCAGTTTCTGTTCTGCAAATAAGAGGTTAGTCTGTGATTCTGAATCAGGGAAGATAAAGTTCAAGTGAGCAAAAATGAAATGGAGCTGCAGGAGGTGCCAGGCCTTCCTAACGTCAGCATTCCTGAGCATCCACCGTGTGTCACAGGACTTTTAACAGGCACATCCAGTGTTTCACAGTAACTTTGCTGACTTCATGGCCCTTTAAACATACTGTAGTAAGTTTTATCAGGAATCTAAGTTGAATTATAATATTTTTAGGCATTTATTGAGTGTATGGCTTTCTATCTTTGCTCAGCAAATACAGGAAACTATATATATATTTCTTTTTTACCAGAAAGCCAACCTGGTATTTCTGGAATGCATGCTACCCTAGTTGGTCATGGATTAATGTTCCTGTAATATACGGTTGGTGTTGATTTGTTCATATTTCTTTTAAACTTTTGAACCTCTTATTCTTACTTTCTTTGACAATTTTTGGTACTGGGTTCATGCTATCTGTATAAAATGAATGTTTTTTCCTACATTCTGGGCTAGTTTAAATAGCTTTAAATAGTTCCTCTTTGAAATGTTAAAACAATTCACCTGCAAAACATCTGGAATTAATGTCATTTTAAAAATTAATTTTCACGCTTCTGTAAGACTTAAATGATTTTCTGTTGCAGATTTCTTGAGGCAATTCTGAAAGTTTGTCTTTTTCTAGAAAACTGTCCATTACATCCAGATTTTCAAATTTATCAACATAGGGCAGTACGGAATTTATTCGTAATTTTAAAAATCTCCCTTACTTATCCTAAATATATATTTTTATTCTTCACATGTTGCTGGCTTTCTATGTTTTGCCATGTCTGTATACATATTTTAGTTTTCAGTTAAAAGCAATCTCTTCTGCTTTTAATAGTGGTTACTCTGACATTTTCCAAAAGCCTTCTTTATCCTTCATTCTTCTGTCGAAGTCAATACTGAGATGGACGGTGAAAATGCAGAAAGCTGCTTTTTACTAGAGCTCCCGCTCTCCACCTAGATCCCAGGGCCCCCGTTAATTCTGTTTTTGACATCGATTAATAGAGTCTCATCCAAACACTCTTAACTATTGCTTTCCCCATTATTTACCCTTTTGAGGAATTTAACATTTCACTCCATTTTATACACAAATTACACCAAAACTTTAAACCTATTTACATTTCAGTGGTTCCAGAGCCCACTACAGTCTTTCGGTACGAGGTTGAGTTAGTAAACTCAATTTTAAGTTGGTTACAGTAATCTGTGCAGTTTCTTTTCTCAGGAATGGTACGTAAGTGGATAACTTCTGAACACCTGTAAATCTGAAAACACCAACGCCAGGCATGTTCACTAGGTGTGAGTCCTCCCGATTGACCTCTGGCACCGCAGGAGCTGGCTTGCTTTTCTCCTCCTGCAGGTAGCGGCCCATCACGCCTGGCATGCGCTCACGGGCCTTCAGTCCCCACTCGACTCGGGCTCTCAGCTCGGCTTCTGCTCGGCCTGTGCCCCGTGGCCCCTTCGGAAGGAAGCGCCAGCCCCACTGCCGTGCGCCCGCCGCCCTCTCCCGGGACCTCCCCTGCCCCCCAGCACTGGCTCCGCCTCCTCAAGCACTGGTGATGGGTTTGTTTCTCGCGTTCACTGTCGCTTCTGCATTTTTAAGTGCCTGTAAGCCTCACCATCACATTAGCCAGCTCTTTATGGGTTTGTTTCTGCTTCACAAACAGCACAGTCTCTTACATTCTTTTGAAGGGGCCCAAGTTTCCTGAGACTTTCTTCCAGATCCTGAAAATGAGATTAAATGCTGATAGAGGATAATCTCTGTGAGTCTTCAGGATGATTTCTTCTGTGTATCAGTTTTCTGTCCTACGCCCCGAGCTCTACCCAGACCTCTGGCTACGTCACTCACCTTTGATGGCAAGAGAGCTCTCTGGGTGCGGGAACTATGGCAGCTGAAGTGTGTGTACATACGCTTCTAGAAGGGGGACTTTTAACATATTAAGAAAACAGAACGATGACACGCTCTAACCTTGTTCCCACATGAACGCCAATTTATTCCAAAGAATTTTCCTAAAACATTTTTACAAAACGTAACTCCAGGCTCATTAACCCTGAAAATTCCATCGTGTACATTAGTACCACCTTAGCTGAATGGAAAAAATCCACATTCCACAGCTTCTACAGGTTCCATTTTAAAGGTTAAAAAATTTTTCCATCTTTCATGATAAATGATGCTACTCGTAACTTTACTTGGTCGTTACTTTGGTGATTTTTACAATCTTACAAGTAGCAACACATAGGTAATACCTATAAATAATAATGAGCCAGCCTAAGGGTTTGTACTGGCGGTCAGGGAGTTGCATTTTGTTAAACCCAAATTGAACAGAGTTGAATTCAGGTTAATACAGAGAAATGCATGCTCTGGATGTGTCGTCCTTTGTATTTCTTGAAGCATCAGATGAACTGTAAAGAGTTCAAAGAGCTTCTTATTACTCCTGTAAGAGAATGAGCACATTAATTTAATTACACACACTTAGGAACAGTGAGAGATACGTTATGTGTAAGTGTGGGGAAATGGCACCTGTTTTTAAAAATAATGGAGGAAATGGATAACTAAAGGATTAACATGCCAAGACAAACAACATAGCTTGTATGAAATGGCCTAAAGTGGAAAAGTATTCAAGGAGAAAAGAGAATATTTTATCATCCTGAAACGTGCACCCTATTCACTACTGGAGCGGACTTTTCCCTCACAGCCGGAAAGAGTGAAATACTTGACCACCTTATTTTAAGTAAGCTGGGCTTTCTAATGCAGCAGAGTATTACCTGGCCTCTTGACTTGGCTCCAAAATACCTTTGCAACCATCCTCTGTATAGTAACCACTCAGTAACTTCACTTTCGATCAGTGAGAATGACACCTGGTAGCATATTTCCCATTTCCTTGTGTACATCTATCTGTTTGCCTCTCCAGTAACCCACGTGACCACCACCCGATACAGAAGGGTTTACAGATTTACCCTGAGACTTGCTTGAGCGTCAACTTCTCCCAACTCCTCATTCAAGCTTCGTTCTAGTTCTTCATCTACGTCTGAAATGAACACGGACTACAAAACACATTGCCAGCCGTAAAGCACTCTGGCCCAAGGACACAGCTGCACTGGGCACTACTTCAACAAAGCCCAGGGATTAAAAGCTGAGAAGGAATTAAACCTAAGTGACGCCACTGCAGCCTTGTGCCACCACAGAGGGTAAACGGCAACAGGCCTCCTCGAGAATTTACTGATTACAAATCGAGACAATCACAGCCAGTCGGCCTGCAGGCAAAGGAAGACAATGAACTGACAAGTTTAGCTGATACCAGAGCTAAACTCCTAAGTTGGTGAGTTGCGTATGAGGTTACAATTTGACAATAATTCCCTACAGTGCAGTACGGTGTGCGACACCAAACAGAAGAGACGGACCTGCGGTCACACAACCACAAGGAATTTCAGGATGCGTTGTATTCACCATCCCTGCATGCTGAGGCGTGGCGAGACACCCAGGTTCGCTGCCATGGAAGCCACAGGCGAGGGGACGGGGGCGGGGCGGGCAGAGGAGCTGAACCAGCCCAGCGCTGCACTGTCATAAAAACGCAACGGACAGAAGGTGCTCAGAGGTGCCTCAAGGGAAACACTGGCATATACAAGACTCCAGGAAAACACGGCTTAAAGCCTATGTCCTTTTTTTATAATTTATAAACTGGTTTTACCGATGTGTGCATTGGGGAAAGAAGAAATATGAAAAGAAAGCCCTCAATTCTTGCAATAAAACCAAACCAGTGGCAGGAGCATGCCCATAAGAGTTTGTTACCAGCAACATTTAAAATCTTTTCTGCCTGATTCATTCTCTTCCCTAAACTCACTGCAGTCAATAATAAGGATCTACAAAATAGTGTTTTATTCTCTCCCTTATTTTCACCTGTTGCATCACAGAATACCAGTGTGCAGGAAGCTGTTCGAGGGTTCACTCTGTCCCTAAGCGTGTGGTCTTGGATCAGTGTTAATATTCTACACACTTATTGGAAACTTTGATTTAGTCATCACAGTTGAGCCACTACAGGATTCGGAAACATCTAAATGATCACAGTAAGATACGTCCTAACAAAAAATGTTAGAAACACGAAATTCTTACTTGATTTTGGACAGTTTCTGTAGGATGATGCTGAGCTTCTCTAGGACGTGGAGGTCGAGCTTCGGGCCCCGGAGCAGCACCGAGCAGGTTCGGAAGAAGAGGGAGCAGCTGCACACCTGCAGGAAGGGCTGCAGGAACCCTGCGAGACAGGCGGGTCCGCGGTGAGGGGCCAGCGCGCCTGCGGACGGGGCTCACCAACACTGAATTGGGTGTTCATTCTTTCCCCTCCTAAACTATGGGGAAAAGTACCATCATCTGAAGAATTAAAATACTACTGGCTCTTGTTGAATGATGCAAACCGAAGGTAAGACCATTTCCCCTGGTGTCAAACTTCCATTAAGCGGAATCTAGAAGAAAGTCCGTAAGAGGAGGCTGTTTAAATACTTAGCGGTAAGAAATTCTGTTGGGGTAGTAATTTTTTAAAAACCCTAAATTTAAGAATTTCATTTACGTGCTAATGACAACTTACATAATCGCTGAATAGGAAAAAAATTTTAAAGCATAAAAGCAAAAGTGGGAAAGATTCATAAAAGAAAAGATTGAAAAATTTTATAAGGTAAAAAACTTTAAATGTCTATGTAAAAGAAATGAGAACAAATTAAAAGGCGAAACTCTAAAAAACAAAACAAAAGGGAAATGCCAAACTTGGTGAGGCGGGAGTTGGGGGCAGAAATCTCCTCGTAATATATTTGCCAGAAGAATTGATATTTTACTATAAAAAGAGCTCCTATAAATCACTAAGAAAAAGATGGACCTAATATTTTTAGAAATGAGCAAAGGGTGCAAGCAAGCAACTCACAACAGAACAAAAGCAGTAAAAATATTCAGCTCAGTACTGATGTAATGAAATAACTGGAATTTGCCAGATTCGTATGAAAAGACTTAAGTGTGTATATCCTTTGACTCTGACAGAGACGTATACAAAGGTGTATGAAAAAGAGTCCCTGTAAAGTCTGTAACCGTGAAAACTGAAAGCTCCACTGAACAAAACAATGTGTAAAAATGCTTTCCAAGGTGTAAATCACTTACATTTGTAATTAGGGAAGCTTGGACAGAAACAAAAATCATACAATAACATTAAACTGTGGCCTTTAAAATAGTTAAATTCCCCTGTAAAACTCAGGGGCTCCCAAAATGGAGACAGAACTTTATTTCAAGCACAAATCAGTGACTAAAGGACGTAAGAATAAGAGAAGTCTGCGCTCATCATTCTTTTTGAGCACATAAGCACAGCCGGAAAGACTCTATGTCAGTATTTTGATGGTGAACTGAGGAAAATAAACTATTAAGTAGTGAAACTGGCAAACCCCAAAATAACAGTCGGAGGAATGTTTTGGTAACAGGAAGTGAAAGCTGGTGCATGGAAACAAGGTTGTGCCCTTTGCACGGGACCCCGCGGTGAGAAGCTGGAGGGGAAATGCACACCTCCCCACGGGAGCCCACCAAGTGTCTACATGTGTTTCGATCTCAGACACACAGACTCTTTCTGAAGAATGAACTTTAGGTTATGAGTATGGTGCACATAATCTGCAAACAGATTAAAAATACACCCAGAGTTCAAGCAGCTTCGTTAAGCAATTGTATACCTTCCTCGGTTCAGATCCTGAGACCCGTGGTGCAAGTCACTCTCAACTGGAAGGCTGACCACTGCACGGCTGACGAGTGAGGTCCGGGCAGAGGGACAGCCCCCAGTCACTGCCGGAGCCACCTCGGGGGGTTCTCAGCACTGCTACAGGCCACAGTATCAATGCTTTCCATTTAAAAGCCCGCAGAACACCTAAGCAAGGTATGATAGTTGTTTGTAAATTGCAGAAGTGTGAGAGAGTGCATCTCCCTTTATTTTGCTTTACTTTATGTGTAAATCAGGTCCTGGCATGAATAAAACACAGATATTTACAAGTAAGCACTTCCAAATAAAAGTGAACTTCCTTGTATGACCTCTGTAATGGAAAAAGGCCAAGACCATGCAAAGAGTTTAATATACCTGCATATTTTAAAAGTAACGCTTATAAAGGTCTTTTAGAAGCAGAAGAGGTTCACTGGCCTGACTTCCAATCTCTCTTCTGACCTGTGAGACAGACGTCAAACAAGAGAAAGGAAACGCAAAGATTCATATATGCATTCGGTTAGGTTTACCTATAAAGGTGAAACATTATAGTCAACATTTTCTTCAGTACTACCGTGTTTAAATTAATTATATATTTTTTAAGCTTAGAAGAATTTCAATTTGAATACACGTGGCCCGTACGAGAGAGGAAAAGAAGAACCAAAGGCCCAAAAGGCCAGGTGACTCCTCTTCTAAACTTCACTGATGTCTTCACTGATTAAAATGGGAAGATAAAAGTGCTTGAGAGAATTTCTCTCCCCAACACCTAGTCGTATGGATCAAAAATTGTAAAACAAATGAAACAAAAAACCTCATTTACAAAAACCAAACCCACACACAGACACAGGAAGGGCAGAAGTCCTCATCACAACCTTAAAACTGGCAGCAGGCAGCCCAGGACAGAAGCACGAAGTTCCAGAGCAGGGCCTGAGCCCACCTCGACGCCCCTCTTCCGCAAGACACGGGGGAGGGGACACAACCTCGGGAATTCTCACCACCACCCCCCCCCCCCTCCGCAAACCCGCAGGGGAGCCACTGCCGCCTCTTCACTCCTCTGACAGGGAATCAACTGAAAACAAAGTCCCAGAGCGAACTGTACTGGGAACCAGCTGAAGCCAAGAGAATTTCTCTCTGGGAACAGGACACCCACGCCTCCCACTAACTAGGTTAAATGAACCCAAACGAGATAGTTTAGCAGAATCTGAGAAGTGAGAACACAGCCCTGAGAATCTGGCAAAGAGCACGTCACCACCAGAGCCACCGGCTACAGGAAAGAATGGATACGTTAGGAAAAAGGGCTTTCAAACTGTGGCACGGAAGGGAGAGAAAACCTGGACTGGGACGAATGGTAGGCCCGCCCCGTCCACAAGGACAGGGAACCAGAGTCATCAGAGACAGATGAACCGGTTTGCAAGGCAGAAATAGAGACACATGTAGAGAACAAATGTATGGACACCAAGCGGGGGGCGGGGGGGGGGATGAATTGGGAGATTGGGATTGACATATATACAGTAATATGTATAAAATAGATTTAAAAAGAGACAGCACGTCAACTCGGTGAGCATGTTATAGCAATCAATCAACCAATCAATCAGAAAGGGATATAGCACACACAAGGCAGAGTCAAACCTAAAAGAAAACACAAAGAACAGAACAGTTTTCCATAAGAGTTCTGAGGTCTCAGTTAACCTAATAACAGGGCTAGTCAATAAAATAAGAAAGAAAAGATGATAAACAGGATTTAAGAAAGAGAGAATCAAAACACCACCATTAAAGAAGTAATAAATTAAAACATCAAGAAACCGAAAGGACAGAGCTGAAAATTAGATTACTGTCATAACAATCCGATCATCACAGAGAATGAAAACAAAAATGAAAGGACCAGAAAGAAGCCAAGATATGGAAAACCATCAAAAAAGATCCATGAGGACAACTGGTGTTCCTAACGATATAAAGTTAATAAAAGAAAAATATTACATATTATGTTATATGTGAAATGCTAAGTGGACACAGAACAGCAACCCAGGCAACATCCAAGGGCTACACCGTGGGCTTGAGGGAGGAAGCAGCTATCAACCACCCAGGAGAGCAGCGGGGCACCACTGCTGGGAAGGCCAGGCTGCCCTCTGGCCTCTCGAGACAGCCGCGAAGCACCACGTGCGACCCAGCATGAGCACTCAGACGGGACCTCCTTGAGTGTAGGCGCCCCGGCAGCGCTTCCAACGCAACACGAAGCAGCCTCCACAGCACCTCCTAAACTGGGGGGTGCACACAGGCGAGGGAGCAAGATTAAGAGATCGTTCAGGGACTTCCCTGGTGGCCCAGTGGCTAATAATCCGCCTGCCGGTGCAGGGGACACGGGTTCGAGCCCTGGTCCGGGAAGATCCCACGTGCCGCGGAGAAACTGAGCCCATGCGCCACAACTACTGAGCCTGCGCTGTAGAGCCCGTGAGCCACAACTACTGAGCCCGCGAGCCACAACTACTGAAGCCTGCGCGCCTAGAGCCCATGCTCTGCAACGAGAAGCCCGCACACCGCAACGAAGAGTAGCCCCCGCTCGCCGCAACTAGAGAAAGCCCGCGTGCAACAACAAAGACCCAATGCAGCCAAAAAGAAATAAATAAAATTAATTTTAAAAAAAGAGATCATTGAGGATTAAGAACAGAAATGCAGAGGTTGCAGTCAAAGGACTAATCCTGAGCGCTGAATGTGACTAAATGTAAAACTAACATAAAGCAAATAAGAAGAAGACGCTAGCATGAAGCATGTGCAGATTCTGCCGTCACAGGAAAGATACAAACTAAACAGCCGGGAAGTGGAGGTGGGGAGAAGGAAAGAGCGGTGGTGCCAGTGCCCCACCTTCCACGGCTGGGTGTCAGCACTGCCTAAACCGAGCGGTGCAACCAACAGGGCACACTTAAAATGGGAGATTTTATGTTGTATATAGTTTACAATAAAAAAGGTAAAAATAGACTCGATGTTTTTCACCTTCTTTCTTTTTTTTTTTTTTTTTTTGTGGTACGCAGGCCTCTCACTGTTGTGGCCTCTCCCGTTGCGGAGCACAGGCTCCAGATGCGCAGGCTCAGCGGCCATGGCTCACGGGCCCAGCCGCTCCGTGGCATGTGGGATCTTCCCGGACCGGGACACGAACCCATGTCCCCTGCATCGGCAGGCGGACTCTCAACCACTGCGCCACCAGGGAAGCCCTCACCTTATTTCTTAACAGAAGGAGCTTGTGATCATTTTTGACTCAACTCTGCTTCATTTTTCCTGTTAGATTAAGCACGTCTCACTAAATAACGTGTGTAATGAGCCCCCTGTGTTACAGCATCTCCACCTGCCACCCACTCACCCGCCCCCCTCCTCCAAGGACACACGCACAGGACGGTGTCTGCAATTATATCCACCGAACACTGTTGATGGGTATTTCCAAATGACAAGGTTTCCGGGGATTTTTTTGGAAAAAACACTTAATGCTCTCTACAGTTCTGCCTTGCTTGAATGGTTTTTTTTTTTTTTTTTTGAGTACTAAAAGTTCATTGATGTTTAATTTTCAAATTGTGGTTAAACATGCATAACATAAAATTTACCATTTTGACCATTTATAGAAGTGTAGTCTTTGTTAGTGTGAAGTGCATTCACGCCGTTGGGCAAACATCCCCCCCACCCCCCCCCCCCCCGAGCTCTTCATCTTCCCCAGCTGACTCTGTCCCCGTGAAACACCAGCCACCCCTCCAGCCTCTGCCCCCACCATCCTACTTCCTGTCTCTATACATCTGATGATTCTAGGGCTCTCACATGAGTGGAATCATACAGGATTTATCCTTCTGTATCTGGCTTATTGCACTGAGCACAATGTCCTCAAGGCTCATCCAAGGTGTGGCAGGTGCCAGCATTTCCTTCCTTTTTAAGGCTGAGTAATATTCCATTGTGTGCAGACCACACTTTCTCTTGCTGCCTTCAAGATTCTCTGTCTTTGACTTTTGACAGTTTAACATCATGTGTCTCCGTGTGGGTCTGTCTCTCTGGGTTTATCCTGAACTTCACTGAGCTCTGGAATTTGGTTAGCTTCTTAGATTTGTAAAACCATGTCTTTCCTCAAATTGGTAAGCCTTCAGCCCTAGTTTTTCATATCACCTTCATGAATTCTCTTAGCTGGATCTTCTGGATAACTTGCTGCAGCTTCTACACCAGCACTTGCTGCTTCCTCTTGCTCTTTTATGTTACGGAGGCAGCTTCTTTCCCGAAACCTCATGAACCGACCTCGCCGGCTTCAGACTTTTCTCCTGCAGCTTCCTCACGTCTCTCAGCCTTCAAGAACTGAAGAGTCAGGGCCTTGCTCTGGATTAGACTTTGGCTTAAGGGAACGTTGTGGCTGGTTTCATCTTCTGTCCAGACACCAAGACTCTCTGCAATCAGCAAGAAGGCTATTTTGCTTTCTTATCATTCCTGTGTCCACTGAAGCAGCACTTTTAATTTCCTTCAAGAGCTTTTCCTTTGCACTCACAGCTCGGCTAAGTGTTTGTTGCAAGAAGCCTGCCTTTAGGCCTATCTTGGCTTCCGACATGCCTTCCTCACTAAGCTTCATCACTTCTAGCTTTTGATTTAAAGTGAGAGACATGTGAGTCTTCCTTTCACTTGAACACTTTGAGCCACTGTAGGGTATTAACTGGCCTAACTTCAATACTGTTGTGTGTCAGGGAACAGAGGCCAGCAGAGCAGTCAGAACACACACATTATTAAGTTCACCATCTTCTAAGGGTGCAGTTCATGACCCCCCCCCCAAACCATTACAAGAGTAACATCAAAGACCACTGATCACAGATCACCACAACAAATATAATAATAATGAAAAAGTTTGAAACACTGTGAGAATTACCAAAATGTGACACAGAGACAGGAAGTGAGCAAATGCTGGGGGAAAAATGGTGCCAACCGGCTTGCTCAAGGCAGGGTTGCCACAAACCTTCAGTATGTTTAAAAAAAAAAAAGTACTTGGAAAAAGCACAATAGAGCAGGGTGTGCTTGCAAATGTACATATTTTTGGATACTAAGACTTTTTGGTTTTTTGCCAGTTTCCAAATTTCTATTACTTTTATAATAAAAGTAAATTATACTTGAAAAAAACAAGGTGTGCAAAATGTACTCAAATACATTGTTGCCATTCAGGTGTGTCACCTTGGACAAGATGGTTTCTGGGGCACACAAGAGAATAAACTAACAATACAAACACAAACTTCAATGTTCTATTCAAACTACGTCTGACGAGAAAAGGAATGTATTCTTTAAAATAAAACTACATCTGACAAGAGAAGGAAAGTATTCTTTAAAATAAAGTAAGACTCATGTCCTTACACAGCTAAACCTAGATAAGTAACAGCTTTTACCACTGACAGGAAGAAAAAAAACCACCGAGTAGTTTTCTAAAAGCACATTGCTCAATTATTGTATGATTTACATTCACGCCCAAAACAGATAATCAGAAGCCCTCAATCTAAAAATAACTGTGTGCTCACAATACGTATGTTCAGGTAAATCAACGCACAGACCTCAATTTACACTCAAGGAAATGCGTCACAGCAGCTTTCAAAGAACTCTGCCTGCGCAGCTAAGGGCAGCCCTCACGCCTGGGGAGCAGCGGGGCTGGGCAGAGAAGGGACCCTGCGGCCGCAGGGGCCCAGGACGGACGGAGCTCCTACCACTTCTCCACCTCCGCAACAAGGATCAGTCTTCTTGAACTTGCCACCCAGTGCCAGGAACCCAGTACACTTTCCCCAAATACTGTCACGACAGTCAGTAAACAAGGCGGCCACCAGAATAGGTGGCTCCAGTCCCCCCAGGTCACAGCCCACCAGACAGAGCAGAACCCAACCAGAATCTGAGAAACCGAACTCAAGAACAACGATCCTAACAGCCAAATAAGGCAAACATTATATTAGACACAAATACACAGGTGCTTCGCTTTGCTTCTGTGTCTTGCCTACAAACCCCCTGCCCGAGGCCGGCCACCGGGCACCCGGCCTCGCGCACTCACTCCCAGGCTGAGCTCCCGTCTGTGGGCTCCGCTTCCTGAAAGGCATAATCAGAAATGCAACACAGGGAAAAGGAGCAGCTCCACGTGAAAAGGAATGACCGAAGCTAAATGGCTGCTTCTTACAAGTCGAGAGCTCACCTGGGGTCCAAACAACAAGGCAGCCAAAGCGAACCAGAGCACCCGGGCTCGGCAACGCCGTCCGTATCCGGGCTAGGTGAGGGGCCACCGCCCGCAAGTCAGAAGAGCGCGTTACCCCAGCACGACCGCCGGAGGAAACCGGGTCCCCACCCCCCCTGCAGGTGAGGACGTGTCTGAGGGCCGCGCTCCCTCCCAGCCTCAGGGACAACACGGGACACAGAGCGCAGAGAGAGGCTCGAGGACGGGAGTGACGCCGCAGAACGAATCCACACAACCGGGGCCCCCTGGAAACTGCACCGAGTTCGTGGAAATGTGGACGAAGGGTCAGGGGTGGGACTAAAGACGCTACCACACAGCATTTAGGGTATAAGAGGCACCAGGGCCTGACCCGCAGAGTCACACTGTCAGAAGAGATGTGACACTCACTGGATTCCACTGTCGTCTGCGGCAGGCTGTCGACGACGCAGGACAGGAGCCCTTTGCTGGGAACCTTCAGGTGGCTCAGCACCACCGGGACAGCCTGGTACTCCAAGAACAGGCTCTTCCCTTCATCCGCCTTCAAGTCCAGACACAGAGAGTCAAACGCCTGCGCCAGGTAGTCGGCTGAAAGACGGCGTCAAACAGCGGCTGCGTCAGTGGTCCAGCTGGTAACAGACGCAGACGGCAGGAAGGGAACACCGCCACTTCCATGGATCCAAGAGGAAAGGAAAAACTGAACGACCAGAGGCGACAGGCTGAAGGCCAACGGGGAGGGACATTACATTATGACAGGGCAAAAGTCGTTCAGAATTTCCCTACTGTAACACTTAAGTCACAATAAACACCATTCCTTCTTTACATCAAGAAAGAAAACAATGGATGCTTAATAGTAAACACCACAAGTAATGTTAGTCCCCATATCTGACTGTAACTACCACATGCTTCCACAGATCTCAACAGCATTAGTACCGTGATCTTGACAAGGCTCCTGAGATTACATTTTCTTGCTACTGCTGCCACACGGTCACCTGTTTCAAAATGCAAGTTCATACAAACGTGCTCAATGGGTTTTAAACCAGGGTTTCTGCCCTCTGATCCAGACCAAACAGGAGGCCCTCAAAGAGCCTCAGGAGACTGACCCGCCCGGAGTCTCCTGCGATGCCTCCACCGTGACGAATGGCTGGAGATCCGACCACAGCCGACGCAGGGACGGCACCCTGTGGTCAGGAGCCCTGGAACGTTCTCCAAGATGTTCCACGGGTGACTGGGAAGCACTGATGTGACCGGGATCAACGCAGATGAGTTAAGATACTTCAATGGCTACAACAGTTTACACCGTGCTTTCAAATGTGCAAGAACATTCCGGTTCTCTAAAACTCTTTCAACACACTATTCGAAGCAACAGAAACTGTTCATGCTGTTCACGCACTAGTGAGTTAATTTTTCTGCTGAAAGTTCTGTTTAAAGAAGGCTCAGAAGTGTTCTGAAACACACTGAAAATATGACAGGATCACCACTAAATTCCTGTCCTCTGGCCTCAGGTTTTGTCTCTTCTTTGCTGTCCATGCTACGTAAACCAAAGAAATAATTAGAGCCCTAATTACTAAGAATGAGAAGCTGCTGGGACTTCCCTGATGGCGCAGTGGTTAAGAATCCGCCTGCCAATGCAGGGGACACGGGTTCGAGCACTGGTCCGGGAAGATCCCATATGCCGCAGAGCAGCTAAGCCTGTGCGCCACAACTACTGAGCCTGCGCCCTAGAGCCCGCGTGCCACAACTACTGAAGCCCACGCGCCTAGAGCCTGTGCTCCACAACAAGAGAAGCCACCGCACCACACCGCAACGAAAGTGGCCCCCGCTCACCGCAACTAGAGAAAGCCTGCGCGCAGCAACGAAGACCCAACACAGCCAAAAATAAATAAATAAATAAATAAATTTATTAAGAAAGAAGAATGAGAAGCTGGGAATAACCTGTGTGAAATTAAAACACATGTGAAAGCATTTTTAGAACTTAAGATCTGTGCCTCTGCGTCAATTTATAACACACTTCATCTTTACTTCTGGTAGCATCTAGCCCAAGGCACACTGCTGCACTTAACTTCTGAGCTTCGCAGAGCACTGCAAAGCGGCCGTGTATCTAGGTCGGCAAAGCTGCAGCCGCTCTCCGGAGCTGCCTTGCTGAGGCAGGAGAGCGCTGACGGCCGCTCCCGGGTACAAGCACCACTATGGGCGCTGCCCTGCTGCATCTGACACCAAGTCCTCTCCCTTCTCACTCGGCATTGCCTCAGATTAAACAGGCCGAAGGCTGCACGATACAGCAGGTTTGCAAACTTAAAAAGTAGTCCTTTATTAATTTGGAGGGGATACAAAGATGGTATTTGGTTATTTTATTTTTATTTTTTATTTTTTCGGTACGCAGGCCTCTCACTGCTGTGGCCTCTCCCGTTGCGGAGCACAGACTCTGGACGCGCAGGCTCAGCGGCCATGGCTCACGGGCCCAGCCGCTCCGCGAAATGTGGGATCCTCCCAGACCGGGGCACAAACCCGTGTCCCCTGCATCGGCAGGCGGACTCCCAATCACTGCGCCACCAGGGAAGCCCTGGTTATTTTTTTAAAGTGGTCTAATCTTTCGAGGGGAAATTAAAAGTTACCTCCTTACTTTAATTTCCCTAATAATGAAGATTTCCTAAAAACCAATTTAACCTCTAAAAGAGTATTCTAAAAAAGTTTAGTTACCAACTGTGCCAAACCTGGTTTCTTTCTATACACATGCCGTACTACTGAGTGTCTAAGAAACGTCCCGACGTTCAACAAGACCACCTTTTAGTCCTGATCAGAGGCCACCGGTGGGCGACGGCCGGCTCGAGGATCGGATCGAGTCTCGGCAGTGACTCCGCCTCTGCGGCCGGGCCCACCTGGGACTGTGACCGCAGAAGGCGGCAGAGACCTCCAGCCCGGCAGCCCCTGGTGCGGTGTAGACAGGTGCAGGCGAGGGGCCGCATGGGGGAGGAGCCCAGCCCAGCCCAGCCTCCCAGCAGAGCTGAGCCCAAAGAACCACGTGTTTACGTGGTCCATTTGAGCAGCGACAGAAACCCAACGGCATCCAACAGATCGATTCTGTCTCAGGGAAAAACAACCCTGAGCGGTTTAATAACAGCAAACAGTAATGACGGCCACAAGGAGAGTGGTTAGCGTACTGCTTAGGGGCCTGCTGGATGCCAGAACGCCGCGGTGCAAACACAGAAAAGGGAGGGGCCCACGCTGCACACCACTGACGGGGCTGAGCCTGTGGCTGCAGAGCTGAGCTCTCACCTGCCGGTCACGCTGCCGCCTCCCCAGGCCAAGCCTTTCTGCCCCTGAGCACGGCAGTCACACCCCGCACCCCTCTAAGCCTGAGGGGTGACAGCATAATCACAAGCACACAAACCTGTGTAGGTCGAGGGCCGAGAGCGGGTAGGGCAGGACTACAGAACAAGCCCTGACGCACACATTAAGTCAAACAGGAGAAGGCTGCCCCTTAGACAGGTAATCCCATCAGGTAAGATTCTTATCACTTCTTCTAATCCTCGTATCTTTACACGGATCAAGTGTAAAGATCAAGTGTGCATGCACAGAGAGCTGTATTAAAATGTTTCACGCTGATTCCCACATCTATGCAGTATCATTGTTGATGACGCATGACATTTCTCTGTCCTCGAGAAAGATCTGGCTCCCTTACAGTTTGTTCTTCTGTAAAAATGACAACCCCACATCCTTCCTCAGGTTCCTGTGGGGAGGGACCCTGAAACCACCGAGTGTGGCTAGAAAAAGACCGGCAACAGCACGAGAACCCACCCACTTTCTCCACCAGTGCAGACAGCACACCAGCAACCTGGGACTTCCTTCCCTTTTGAACTGTTTCCTTACAATAAGTCTTATTAAACGTTAGGATACATCTTGGTGGCTCCTGAAACCAGAATGCACTTCAAAAGTGATCATAAACTACAGTGCAATCAAAGCTGTACATGTCCCCTCCGGTGGCACATCCCCCGATCACTTAGCTTTGTGTGACAGGTCTGAGGTCGCAGCTCACAGTGAATGTCGGAGAGCTGCACAGCAGTGATGGAGGGCGCAGGCCTAGCCTCCACGTATCACCTGCAGGACGGAGGTGAGAGAATGCTGACCCCTCGCCACCCTGCTGGAAGGGTCAGAGCAGCCAGTATGCAGCGCTTAGCCCAGGACAGCAGGCACTGTGTAGGTGTTTGCTATTACTACCTCTTTGATGGTCTCGGGGAGTCACACTGGAGGGTCAAGAGGTGGGCTTTAGAAACAGAGCTGAGCTGAACCACGCTGTCAAACACTGCTGTGTGGCCCTGGCACAAAGGTCTAGGCTCTGTGACCTAATAACCACTCAAATGGGGATAAACCATGTTCAGACAACATACAAAGGGCTTGACATGACAGTGTCAAATCCACACCAAGGATCACTACCTGCGTCGATTCTCAGCAACAATCTACCCGCACTGTCCAGTCAATGCAACAGGGAATCACCTTACAGACCCACATATTTTTGGGTTATTAAGCATTTAATATTATGTGTATCATCCAACCCATCTATTCTCCATTGTTTCTACGAAATTTACCGATCTTGTAACAGACACTTCTATTTCATAAGTAGGAAATGTCCTCTCACCAAGTCTACTGTTTAATTTAAGAGCTTTTCTTACGTTTACTTTTTTACTTCTCCCGGAACTTGCTGCAGCGCGTGGCAAGACAGCGTGTGCCTCAATCCCCTTTCCCCACACTTGCACCACCGCCCCTAAGGGCGCTTCCTAGATGCCCTCCCTGCTCTCCTGGCTCTTCCTCGGCTTTCTGGCTGAGACCCAACGGCCCCCTTCCTGCCCTCAGGACCTCTCTGGGGCACCTGACAAGTGAAGGCTGACAGGGGACCAGGGGACCAGCTCCACAGGGACTGGCTTATGATTCTACGTTCTTAAAAAACTGACTTGGACCAGGAAGCAATCAAATTCATTAATTCAGTAAGTCCACATGAAGTGCCAGTTGTGTGTCAATTCTGGACTATTTTCCTATTATAATGTTTTATATCAGTATTACTCATTTTTATTATTACACATCACAGTTGTTTTACAATCTGCGAAGGCAAAGCCTCCGCCCCAGGGCTGCTATCTCACTTGTTTCCTTTAAATTAGCACACTCACTGCAAATATTTTTTCAAATAAACTTTTCTACTACTCTCTCAACTTACACAAACCATATTGGAATTTTAATTGGTACCATTAGATGCAGCCACCTGGGGTGTCTTATAGATTCTAATAATACTCTTGGTCTTCCCGGGTAAGAAGAACGAAAGTCCTTTATTGCTGCCCTTTAACTTCGGCGATAATCTTTATCAACCTGTTCATTCACCCATTATTTACCAAATCTTTACTTATGTCCTGTTATATTCCACAACAGATGAGGTTTTACAGATCCCATGTTAGATTAATATCCACATTTTTTACATTATTTTGTTTTGCTTACATGAACAAGATCTCTTTTTTTCACACATTACAGCTGCTTGTTACTGATGGTCACGGTAGTTACGCTCTAGGCACGACAGTAGTCAAAATCAACGGACTTTTGTGAATTTCCTCTGGAGCCCGTTTTCTGAAACCCAGATTAGGCCTTAGACCACTCGGGCTGCTGTAACACAATGCCAGAGACTGGACGGCTGGGAAAGGACAGAAGGTCCTGCTCGCAGCTCTGGGAGTCTGGGGTCGAGGTGCTGCCGGTTTGGCGTCTGGCGAGGGCCCTCCTCCCCCTTCACGGTCTTCTTGCTGTGTCCTCGCGTGGTGGAGGCCCGAGGGAGCTCTGTGGGGTCTTGTTCATCTGGGCACCACCCTCACGACCTGAGCGCCTCCCAAAGGCCCATCTCCTGACACCACCTCCCTGGGGATTAGGGTCTCCTCAGGTGAACTTTGAGGGGGACACACACTCAGACCACAGCACACTGATCTCTCAGCCAGTTTCTCTGACTGTCTGACTTACACAGAGTACCCATGAGTTGCCAGTTTTCTCTATTCCTTTCCAATGTTCATTCCCACTTGTTTAAGGTCACCACAGGTGGTCAGCACGGCCAATACTGTGCTGCACAGAAGGGGGACGGGAGGCACCGAATCCCTTCCTGCTTATTTCTCCTTTCCATTCGTTCCATCGGTAATGAATATCACTTTGTATCAAATGACCCTATCATGTATGCTGACATGTGGTGGACTCTGGCTTGGCTAATAGCCCTTCTCACAAACAACCTTTCAGGCAGATACCACCCTATCTGTTAAGAAAATAAGAGTCACAGTTTGGTTTTTCCCTTAAATTCCTTATAATCAGGAGAATATACTTCAGAGAAAGTAGTCAAAATAATTTACCACCACTGTGCACTTAAAAAAACAACCAACCAGACTGAGTTATATAATTTAACAGGGAAGGAAGAAAGATGGTCTATTTATTGTTTGACTACATTGGTATCACTCACCTTAACACAAATTCTCATATTTAATAATCCAAAAAAGATAACTACTTATAGCTGTATATCAAAACTGTACTAAAAACGGCCAACTTCGATGGAAACTTTTTTTTTTTTTTTTTTTTGGCTGTGCGGCATGCAGGACCTTAGTTCCCCGACCAGGGACCGAACCTGCGCCCCCTGCAGTGGAAGCACGGGGACTTAACCACTGGACCACCAGGGAAGTCCCTGAAGGAAACATTTTTAATGCATTCATTTCCTCGTTCCCTCGCATACATCAAGCACCAGGCTGGGTGCGGGGTGTACAGTGGGCAACAAGGCAGTAAACTTACACACGAGTGTGGGGGCTGAGAAACTTTTTCTGTGAAGGGCCACGTAACAACTTTATAGGCTCTGGAGGGCAGGCTGTCTCCGTTGCCAGCTACTCAGCTCTGTTGTTATACAGCAAAAACAGAGACAACAGGAAACTAATGAACATAACTGTGTTCAAATAAAACTTTATTGACAAAACAGGTGGTGGGCCACATTTGGCCCATGGGCTCTAGTCCGCCAAGCCCTGCTCTAGTGGGGATCAGTAAACTATTAACAGCAATCTCAATACCACGCGGGAAACGCAAGGGCAGCGGCAGCAAAGGTTGCTACGGGCACGTGATCTAAGAGCATCAACAAGGGCCTCTGGGAGGGGCAACAAGGCCAACCCACCACTCATTTTTCTCAAATTCAGCAATTAAAGTAGTTTTTAACAATGGGTCACCAGTATAAAACAACTTAAAAGCGCATTCTGAAAATGTAAAATATATTCAACTATGTAAGAACTGCTCCACTACAGAGGATTCTCTTCTGGTTACTGACAAGAAATTATAGCACAAGCACATCTGAAAGCTTACCTTGTGTGACTGTTTTGAGAACAATTAAAGTCGAAAAAAATCTCAGTGGTAAACTGGAGCTCTTAAAGAAAGCAGCTGTCTTTGGTTTACTCTCCACAGAATGCTCCAAAGAATTACCCTGAAGGCCCTTGGTCACTACTCCTTTGAATATGTCTTCACCCAGTCGCCTCAATGTTGACGTCATAGTCGAATGCTGTTAAAAACACGTACTGTCTTAGTACACTTACTCATGTTCAGAAAATATGTATTTTAAATACTACAATCCAATATATGAACTAAAAATAAGCCAATCTTTTGCTAACTAAAAACAGATCAAATGGAGCTGAAAATATGCAAGACTGGAAAGCAGTAATTTCATAATCAACTTTAAAAAATTATTTATACTACATATTCCTCTAAAAGAAATGGGTACAACTAAGAAATGAGAAACAGTAATTTCCAAAGAATTAAATTAGGAGAAGCACTATGACAAAATTCCATTTCAAAACATCTAAGAGCAGATCGTGAGAGATCTCTGGCACAGAGCAGCCAAAGAAACAAGGGGAGGCTTGTGGGGTCTGTGCTGCCCGCCTCCACCACTGCCGGTGAAGAGCCCAGCATCCCCCAGTGCCCGCTCACACGCGATCATCTAGCGCCTCGCTGCTTCACAGCCCAGTCAGATGGTAAATGTCACCACGATTGCAATACATTTTATCCATTTCAGAAGAAAAAAATGCTGGGTTAGAATCACGGACAATTCTCAGGGCGAATCAACTCAAACAAGAAAATGAGCAAAACAGAAATGATGGCATATTAACTCCCTCTAAAACAACACAGGCTCTGATGGTTTTCCACAAACGCGGTAAGAAGCCAACACAGGAAAAGCGTTCAACCTGCTGCAGACGGGAGTGCCGAAGCCACACTCAGAAATAACTGAAAATTCCCTTTGTTATAAACCCATATCACTGACTTTTGTAACGGCTTCCCCCATCTTCTGGGGATTTCTGACCCATCTGTACCCAGATAAGCACTGATCTTGCAATGTGGATAAAAAGCATCAGCTCTAGAATTTCTGCACATAAAATCAGAGACAGATATACTGAGATTTTATGAGTGTCAGAGGCCAAATGATTTGGTGGTGAGTCGCACAAGCAGTGCCATCTAATTCACATATATTATCAATAAGCTTTTTGATATCATTAGGAAGAGATAATACATTTGTGCTTTAAAGCCTCAGTGTGAAAAGGTAACAGAAGAAAATATTTCAAAATCCTACTCAGAATAATGCATTAGGAAGACAGGATTAAGGGAATTTTGCTTATGTCTAAAAATAAGCTTCTTGTTTTCTTAAACGTGTGTTGATACTACTTCCCTCTAAGTGGAAACAGAAGAGAAACCAAAGTCTCTGCTGAAGAACGTGGTGTCTCACGCATCTGTGCTCAGTGCGGCCCAGGACCCGCCTACGGGGGTCGCTCGTCTCAGAACTTCAACCATATTTTGTAGGACAGGTTGCCTTCTCTACTATAAGGCAAAAAACATGTCAAAAACAACTTTGACCCCCCCCCCCCGCCAGGTTAACAAATTTTTTTTAATAGAAAATAAGATTTCTGGCCACAAGACTGAGCAGGTATTACCTCCCCCCAGTCTTCCTGCTCTGAAGACAACTAAACCCCCTGGACATTGTACAGAAAACAAACACCAGATGACTGAAAGGCGGACAGAAGAAAGCAGGCTGGCTGGGGCCCCAAACACCCAATACGGCTTCAGACTTCCCAGATCTGGAGCCGAAAAAGCGGCCACCAAAGGATAGAGAATGCCCACCCTAACGCCAAGCGCTGATCTCTGGCCACAGGGCGGGAAAGGGCAGACCTGCGAGACAAAAAACGTGCAGACAAAACTGCGCTCCAGCCAAACACCACAGAACAGCCCGTGGCCCAGCCCCCCAAAGCCAGCAAGGTCGTCAGGAAGGCGGGGACTCCCACCCCCGCCAGGCGGAACGGCAGCGTCAGCGGAGGCCACGTGGGAGCAGTGAGGCGCCCCCAGCCCCACCCCGGGTAGGGAGGGGCCCAGACCCCGCCCCCCCACCGCCTCCCATGGCCACACAGGCTGGCGGGGAACCAGGGCTTTGACTGAGGAGGCCCCTCGTCTGCAGAGCAGCGCCAGCCAGGCGAGACAAAATGTTTACTAACATCCGGAGTCTCGTGACACAGTGCCGGGATGTCCAGTTTCCAACAGAGAATCACTAGTCACACCAGAAGGACCTCAAACTGAATGAAAAAGGAAAACCAGTACTTGCCAACACCAACATGACAAACACGCTAGAGGAGCTGTGACGAAATGAGAAATTATAGACATTTTTGAAACAAATGAAAAAAACAGAAAATCTCATCAAAGAAAAAGAAAGTCTAACCAAAGAAAATGTAAAGAACCAAACAGAAATTTCCTGACTGAAAACACGACGACCAAAACTAACCCCTCAGTGAACAGCCTGAACAGCAGAACAGAGAGAACAGAGGGAAGAGTCAGCTAAGTGGGAAATACAACAACAGAGATTACCCAATCTGAGCAGAAAGGAGAACAAAATAAGAGACTCAAGAAGCTGAGGGACCGTCACAAAAGCTGTGACAGCAACGACAATCAGAGCCCTGAAAGGAGCAGAAAGCCAAGCAGGGCCAAAGGAACAGCTGAAGGGACGGCGGCTGGAAGCCATCTGCAGAGGCTGAGGCAGCTGAGCAAGCCCCAAGGAGGACAGACCCAGAGATCAAGGAGACACAGCGCAGCCAAGCTCATGAAAACTGAAGAAAGGGAACAAAACCAAAAGCAGTGTCAGAGAAATGAACATATACGGGAAAGCAATTCAAATTGCAGCAGACTTAACAGAAACCACAGAAACTGACTAAAAGGAATTGGCACAACATTTTTCAAACGCTGCAAGAAGAGAACTGTCATGCCCAAATCTGATATCCAGTGAAAATATGCTTTAGAAATGATGGGGAAATCAGAGCATTCTAAGATGAAGGAAAAGCTTCTGCACAGCAACGGAAACTGTAAACAAGATGAAAAGACAACCCTCAGAATGTGAGAAAATATTTGCAAACGAAGCAACCCACAAGGGATTAACCTCCAAAATATATAGACAGCTCAGCAACTCAATAGCAAAAAAACAAACAACCCAATCAAAAAATGGACAGAAGATGTGAATAGACATTTCTCCAAAGAAGACATACAGATGGCCAAAAGACACACGAAAAGATGCCCAACATCGTTAATTATTAGAGAAATGCAAATCAAAACTACAATGAGGTATCACGTCACACCGGTCAAAATGACCATCCTCAAAAAATCTACAAACAATAAATGCTGGAGAGGGTGTGGAGAAAAGGGAACCCTCTAACACTGTTGGTGGGAATGTAAATTGGTACAGCCACTGTGGAGAACAGTATGGAGGTTCCTTAAAAAACTAAAAATAGAGCTACCATATGACCCAGCAATCCCACTACTGGGTATATATCCCGAGAAAACCACAATTCAAAAAGACACATGCACCCCAGTCTTCACTGCAGCACTATCTACAATAGCCAGCACATGGAAACAACCTAAATGCCCACTGACAGAAGAATGGATAAAGAAGATGTGGTGCATATATACACAATGGAATACTGCTCAGCCATAAAAAGGGATGAAATAATGCCATTTGTAACAACATGGGTGGACCTGGAGATCACCACACTACGTGAAGTAAGTCAGACAAAGAAGAACAAATATCATGTGGAATCTAAAAAAAAAAATGGTTGCCAAAGGGGAAAGGCTGGGGGAATAAACTGGGAGTTTGGGATTAGCATATACACACTACTACATATAAAACAGATAAACAATAAGGACCTACTGTATAGCACAGGGAACTCTGCTCAATATTCTGTAATAACCTAAATGGGAAAAGAATTTTAAAAGGAACAGATACATGTATACGTAGAACTGAATCACTATGCTGTACACATGACAATAACACAACACTGTCAATCAACTATACTCCAACATAAAATAAAAATTACATTAAAAAAAAAAAAAAGAAAAGACAGTTTGTCATCAGACTGCCTAAGGGAAGTTCTCCAAATAGGAGAGACGGAAGAAGGAGCCTTGAGACATCGGGAAGGAAGAGCACGGTGAGCTCAAACACAGGTGAGCAGACAGACTTCCCTGCTTATCTTGAGGCATGTTCGACAGCTGAAGCAAAAGTGGTAACACTGTCCAGTGTTAGATTTGTCCTCAAGAAAACTACTTTACCAGAGCCTAACCTACTGGAGTTTTATCGGAGTCCAATCAGCCTAGGGGAAGGGAAATGACACCCAACTCCAGTGAACTCTACACTCCTGCCCCACCTCAGGGGCAGAAGACCCGAGAAGCACCTGTGAAGTTCACAGGCCAGGGACACGCGCTCCCTGGAAGACTGAGACCTGCTCACACAGCCAGAGCACTCCCCTCCACACACCTGCCACCACAGCACTGAAGGCCTATCTGCAGCAGCTCCAGGGCCCAGTGCAGCACGTCCAGGTAGCAAGGAAGACACTAGGCACACAAAAGGCAAAGCACAGTTTGAAAAGCCAGAGCAAGCAACAGAATCAGACCCGAATACGGTAGGAATGCTGGAATAATCAGCCTGGGAATTTGAAACAACTATGATTAACATGCCAAGAGCTCTAATGGAAAAAGGAGACAACACAAAAGAACAGATGGATAAAATAGGCAGAGAGATGAAATTCTGAGAAAGAACCAAAAGGAACACTAGAGATGAAAACCACTGAGAATGGAGAAGAGCTTTGCTGGGCTCATTAGTGGAATCTACGGGGCTCCAGAAACAACCTCTGAGCTTGATGATACCTTCTACAGAAACTTCAGAAACTAAAAAGCAAAGAGAGGGACTTCCCTGGTGGCGCAGTGGTTGAGAATCTGCCTGCCAATGCAGGGGACATAGGTTCGAGCCCTGGTCCGGGAAGATCCCACATGCTGCGGAGCAACTAAGCCCGTGTGCCACAACTACTGAGCCTGTGCTCTAGAGCCCGCGAGCCACAACTACTGAGCCCGTGTGCCACAACTACAGAAGCTCACGCGCCCAGAGCCTGTGCTCCGCAATGAGAGAAGCCACCGCAATAAGAAGCCCGTGCACCGCAACGAAGAGCAGACACTGCTCACCGCAACTAGAGAAAGCGCGTGCAGCAACTAAGACTCAACGCAGCCACCCCTGCCAAAAAAAAAAAAAAAAGCAAAGAGAAAAAAAAAAAGACTGAAGAAATGGAACAGACTATACAAAAATTATGGGACAACTACAAAAGGTGTGACATACAGGTAAGGGGAATACCAGAAGGAAAAGAGAAAAAGAAACAGAATACTTGAAGCAATAATGACTTGAGAATCTCCCTCAAATTAATGTCAGAAACAAAAACACAGAACCAGGAAGCTCAGAGAACACCAACTAGGATAAGTAGCAAAAGAAAAAATAAAACAAAACACTACACCAAAGTGTAACATAAACTACAGAAAATAAAAGCTAGGGACTTCGCTGGTGATGCAGTGGTTAAGACTCTGCACTTCCACCGCAGGGGGCACAGATTCAATCCCAGGTGGGGGAAGTAAGATCCCGAATGTCGCGCAGCTGGAAAAAAGAAAGAAAAGAAAAGCTAATGAAAAGAATCCTAATAGAAGCCAGAGGAGAAAACAGCTCACCTATAGCAGAGCAAAGATAAGAATTACATCGAGGTTCTCTTCAAAAACCACATAAGCACGAAGAGAGCAGAAGGAAATATCTAAACTGTTGAGGGAAAAAACCCCGCCAACTTAGAATTCTATATACTGCAAAATTATCCACCAGAAATGAAGCGGAAATAAAGATTTTCTCAGATCAACAAAAACTGAAGGAATTTGTTACCAGTAGACCTGTCTTGCAAGAAATACTAACAAAAATTCTTTAGAGAGAAGGAGATTATATATCTTGGGAAACTTGGATGTACATAAAGTAAGAGCATTAGGGAAGGAAGAAGTGCAGGTAAAATAAAAACACTTATTTTTCTTATTCTTAATTGGTCTAACAGATAAGAGTTTGTTGAAAATAATAGCAACAATGTATTTGATTATGTATGCATGTGTGTGTTTATATGTGCATGTGTGTATAACATATATACACACGTGTGTGTGCTTATGTATAGGGGTAATGAATGACAGCAATGATACAAAGGAATAAAACACAGAAGGAAAGAATTAGGAATATTTTGTTCTAATAAGGTACTCAACCACTAAAAAAAGTTAAAAAAGTAGTACAATTGACATGCTAAAAAGGATGGAAAGTAGACTATCATATGTCCAGTTAAAGCCACAAAAGAAAGGAAAAGAGTAGAAGAACAAAGAACAATGTCAACAAACAGAAAACTGACACCTTGGGTAAATATTAACCGAACAGTATCAATAATCACTCTAAATAACAACAGTCAAAACACACCAAATACAAGAGACTGTAACAGAAGATCCCTATACACTGTGTACAAGAAACCCACTTGAAATCTAAAGACACATACAGATTAAAAGTATTCAACAAATGGATAAAGAAAGATACACCATGCTGACAGTAATCACAAGGAAGCTGAACAGCTTTGAGATCTTACTTTCAGACAAAACAGGCTTCGGAGCAGGGAAAGTTACCAGGGACAGGAGGGGCATCACATAGTGATGAATGGGTCAATTCTCCAAGAGGGTGTAACAACACCTTGGGCACGGTGATCACTTTTTAGATACAACACCAAAGGCACGATCCGTGACAAATAACTGATAGGCTGGACTTATGCAAAAGTGTGTGCAAAAGACACATCTGATACAAGACTGTTATCCAAATATACAAAGAATTCTAAAAACTCAGCAATAAGAGAATACACAACCCAATCAGGAAGTGCACAAAGGACCTGGACACCTCACCAAAGAAGATGTACAGACGTCAGGCAAACATAAGATGCTCCACATCATACGTCATCAGGGAGACGCAAATTAAAACCACGTGAGATACTGCTACACACTATTAGAAGGGCCAAAACCCAGAACACAAACAACACTGAGTGCCGGCGAGGATGCGAAGCAACAGGAACTCTCATCACTGCTGGTGGGAATGCAGAATAGCGCAGCCACTTTGGAAGACAGCTTGTAGTTGCTTAAAACAAAAAAAAGAGTATATTCTTACCATACTATCCAATAATCATGCTCCTTGATATTTACCCAAAGGAGTTGAAAACTTATATCCACACAGAAACCTGCACATGGATGTGACAGCAACTTTATTCATAATTGCCAAAACTTGGAAGCAACCAACATATCTGTCAGTAGGTGATGGACAGATAAACTGTGGTCTATCCAGGCAATGGGATATTATTCAGGGCTAAAAAGAAAAGGGTTATCAAGCCATGAAAAGACAGGGAGGAACCTTAAACACATATGACTAGGTGAAAGAAGCCAATCTGAAAAGGGTACACACTGGATGGTTCCAGCTCTATGACATTCTGGAAAAGGCAAAACTCTGCAGACAGTAAATGGACTGGTGGTTTCCAGGAGTCAGGGGTTGGGGGAAGGCAAGAATAGGCACAACACAGAGGATTTTTAGGGCAAACGATTTTTTGTATCAAATTATTCTGTACAATGACGGTTACATGCCCTGATACATCTGTCAAAACCCAAAGAACGTACAACACCGAGACTGACCCTGATGTGAACCTCACACTGTGGGTGATGATGACGTGCACGTGCAGGACCATCGACTGTGACAAAGGTCCCATCTGGTGGGACGCTGGTAGTGAGGAGGCTGTGCACGTGTGGGGCAGGGGTTTACGGAAACCCTCTGTGCTCCATTTCGCTGTGAACCTAAATTCGCTCTAAAAAATAAAGTCTATATATTAAAAAAGCAACATAAGAAACCTTCATGGTGATGAAACTGTTCTGTTACCTTGACTATAGCCATGTCAGTATCATGGTTGTGGTACTGCAACTAGTTTTGGAGTATGTCACCTTTGCGGGAATGGAAACAAGTGATCGCTCTATTATTTCTTATGAATACAAGTGAATCTACAACTATCTCAAAATAAAAAGCTTAATTTTTAAAAAAGTACTTGCAATTAGACAATTGTTAAAACTAAAATGTTAAAAACCCATCAGTAAATGTTGACCAAACGAACGGGAGAGTGGCAAGAATGCTACTTTTCACTAGAAAGTGGGTGCAGGCTGGCAGTGCACACAGAGTGGTGCTGGGTGGTGATCTGAAGACAAGAACAGAGTACAAATTATCTGAAGAAAAATGAGAAGACTCTTCTGGAAGGAAGATAAAACAAAGTTTCACTCAATTCTGCGAGTCTAGCCTTTTGCGGCTGAAAGCAAGCATTCAGCCAACCTTTCTCAGAAACCATCACATGAACAGCAAAGTCAACAGTGACATTAACCGACCAGATAATTTATATAACTTTGGTGAGACACACAGTTAAGGTCAACTGTGTGTATATTATGTATGTGCTTGCACGTGTGCGCGCACACACATGCTCACGTACTCACTCACGTGCGCCACGAATATTTAGGAAATCCTCAGAAAGCCATTTTCCCTAAACCTCAGCCATCCCACTACTTAACCACCAGTCCTGCACTCAGCAGGTTAGCCGTGTGCTTCCTGAGCTCCACAGGACCAAGAGTAAGCTACCCGAGCACTAATCTGTTTTTCTCCATTTTTAACCAAATGAAAGCTGTAACAGCATTTATCAATACTAACTGGGAAAGTAACATTTTACAAACCTACTACAACTCATAGCACAATTGGTTATATATGCACGTCATATTTGGATTAAATAACCCTTACATGAGCTGGTAACACCTAGCCTTCATTTTATAAGATGCTGGAATAATTTTCCCTCTTTGATTAGGTTATCCTAATAATCACTGTTCCATTTAGCTAGTGTGTGTTTACCGGCATAAAGACAAAAAACCAATTTCTGTTACCTTCAGAAGAATATGAAAAACTATAAAATAAATAATGAGGCGGGGGGGGGGAGCAGTTGGTTTCAACAATAACCTAACACAATGAAACTCCTTATTACACAATTCTGAAACTCAAAAACAATGTTACACCTTGAATCCGATCTACAGCATTGAGAAATAGGATAGTAAAAGGGGAAAGAAGAGAAAGTGGTGAACAAAGCAAGGGAGGTGAGGAAAAGTCCCAAAGCAGAACAGGACGTGTGGGGAAAGCTGTGAGAGAGTAAGATCAAGAGCAAAAGGGTTTTACTTGCAGACAGACTCCCGTTCACCAATGACCTGTGTTCCCGCATCGAGCTGCCTTAGAGACCAATATATAAACTTTACAAAAGGCTCGTGAAGCTTGGCATTCACAAAAGGCATCCACTGTAGCTGCTCTGTCATCACAGGCAAAAGCTAAAGATAAAATGATGGAAAATACAAACACACACTATTTTTAGAAGCCTGAAATCAATTACCACAATTTTCCAAAAATGATCTTTTTCCAAAAGAAAAAAAAGAATTCTCTAACAAAAAATCTTCACTTTAAAACCGTATGTAACACAATAAGGAAATATGTGTTTGAAACATTACATATCTATTCCCTTGACCCAGCAATGGCACATCTAGGATTTTAAGATTAACCTATAAAAACACACTCTGAATCTTAAATGGTTAAATAAACTTATGGTGCATATATAACCATTAAAAATGATAATGGCATCTATATTTATTGCCTTGGCATATTCTGAGGTTATAAAAGCAGGTTACAAAAAGTGTAATAAGATTCCACTTACATAAAATATGTCTGTATGAATTTATATTGAAAAAGAGATAAGATATTTTTTAGAAATATTAACAGTGAGATTTCAGTAACTGGAGTGATATTTACTTTCCTCTTTATATGTCTGTCTTTCATAAATATCTTAATTAATGTCAACTTATAAAAATAATGCAAATCTTTAAAAAAGGTATTTATGAACGCTGCTTCAACAGTATGTCATTTTGCTGAAAGATTAAGACCATAGCGGTACATTCTAGTTCTGTGAAAAATGCCAGTGGTAGTTTGATAGGGATTGCATTGAATCTGTAGATTGCTTTGGGTAGTAGAGTCATTCTCACAATGTTGATTCTTCCAATCCAAGAACATGGTATATCTCTCCATCTACTTGTATCATCTTTAATTTATTTCATCAGTCTTATAATTTTCTGCGTACAGGTCTTTTGTCTCCTTAGGTAGGTTTATTCCTAGGTATTTTATTCTTCTTGTTGCAATGGTAAATGGGAGTGTTTCCTTAATTTCTCTTTCAGATTTTTCATCATTAGTGTATAGGAATGCTAGAGATTTCTGTGCATTAATTTTGTGTCCTGCTACTTTACCAAATTCGTTGATTAGCTCTAGTAGTTTTCTGGTGGCATCTTCAGGATTCTCTATGTATATAGTATCATGTCATCTGCAAACAGTGACAGCTTTACTTCTTCTTTTCCGATTTGGATTCCTTTTTTTTCTTTTCCTTCTCTGATTGCTGTGGCTAAAACTTCCAGAACTATGTTGAATAATAGTGGTGAGAGTGGGGAACCTCATCTTGTTCCTGATCTTAGTGGAAATGGTTTCAGTTTTTCACCATTGAGGACGATGCTGGCTGTGGGTTTGTCATATATGGCCTTTATTATGTTGAGGAAAGTTCCCCCTATGCCTACTTTCTGCAGGGTTTTTAAATTGAGTTATTTGTAGTGAGGTTGATGGACCTAGAGTCTGTCATACAGAGTGAAGTAAGTCAGAAAGAGAAAGACAAATACCACAGGCTAACACATATATATGGAATCTAAGGGGGAAAAAATGTCATGAAGAACCTAGGGTAAGACGGGAATAAAGACACAGACCTACTAGAGAATAGACTTGAGGATATGGGGAGGGGGAAGGGTAAGCTGTGACAAAGTGAGAGAGTGGCATGGACATATATACACTACCAAACGTAAAACAGGTAGCTAGTGGGAAGCAGCTGCATAGCACAGGGAGATCAGCTCGGTGCTTTGTGACCACCTAGAGGGGTGGGATAGGGAGGGTGGGAGGGAGGGAGACGCAAGAGGGAAGAGATATGGGAACATATGTATATGTATAACTGAGTCACTCTGTTATAAAGCAGAAACTAGCACACCACTGTAAAGCAATTATACTCCAATAAAGATGTAAAAAAAACATGCCAAGAAAAGAATGTTTGAAAAAAATTAATAAAAGCTAGGATATAGAACCATATGTAATTGGACCCCAGATGTGATAAATAAGGTATAAAGATAAACCTCTGAGTCTGGAAGGACATATATGACCTACGCACTCCTCCGGAAACACCCCACCCTGGCTTCTGTGTCACCAACTTCTCCCGCGACACCCAGCTCTCCCCTACTTCTCGCGCCACTACCATTCTCTCCTGCTGGCTGGTCCTCATTCACCTGACCATTAAATACCGGAGTTCCTCGACTCAGCGCTAGCCAGTCCGGACTCACAACCCCCACGTCCACACGCCCAGCTCAGGCCTCTCCGCAGAGCCCCAGCCCCCAGAGCCACACCTACACCCACACCCACACCCACACACGCACTCCAGTGTCTGCAACTCAACTCGTCTAAAACTACCTTACCAACAGTGGAAGCTCAAACCCAGATCTCGTGTAGTATTTCCTACTTGCAGTGAACGCGACCAACGTTCATCCCGGTGCAAAGTCAGGAGCCTGGGTGCCAACCCTGAGAGCCCACCTTTTATACGGGATCCATCACCAGTCTCGTCAATCTTCCCCCCTAAACATTCTCTAGATGGCCCATTTCCAGCTCACAGCCACACTGTCCTTCCCCTGAACCACCTGCGTTTCCTAAGTGTCCTCCAGACCCACTCTTGCATCTCTTCGACCCTCTTGCCGCATCACAGAAGACACGACCCTTTCAAAGCATAAACCTGACGCTATTTTCTCCTGAAAGCTCTTCATTAATTTCCTCCTAGTCTTAGTTATTTTCTAGAATGAAATTTCAAGCAAAACTGAAAACTTACAGACACCCGAAATTGAGTACTTTTGTGGATGAACAGAATTTGATAACCACCTACTCTGTTAAGGTCATAATCACAGGAACATTTTGTATTCTTAATTCCACCACCCTTAAATTACAGTATTTAAAACTGGTAAGGAAGGAAAGTCTTCCGTTGCAGAGAGAAATCTTTCAACTGGGACCACACATAGGTATACAAGATAAAGTACACAGAACTATGTATAAAGTGCTTCTGTCACAAACAAGGTACATAACACGAGGAAGCACGCAGGAAAATCAGAAGTGTGAGATATTCAGTAAGTTCGCCAGGTTACCAGCATGAAGCTGGGGAGGGGAAGCGAGGGGAGGGGGAGGAGGCAGGCGGAGTGTCCCAGGTCTAAGGACCCAGGGGACGCCAGGAGCAAGAGCGCCTCCTGCGGACCTGGTGTCTTTCCCGCCTTTCACGGCGGCGGTGGTGAATTTGCTGGTAATCGTTTTAGTGAGATATAATTCACACACCATACGAGTCACCCATGTAAAGGGTACAACTCAGTGATTTTCAGTATATTCAGCGAGCTGTGAAACCATCGTGAGAATCCGTTTGAGAACATTTCCATCACCCTCCCCCCCAAGAACCCCAACCGTTAGCAGGCATCTCAGCATCCTGTCCTCACAACCACTCGGCTACTTTCTCTACACTGATTTACACGGTTCCAGGATTTTCATATAAATGGAATCACACAATATGTGGTCTTTTGTGACTTGCTTCTTTCACTCCCAATATTTTCAAAGTTCACTCACGCTGTAGTATGCATGGATACATCATCCCCTTTTACCACCAAATTATATTCCACAATCTACATACACCATTTTACTGAGCCATCTGTCAGCTGATGGGCATCTGGGTTGTCTCCACGTGTTGGCTATCGTGCGTCATGTTGCCATGAACATTCACGTATGAATCTATGTGCGCACACGTCTGCGTTTCTCTTGAGTACACACCTCAGAGTGGAACAGCTGACTCGTCTGGTAAATCCACGTTTCATCTTCTCAGGAACTGCCAGGCTATTTTCCGAAGTTCCTACTACACCTTTTTACATCTTCACCAGCAGCGCACGAGAGTTCCGATTTCTTCACATCTTGGTCAATGCTTGAGAATCTCTGGCTTTTTTACTTTAGCCATCCCAGGGGGTGTGAAGTGACAAAACAAAGTGACTCGGATTTGCATTCCCCAAATTACTAACGTTGCTGAGCATCGTCGGACACGCTTATCGACCACTTGGGTGAGTGTTAGAGAACCGTCTGTTCAGATGCACTGAGCATTTTCAATTAGGCTGTCTTTAATTACTAAGTTGTAAGGTGTTTTTGTTTAAATACTCAAGATGGAAGTCCCTTATCAGATCTGATTTGAAAAATATTTTTTCCATTCATTGGGTTGCCTTTGACTCTCAAGATAGTATAGTTTGAAGCATAAAAGTTTAAAAAAATGTTTTGACTCAAACTTCACTTTTTTTTTTTTTTTTTTTTTGCGGTACGCGGGCCTCTCACTGTTGTGGCCCCTCCCATTGCGGAGCACAGGCTCCGGACGCGCAGGCTCAGCGGCCATGGCTCACGGGCCCAGCCGCTCCGTGGCATGTGGGATCTTCCCGGACCGGGGCACGAACCCGCGTCCCCCGCATTGGCAGGCGGACTCTCAACCACTGCGCCACCAGGGAAGCCCCCTCTTCCTCATCTTCAAAGCCACTGAGGATGCAAGGATGCACCGAGTGTCTCACCTACTCTTCTGCCTCTTTCGTCTGGCCTGAAGTGCGCACGTGATGACTGGACCCACCCAGATCATCCTGATTAATCTCTGCTCCAGGGTCAGCTGATTAGTAACCTTAACTTACTTTTTCCTTGTAAACGTGACACACTGACAGGTTCCAGGGCTTAGGTTATGAACGTCTCCGGGGCCATTATCCTGCCTAGCACAAAAAGCATTTAGAAGAAACTTTTTAGGTAAGGATGAAAACCGGAAATAATTTCCTCAAATGAAACCCTGGCCTGTATTTATTAATTCGTTAAACCAAACAAACAACTTTAGATATCCACTCTTCAGGGTTCTAATGTATTTCTTGTAGAATGCAACCGTCAACCTCTAATGACAATTTATACTGACTGAAAATCCTGAGTATCAACATCCAAATTAATGTCTGTAATTTAAGAAAATGGTCATTGCTCTTTGTTAATGAGAAGCCCCTTGAAAATACTATTTAACCCTTCATGACAAAAGGCAAAATAAAATTATTTTAGTGGGATTTGGATCCTAAAATGATGTGTATCAGGAATTGTTCCTATCACTGATTATCTGCCTAACTCTGATACACAACTATTTTGCCATTTTTGGAGTAGGTTTTCAATTTCTGGTCTGCCTTTAAAAAGAAATTCCCATCATGTTACAAAAAATATAAGTATGAATTAATTTGAATTAAGTCTGAAATGAATCTTTTTAGAACTGACTATTGGTATAATCAACTTTCTATCAAAAATACTTTCAATATTTTTTCTCTTGTAAAATGTACCACTTTTTCAATTTTCGTGTCTACTGAGTCATATATTTCAAATTAAAAAACAAATCTTCACACACTTCTCCTGAATATCATTTCTCTGAGAAGCAAATGTGGGTAGTGCCTTTTCACCATCCATTCTAGATTCTTCATGTTTCAATTTGCTAAGGTGATGATCTGAAATCCAGTCCATGAAGACAGTTAAAAGTTCATAAGCTTGTCCATTAAGTGGTACCTATATGCAAAAAAACTAAATCAAGCACTTCTTTCAATTCACAGCCTCCTAAAACTTCAAAGGCAAGTTTTAAATTTGGTAGGTGATTATGGCATCATTTATCTAAAACACTAAAACATGTATTGGATGACAAATCTTCTACAAATGAAAGAAATTCCAAATCAAATCTCTCTAATTAATATTAGAAACATGTTAAATGCTGGTTGACAGAAGGGGAGAAACCCACCATAACAAGGAAATTGAAAGAACTGCACCTTGTAACCAAAAGAGAGAATTTTCATTAAAATTCTTTACCCAAGTTTGATAATGGAGAAGAGTAAAATTGGCCTTAACTCAAGAGCATGAGCCACCATAACTAATAGATTTTAACAAATTTAAAGGTCTCAAAAGCCAAACCATTTCCACCATGAAACTTCATATCTTCTTTTTCCTTTACACCGTAACATTCTACAAATAGGGTATGAAAATGTTTCCTGGAAATCCTGTTCTCTGAGAGTCCACCAAAATGGGAGGAAAACAAGAGCAAACTGCCATAAGAAACTATAAATTCAACTAAGCTGATTTCCGTGTTCCTTCAAATCACTTTCAGTCACTTCAATTCAACATTTATCACACATGTTCCTTCAACGGGAGCTACGCTAGATTTAATTTTAGACAGAGAAATACAAAAGCAAATTAATAAAAGGCAAAATTAAGCAGACAGCGATCCACAAAAACAGAATCAGATGAATGAAAACAAAGTTATACTATTCTGACCAAGAGTCACTTTTAACCTTCTCAATTTTCCTCAAATAGGAACTTTTGATGAAAACTGCAATCATCTTGACTAACCTGAGTATAAATCTCCACTTTTTCCAATTTACTTTATTATTTGTTTTTAATTAAAAAATGTTTTTCATGGCACTTCCCTGGTGGTGCAGTGGTTGGGAATCTGCCTGCCAATGCAGGGGACACGGGTTTGAGCCCTGGTCTGGGAAGATCCTACATGCCGCGGAACAACTAAGCCTGTGCGCCACAACTACTGAGCCTGCGTGCCACAACTACTGAAGCCCGCATGCCTAGAGCCTGTGCTCCGCAACAACAGAAGCCACTGCAGTGAGAAGCCTGCACTCCGCAACAAAGAGTAGCCCCTGCTCGCCGCAACTAGAGAAAGCCCGCGCGCAGCAACAAAGACCCAATGCAGCCAAAAATAAACTAATTAATTAAAAAAAAAATTTCTTTTTCACAGCCAGCATCCATGACAGGAAAAAGGAGGCGGGGGAGTTAAATACGATCTTTTCCAACCACTAAACCCTCTGTGCACAGCTGGGGCCTGGTAGAGGTGAGGGCAGGCGGGGCGGCCACAGGCTAGGGCAGCCCCGTTGGGAGCACAACGTGGGGCCCAGGAGGGGTCCCTGCAGGTCAGAAGGGGGCCCTGGGACTGGAGCCCCCGGGAGAGCCATGCGGCCGGTGCTGCCACCCTTGCTGTGATTGCCGTGCTCCTCCTGGACGAGACGCGGAGGCCGGGCCAGCGATGCTGTGGGCTTGGCTCCCTATCCGCCCCACGTTGACAGCCCGCCCCGAGCTGACCTCCCACCGCAGGTGCCGGAGGGGACACAGGCCGGGTCCCCTGTGCTCTCGGCAGCACGGCCCAGAGCCGCGGCACCTCCCTGCTGACACCCTGCAGCACCGCCAAGCGAGGGCCCCGAGAGCTTGGCACAAGCAGCTCCCCCAGGCCTGGCCCTGTGGACGGACGAGGTCCCCGGCCTTCCGTCGATGAGGTCCCGTGCGTGGACCCCTGCGCAGGGCTAGGAGCGCGGTGGCTCCTGCTTGATCCGCGCCGGCCCGTCACAGGCCAGACGTTGCCCGTCCCACGGCAGCTCCTGCCTCTGCTGCTGGGGCTCCCGTTGCCATCCTTAAACAAGGCCATCCGCCCAGTTCACTTTTTGAAAAACTACAGCATTTATCAAAACCACTGAAGCCCAGTGAGGTATCACTACCCACCCACTGGAAAGGTCAAAATAAAAAAGACTGAAAACACCAAATGTTTTTTGGTGCCATAGAACCTGACAGCAAACTTTTTAGCCAAGTTGTCATACACACATTGCTAGCAGGAGTATGAATGGTAAAACCACTTTGGAAAACTGGCAGCTGCCCCCCAAATTAAATATACCTCTACCTTATGACCCAGAAATTCCAGTCTTGGCTATATTTCCAAGAGGAATGAAAATACATGTCCCCAAAAAGCCTTATACATGAATATTCTTAGCAGCTAAACGTTCTGTTTTTGCAAACAAAAGCATATCTGAAATATTATAGCAATACTTTTCTACAAGGAAATTATCACAGTGAATCCTTTCACACTAAGAAGAATGTTTGCTAAAGGGAAAAAAAAATAAGGAAGAGAAAAATGTCCTGGTTTTCCAATGGAGAAATCATATCATGCCTTGTGAGGTTTTGAAACTGGTACTTTTTCCTGTTTTAAACTTTTTGCTTCGTGAGCGGCGTGGGGATTTCCTTTCAATCTCTGTATTGTCATAAACTCATACTTCCTCTGTGACAGTACATCTCCGTGAATTAAAAGAAAATTATATTAAAAGTGAGAAAGTCCAAAGGCAGTCATTTTAAATTTCACTTGTGTCTCAAGAGAAGAGCAGGTACCTTACCTGTAAATTATCTAAACGAGCTTGAACTCTCTTAGCCTGAACCTCCAACTTCCTGTTTTCTTCACTTACTTCATTTAACTAAGGTAGGAAAACATTAGATATTTCAATAGAAACCTCAAGCCGATTTCCTACTGAAGTTTTCCCAGTGTACCATCTTATCTAGTCTGTGTTACCAAGCAACATAACGTAACAGACAGAAGTAGCGTCCATGATTAAAGATCACAGCTAAAACCACCATTTGGTCCTAAAACATTAAGAGCTTCTAAGAAAGTTTACTTCATTCTATGAAAAATGTGCAAGTCTCCTAACATCTTACACGTATGCATTTTAATAGGAAACGTCTTTTAGTTGAACTTTTTATTGAAGTATAATGTATGTACAGAAAAGTGTACCAATCATTAAATATCACCATAACGAATTACTGCGATTGGAGTAAATGTATCTGTTAATTTAGGAAAACTGACATCTTTACCATATTGAGTCTTCTCATCCCTGAACATAACATAGCCTTCAACTTATTTTGGTCCTCTTTAGTTGCTTTTAATTAACATTTTGCACTCCTCAGTATGCATGTTTTATACATGTATAATCTTTCTTTAGATTTATTCCTGGATAGCCAATGCTTTTTGATGCTACTACCCATAGTAGCTTTCAATAAACATTCACTACTTGATTATTGTTGATATACAGAAATACACTTGATATTTTATATACTGAACTTATACCCAAAGATTCTCCTAAATTTGTTTAATAACTTGTCTGTATGCTCACTTGGTTACTTACTACATCTGTGCGTAATCATGTCATCGGAGGATAATTCTTATTTCTTCCTTCCCGACCCTGACTTTCCTCTCCTCACTGCACTGACCAGGACTTCAGCACAAAGTTCAACAAAACAGTAACAGTGAGCACCTTTATCTTGTTCTGATCTCAAGGGAAAAGATTTCAATAACTTACATAAAGTGTGATTCAGAAGTTGGTTTTTTTTTTTTTTTTTTTGTAGGTACTCTATGAGAATTAAGTTCTCTTCTATTACTAGTTATTATCTTTGGGCTCGTGCTGAATTTTAAATCAAGGAATTATACGATTTTTCTCCTTTTATCAGATGATGTGTTAATTTTCAAATGATAAATGACCCTGTATTCCTGGACCAAGTCCATTGAGTTGTACTATACTTTTTGTGTACTTCTGGATTCAATTTGCTGATATTAAAAATTTTTGCATCTGTACTCATGGGAGACTGGCTTGCATTTTTTTTTTCTTGTAATGTTCTTGACAGGTTTCGTTTCAAGGTTATGCTGGCCTCATACAACAAGAAAGGGAGCATTTCTCTTTTTCTGTTTATGTAAATAAGGTACATGATATTTCCTCCTTAAAAGTTAGCCAAAAGTTAGCCAAAAGTTAGTTACTGCTCCTTCTTTGAAGGTAAGGTGTCTTATTTTTCTCTGATTTTATCTTTATCTAAAATCTTCGTGTCTTAAAATAGCGTGCCTATATGGTTTTCCTCAATATTTACCCTGCTTAGGGTTAACAGAATTTCTTAGAATCTACAGGTTGGCATCTTTCACCAGTTTTGGACATCACCTCTTCACATATTACATTTTTGCCTTATTAACTACTTTTGGAACTCCCGTGTTAAACTTCTTCATTATGTCCCACATGCCTCTCTTGTGAATTTTCCAACCTTTCCCCACTCCTATCAATAGGTTCAAACTCGTAATAATGCACACTTCCCGTCTCCACACACTCATCAAACACACGCAAGATTATCAAGGGTTATATCCACCTAAGAGACAGGTATGGGCAACAATGCACCTATACTAGCAGTTAAAGAAACCCTTCTCAAAAAAGAGTGCTCGCCTGAGGCTGTGATGGGAAAAGGCAGTCTCTCCAGGATAAGGAGGCTTCCAGACAACAGTGAGTCAAGTTCACACGCTAATTGTGGGAGGTTAGACCTGATTCAGAGAAGCCAGGTCATCAGGTGAAGTGAGAAATGGGGGACCTAGTTGTCACTGCCAAGGGGAAAGGTCGTAACAAGTAGTGAAGAGCACACAGCTAGCCAAGGGATTCCAGGAGCCCAGTTCTCTCTCAGAGTACGAGCTCACCAACATGTTGGAACCCACGAAGTTCCCCAGCCCAAGGCCTTAACCACTAAAGTGACGAGCTTCACCTGCTTCTGCTCATCTATGCGTCCCTCCCCACGAACACACACAATCACTCTCCTGTCCCTCTTCCACAGAGCCCGTCACTTTCACGTCTTTCAGGCAAAAACTGGCAAAGGGAAGTGAAAAAAAAAAGTACAACTCCTAAGAATTTGGTGCAACTTGAGTATTATTAAGCACGGAGCTAAACCACAGTACTTACAAACGTAAGGGTAGTGCACCGTGACACAGTGGGCGTGAGCTCACACTCCACTTACACACGTAAGGGCAGCGCACCGTGACACAGTGGGCATGAGCTCACACTCCCCAGCACAGGATCAACACATCACAGACACTCCAAAAACAAAGAGTGGTGTGTAACAGCAGGTGCAAGAACAGCACAAAGCTACAAACCAGCGCCTAAAGTACCCAGGTTAGCAGCTTTTCTTTTGCTTGTTTTTAATCTCGTCATTGCTATTAATAGTTTAAAAAATTTCAAGTTGTCAAACGTCTCAGCTGGTTGTCAGAATAGATGATGAGAAACCAAAAGCTTAATAATACTTTATTTATGTTTGGAAGTATTTTATAATAAAGGTAACAAATAAAGGTAATCCAGGTTTTCTCTAGCCAGAATATGTTCTAAGATTTTGACCTACAATTTGTTAATCTATATAGTTCTAAGAATGTCTTAGAATCTAATATAGATAAAATAGGTCTTACCTGTTTTTTTAAGCTATCATTCAATTCTTTCAATGCATCAAAAGAGGACCTTAGCCTCCTGCTTTCTTTATTTCTTTCCTTAAGAACTTCAGTTAAGTGCTCAACTTCTGCATCATGTTGCTAGGAGGGAAAAAGTACAGATTCTACGTCACTAATGCCACTGAACATAAATTAATTAAAAATTAAAACTCCTTGAATCACATGGACTTTAATCAGTGTATTTAAGCATAACGACTAATAATGCAAATGATTTATAAAAACTGTATAATCAACCAAACTAATAACAAAGCATTAAAAGCACATGTTAAATACCTATTAAAACATATTACACAAATTAATTAGCAATAAGGCTACTTTCTGTTTCTGCTCAGAAAAATCCACAACAGAAACACACTGAAATAATTTCTATTTGACATCATGGAATGATAAAACAATGAAGGATTTCTGATCCTTTTCAGAGACTAGCTATTCATAGCTTTGTGAATTAAAATTTAAGGTTTAAATTACCCTTGTGGAGTAGAAGTAATATTCCACAGACAGAACAAACTAATTTCTTGTTCTCAGAAATTAGCTAAAATTGTACATCTCAAGAAACTTAAATACATAATAAAATTTCCTGAGCCCCAAACTATTCGACTTTCCTTAACCAGTTTTATAAATGATTAAAATCAATTTCCCCTCTAATTCCATTTAAATGAGAGCACTTTTAGATTTAAATTGTGAATACTTATATAGTTTCTTTCACCTTTTACTCTCAAATTTATGCGTAATGTATTAAAACAAGCAAGTTTCCACAGGAAATCAAGAAACTGAGTTAATTTCCTTCTTTCAAGTAATCATCTAGTTCCCATTAAAATAAAGCAGTTAGATTTATACTTATTACAAGTAGCATACAAATCCAAAGAGAAAAATATCAAGGCTAAAACTGGGATGGAGAGCGCTGAGAATCCAAGCATTCATTCTTTTGCCCTGTTTAAAAATCCAAGCTTGTGAAAAAAATTAGCTTTATGCAACTTTATTATTACATTAAATGACTCCTTAAATAACTTAGGATATGGTCACATATACTATATGTATTTTAAAAATTAGATTAACATTCTCACTGTACAAATCTTCCACCTCCAGAAGAGATTAAAAATGTATGACGTGGGTTCCATTTCCGGATAAGCCCCAGTGCACTCTGCCTCTCTTACCGATTACAACTAATTACAACTAAAAACCGTACACAAAACACAAAAAAGCAACTACCTAAGGAATGTCAAAGGGAAACAAAAGCAGGGAATAGTAGAAAGGAGGGAAAACCTGGAGAAGAAACCATCAAGGGGCTGAAGTTTCCTGGGTTTCGTTTTCCCTTGCAGTCTTGCCCCAGGGCAGGCCCCAGACACTGCTAATTGGAGAGAAACTGCTTTTCAGGGCTGGGAAACCAGGAAGAGGGGACCCCAGGAGCCAAGGAATGTGCTCAAATCTGGATCAGCCCTGAGTCGGCGAAAGCAGCAGAGCAAAGGGGCAGAGACAGGAGTTCAGTTTAAAAACAGCCCCACTGTGTGTAGGCACCTTAAAGACCCAGAGCATCACAGCAAAGGCTGAGAACCCCCAGCGGTGCCTGCATGACAGGCTCCAGAGCAACAGCACAGGCTTTGGAAACCGAGCGAGGGGGGCACAGCCCACACGGTGAGAAAACACTCAGCCTCAACCCACCGGGCTCACTGCTTAAGAAATGAACACATACAACCAACATTCTCCAGAGTGTTATGAAAGGATCCAGAATCTATACAAAATTAATAATATCCAAAAGGTCCCAAAGACAATCCCAAACTCACTGCACATACAAAAAACCAGAAGAATGTGATTAGGTTTCAAGAAAAATGCCAACCCTTAGGTGATCTAGAGTGGGATTTTTAACTGAATTCCAAATGCCAATGAATGCAAATGGAAAGACAGAAATTCTCATGAGAAAAATTAAAAATAATTGGAAAATTTAGAACTTTAAAATGCCAGAAATAAAACAATTCTCTAGACAAGATCAACTGCAACATGGAAATGAAAGAAGAAACTGTGATCCCGTGATCAAATCTGAAGGGCGCACAAGAAAAGGACTGGAGAGAGGAACAGACTCAGAAACCTGCGGGGTGACAGCAAAGTGGGAGGGGGGGGAGGGTGCTTGCTGGGGGGTGCGAGGAGGTGGGGGGGACGGATGGCTACGAGGAGCACGTGGGAACCCTGGGGGCCGGGACTACTCTTTTTCTTGATCACGGCGCCCATCGCGAGACTGCATGCGCTTTCAAAACAAATAGTAAATTCTCCTCTATATAAGTTGCACGTATAGTAACCCATCTCTCGATAGGAAACAAAAAACAATACCGTACAACCTACCTGACAGTCTCGATAAAAATATTTAATCTGAATATAAACATTAGGAAACAATCAGGCAAATACAGAATAAGACACACTCTTTAAGACTACAGGCCAAAAGTCTTCAAAGAAAAGCCTCAGAAAAAGCAAAAATGGTGATGTGGATTGCTCTAGATCCAGAGAAATCAATGAGATTTGCCTGCATTTTGTCTAGTTCCTTGATCAGAGAACAAAACAAAAAGCAATAAAAGACAATTTGGGGACCCACTGGGAAAGTGAGCGTGGACTGTGTATGTATTTTAAGTTAAATTATATAATTAGCATGCATTTCCTGTTCAACAGTGGTGTGGAGAACACCCTCATTCTGAGGCAATTCACAGCACGGAAGAAGGACTTAGGGTGCTGGGTCTTGATTTTTGCAACCCACCTTCAACTGGTCCAGGAAAAATGTGAGGGCGGGAAGGCTGAGCAAATGTGCAAATGCGAACGAGCAGGGAGCCCAAGCCAGAGGAGGAGGGCCCTGCCCGCTAAAGTCAGCGCCATGCGCTTACCTCCTTCAAGATCTGGAACCTTGTAAGAACCTCTTCTTTGACACCTTTAAGTTTATTCAAGGCACTTTCATGTCTGAAAAGCAGCTCTTCTCTCTCAGCCAGAAAACGTTCTCGCTTTTGAAGCTCTTCAGCAAACTCCTGCTGTGCTGCAGTTCCACACTGTATAGAAAGGGCAGTTTAGTGTTTTTCAGAAGCACACGTACCAGCGGTACAAGTGAGAGTCTCATTCATTGAGATGGCAGCTCAATCGAACGGTGTTCCGGACGCATGGGAACCAAGTGAGCGCAGATGCAGCAACAACCAGACCGGCATGCAGGTAACCCTGTACTTTGCAGGATCCACCAGTGAGATTCTACTGTGAGGACTCGAGAGAATTTGGGGTGCAAGCAAGGTGAGCACCGCGGAGCTCCCCGTGCCCGCTGGGATGCCCACCACCCCTCCCCTTCCCATCGCCTGGGATGCCCTCCAGCCACCTTCCCTGCCCCGACGCCAGCTGAGCTCCCCTGGAGAAGAAAGCCTCATACTTGAAGAGGTGCTCCCGTGCGGCCCAGAAATCCTCTCCCACCTCCCCGCATTCCCCACGGTGCCTATGCAAACCTTCTCCACCCTCCACCCTGAATCCATCACCTCCTCCAGCCTCTGTGCAGGTAGCCTGGTCTCTGCCTTCATGGGGGAACAGAAGACAGCGCGAGGACGCAGCCTTACAAAGGGAGGCCAGCCTCCCACTGCCTCTGCCTCCTGGGGAGACTGCTGCCACTCAGTGCTCTATTATTTCCAACACTCCCGTCGCGCCAGAAATGAAATCTCTCTGGATCCTGCCCACTGGCCGCCCCTCCTCACAAACTTCTTTAAAATGTTGTCTACGTTTGCTGAGCCCTCTTGACATCCCAGTCACTCCTCGATGTACTGATACTTTCATCTGGCCTCAACCCACGTCCCCTAATGAACCAGCTGCCCAATCACTGAACCCGCAGGTCCCGCTCCAGTCCTGGTTTCACGCATCGCACACTCTGGTCCCTTCCTTCCTCGCCTCCCTGACACCACCTCCTCCGGGTCCCCCTTCCCCACCACGGGCTCTACTCCCTCCACTGCCCTTCAATTACTGCTGCTCCTCAAGACTGGGGATTAAGCTGCTTTCTTCCTCCATACTTTCTCTGCTTGGTTCCATCCACCCAGGGGCTAAAAGCACTGCGCACGCAACTCACTGTTTCCAAACTGCGGTGCTCAGCTCTTTCTCCCAAGCTCCAGACTCAAGTCCAAACTGCCTATTAACATCTCCACCTGTGTGCTTTCAGGTGGCACAAAATACTCATGTCCAAAATTGAAATCAATTAGCCATCAGGGGAATGCAAATCAAAACCACAAGACAGCACTTCACATCCACTAGGATGGCTAGAATCAAAAAGACAGAGAAAAACTGGAACCCCTGTGCAGCACTGGTGGGATGTAAAATGGTGCAGTCGCTTTGGAAAACAGTTTGACGGGTGCTCAAAAAGTGAGACATGGGCTTCCCTGGTGGCACATGGTTGAGAGTCTGCCTGCCGATGCAGGGGACGCGGGTCCATGCCCCGGTCCAGGAGGATCCTACATGCCGCAGAGCGGCTGGGCCCGTGAGCCATGGCCGCTGAGCCTGTGCTCTGCAATGGGAGAGTCCACAACAGTGAGAGGCCCGCGTACTGAAAAAAAAAAAAAAATATATATATATATATATATACATATATATATATATAATATATATATATATATATATTTCCAACTAGAAGAATTTCAAACACAAATTGTCATTACATATACTTCTGCTTCCTTCTGTACTCCCACATAGAGGATGCTGGAGAAAGACGTGAATTACATCCTTTAGAGACAAAGAAGATAAAGGCCACTGTTCTGAACTGAATTCTGGTGAGAGCTGACAGGAGAACTTTTTACATATAGGTATTTAAAACAATGAATCTAGAACACCTACTTCAAAAAGCATACTTTACTAGCAAATTCTGTTTTATTTCTTCAGTAAGGATGGGATGGAAATAAACACTTAACTAACACAAAATGAAACAACTGTGTTCGTGTTTCCTCAATGTTCGGCGCTGACAACATCAACATTTCTGGACGCTCGGTTCGGCCTGAGGGCTCACCTGCAGTTTCTGGTATATCTGGAGTAACTCATCGTAGATCTGGTTGACCTGACGTGGAAGCACACCCTGCTTGTTTGAGGCTCTGGATGCTGGGGAGCTGACACGTTTCGAAGGAGACTCACTAGCGTCATTGCAACAGTCAGTCCAGTTCCTTGAATCTGAGGCCAAATTAGTTCGTTCAGCAACTGCTAAGAAAATTAAACTTAAATTAAAAACTTAATTTATAGTTTTAAGTATCCTCATAGTATTGTTAAAAAGTTTCAAGGACTGTATGCAGAGAGAAAGAATGATATAGCAAACAGTGAACATTTAGAAAATTTGGATGAAGGCCACACAGGAATTCTTTGTGGTCTTTTTGCAATTTCTCTGTAAATCTGAGATTACTCCAAAAATGAGTGCGCGAAAGCACTTATGGATTAACTACCTAGGCCAAGAAATGGAAAGTTACCTCAGAAACTCCAGAGCACATTCCCTTCTCTCCCTTACACCAAATTAACCGCTAACCCAAATACAGTGCTCATCATTGTTTCACTTCTTTTTAATTTTTACTACTTATGTTTAAAAAATTATTTGTTTTGCCTGTCTTTAAACTTTATATAACATCTGTAGTTAAATAATCATATAATTACATAACCTCTATAACCTCCCCCGTTAAATAACACGTTCCTGTATTAACGATGGCGGCAGGTTCACCACCCTCCACTGCTTCACCTGTGCTGTGTTTTTTGCGCACGGACACCTGAGCGGTGCTGCCTGCACAGAGGCCAGGCGGCCCTGCACCTGGCTCCTGGCGCCCACGGTGAGCGCTCCCCTGGGTCACACGATCAGCAGCAACGCTGCAGGGTTGCTGGGTACACGTGCAGAGTCAACTGCACGGTGCCCAAAGCTAGCCAGCTCCCCTGACAGCAGTGGAGGGCGAGGTCCTCCTGCTTCGCTCCTCCTGCTTCGCTCCTCGCCAGCACTGAGCTATCAGAACTCACGCTCTGCTAATCCTGAGCACGCTGGTTTTCCCTTGCATTGGCCTCCAGCTGGGGCAGCGCCCCGGCTTTAAGATGGGCTCTCCCACAGTACTCCCCATCGTGGACAGACTGGGGAGCCAAGACAAAAAGTAGGCACGTTTAGAAAGGAAAACGTCTCCCTTCCCTCACTCAGCAGACGCCCTTCAAGGGGAGACATCCTCTTCGGGCTCCCTTCCCCCCAGCACCAGCCTGAAGACGCCTTAGTTCTGTCAGCCTTTACACACACTCAGCACTTGTTCAATGGTCATCCGTGGGAAAATCCACCGCACAGCAGGAAACACAAGCCGGCAGTATTCTTCATGCTCCTCGCACACTGAGACGAACGATGAAAAGGACGGAGCAGCGAGTGTACTGTGTGTGCGGGAGACGCAGAGGCTCCCAGGGGCAGCTGGGTCCTGCAGCCAAGAGGGGAGGGCACCACCCCAGCTGCCTCTTTTCCTGAAAGCCTGGCAAAACTAGGATAGGCAGCCAGGTACATAAAGAGCAACTACTGGCTCAGGGCCAAAGGAAGCCAAACCTCAAGTGATCTGGACCATTCTCCTAAAATGTTTAAGGAATAGCTACCTACTACCATAATTTTACTCACTTCCTAACAAATACTGACATGAAAAATAACTGAAGAAATTATAAAAATATTCAGTTGATTATTAAGCGCTTTTGATAAACTTTGAGAGTGTACAAATTCTACTGGAAAATCATGAAGTTTATTTTTTCTTCTCCTTTAGCTTAATGACAAGCACAGTAACCATCTCATGGCTTACAAAAATCCAGGACACAGAAATACAGACCCCTGAGAACCAGGGTTATTACTATGGGGTAAGCTTTATGTGCCCTACTTGACAGAGTTACTGTTTAAATGACTGTTCCAAAATGAGTATTTCTCTTACCTTTGTTTATCTGTTTAAAAGACTGCTTGTTTATTTCGGAGGTACTAACCCTATGATCATTCCCAATGAACTCTTCTTCTGTTTCCTGTTGTTTTAAATCTTGAAGAGAATCCAGTTCCTCATCTAGGCTTTAAAAAAAATTCTATCACAGCATTCTGGAAGATTTCTATAGCATTTAAAGCAGGTGAGACTGCTTTTCAAATATTAACAGCGTAACAACTGTGAAAAACGTAACAAGTAAACACGTTTAAAAAAGCAAAAGGAAAAAATGTAAAGTACCAATCACTGATGCTGAAAACTCACTACAAAGATCCTTCTACACATTCAAACAGGCTCAACTGCAAACTGCACACCCTGTGGATGCTCCACACTCCTCCTTCTGACCCTGGATGCTGCTGTGTGGCAGATCTGACAGGCACTGCTTTCTCTAATTGTAACTAAGAGAAATAGTGTTTAAGGTGAGAAAACGGAACCCTGAAGTTCAATTAACTGACAGGTGATATAACCAGCAAAAGGTGAAGCAGAACTAGAATCCCAGGTATTCTCTCCAAAAAGATCATCTGAACGTTGACATTTCCAGATCAGTGCTGTTCAAAGAGAATATACTGCAAGTCACAAAAGATAATTTAAAATTTGGGGGAATTCCCTGGCAGTCCAGTGGTTAAGACTCTGTGCTCTCACTGCCAACAGCCCGGGGTTCAATCCCCAGTCGGGGAACTAAGATCTCGCAAGCCCCTCGGTGCCACAAGAAGAAAAAACAAAATTCTAACAGCCACATTGAAAACATAAAAAGACATGAAATTTTAACAATATGCTATATTTAACCCAGTATATCTAAAACACTGTCATTTTAACATACAATCGATATATATATATATATATATATATTTTTTTTTTTTTTTTTTTTTTTTTTTTTTTTGCGGTACACGGGCCTCTCACTGCTGTGGCCTCTCCCGTTGAGGAGCACAGGCTCCGGACATGCAGGCTCAGCGGCCATGGCTCACGGGCCCAGCCACTCCACGGCATGTGGGATCCTCCCGAACCGGGGCACGAACCCGCGTCCCCTGCATCAGCAGGCGAACTCTCAACCACTGCGCCACCAGGGAAGCCCAATCAATATTTTAAAATAAGACGTTTTACAATCTTTTATCCATCTTTAAAATCAGCTGTGTATTTTATACTCACAGCACATCTCAATTCAGACCAGCCCCATCTCAAGAATTCAAAAGACACCTGCAGCCTGTGCTGGGCAGCTCTACGACTCCACCCTAGATCACAACTAGGGACTGTGGAAAAACTGTCCAATGTTAGAAACATTCACAGTCCACAAGCTTCAACTTGTAACTTGAAATTACACCCAGACTGCTTACCTTAAAGATGATAAAACCATCAGTTAAATATATGAAAATAATTTCCATGAATTCATAATTAACTTCCAGCAATTTTCTCTTTCCTTCCTCTATATTCGATCAACCCCATGTCCAAATCTTGACTCCAGATCAACTAGGTGACTTTGTGAGTGCCAAAGGAAACAGCAGTAACAGTAATGATGATAAATAGCGGTGCATCTGAGTGCTTCTCTACGTACTGAACACTGTTCTAAGTCCTTTACATGGATTAATTCGTTTAATCAGAGAATGAAGCAATTCAAGCTCCAAAATATCAATCACGTTAACAGATACTTTAGGCACAACTTTCTTTTTTTCTCTCCACAATACGCCAACGTTTCATTTTGTATACATACACATCTTTATGGTTTAAGGTTATTTCAAAATGTCTGCTCCCTCTCCAAACCTAAGCACTTCCTTCTGCCACATATTTTTGGCATTAATAGTATTCAACTTAGAACTTTATTTCACCTTAGCTTCCATTGTTTTTACAGTGGTTTTACCCAGAGTAAAATCTCTTCTGCAAAACTGCTGACCCCTCACAGCCCAGCACCACATCATACATATACTGTAGGCATTGATACCAGCTCCCTGGGCTGACTTCTTCCATCTCTCTCTCTGCTACCTGGAACACAGTGCTCACCGCACCAGGAGACACACGACACAGACTGAGTTAATACCGCCGCCTAACAAACTTATACTCGTTTTTACCCTAATTCCTTATTTAATAAAAAAAAAAAAAAAAAAAAAAAAAAAGGGGGAGCTTGCCTGGTGGCGCAGTGGTTGAGAGTCCGCCTGCCGAGGCAGGGTACACGGGTTCGTGCCCCGGTCCGGGAAGATCCCACATGCCGCTGAGCGGCTGGGCCCGTGAGCCATGGCCGCTGAGCCTGCGCGTCCGGAGCCTGTGCTCCGCAACGGGAGAGGCCGCAACCAAGAGCGAGAGGCCCGCGTACCGCAAAAAAAAAAAAAAAAAAAAAAAGGGAGGTGGGGAGCAAGGTCTTCATTTGGGTCCTGGATGAAGAGCCATCTATCACACAGTGTAAGTAACTTTGCATTATGCCAGCAAACACGATGCTAGGTTTGTGCTTTTATCAAATTCTCAGTAACAATCACTCAGTTTCTCCAACCACTCAGCAGGCTCCTCTCAGAGAAAAGCAAACACACAGGCAGCCCCTGACCCTCCTTAGTTTCCCGAGATGCCCAGGGGAGGCCCGAGCAGGACTCGGGCTACCTTGCCAACTGACGGTCCCACGCTTGAGGGCACCACGGGGGGATGCGGGGCCGCGCCTCCTCTCATCAGAGTAACATCTCAGCGACGGACCAGCTTCATCTCCACGTGAGCAGAAACCGAAGTCCTCTGTGAACAGGAAAGACGACTGCAGAGGCTGCTCACTAAGGTTAGATATCAACGACCTCATTCTCGACCCCGAAACGTAGGAGAACAAAGCTACGTACCGATTTCCTGTCTGTCTCCCTAATGCAGACTTCCAGAAAACAGGCATCGAGTCAGCTCTTCAACAAGCACTGACGTTCATCACCGCCCCCCACCCCAGCACGTGACGCCGGCAACGACGCGGGGAAGCAAGCAGAGCAGGTGCCTCTAACCCCTGTTCTATGGGTCGGTACCTAAGGACCGCAGGCGGTAGGCGAACTCCCCGAACGTTCAGAATCCGCCCTCCTTCCACCTCGTCACGACATCCCGCCAGTGCCGAAACGTTCAACACTTTATTTCTCCCCTTTATGCACTTCAAGCATTAAACGCTGCGCAATAAACTACATCTGCTGCGGTGAAAAAAGGAGCGAGCGCCTCCCCAGCCGCGCGGACACCCGGCCCGCCGCCCTACCTGGGGTGCGAGGAGGCCGCCGTCGCCGCTCCGCCACGTCCGGCCGCCGGCGCCCGGGCTGAAAGAGAGCGACGGAGCGGTGACCGGGGCTGGCCGGGCCGCCCGGCGCCCCCGCCCCGCACAACCGGCCTGATCCCGGGTCCCCGGCCCGGCGCAGCGCCCCCTGCCTGCCGCCCCGACACGCGCGCCGGGTCCGCGCACAGAGGCGGCCACCGCGGATCCACCAGGCCGCGCGCCCGCACCTTTCGGCTTGAAACCGGCTCGGACTCGCCGCTATGGGGCGGGACCGAGGCGGTTCCAACCCGCACGCAAGTCACAGCCGGGAACGCCTGCCACGCATCTGCGCGCTGACGCGCACGGCCCCTCCCGCTCCCGGTGCCCGCCGAGAGCACCCTCCTCACAAGTGCATGCCCGCCGCCGCCGCCAGGGGCCCTGCCTCGCGCCCACGCTCCGACCCGCAGATCCGGCGACCCGCGGACTTGGCATGGGCCGACAGGCAGGGCAGGACCTCACCTCGGCGGGGCAGCCGCCCCCTACGCCGTAGCGGCTTTTGAGGCGCTCCACCATCAGGTCCTGCCCGAGCGGCCTCACCACCCTCGGCTCCATGGCGGCCGCCGTCGTCTCCCTGGCAACGGCGCGCGGCCGGGCGGGGCGGGCGCAGCGGATTTGCGCCGTGACGCACGGCGCGCCGCGCCCCTGTCGTCTCCCCGGCAAAAGCGCGGCCGCTGGCGCAGGTCCGTACTCGCGGGCCGTGGGGGCGCGTTGCGGGCCGGAGCACGGGTCTCTCCTGTTTTCCTTTCCTTCCCGAGGGTCGCGCCGAGGGGCAGCCCGCGCGGGTCCGTCTCATAAGCGCTCGAGCCCATCGGAAGCAGCTGTGAGACACTAATCTTGGAGAAGTCGGTTTCGGCCAAAGCATTCGTTACCAAGCTTGTGAGTCCACAGTTGTAATCTTCAGGGCGCCTCCGAGTGCCTCCCGCAGCCTGGAATCCCTCGGGAGGCGCCCGGAAACGTGACAGGCACCAGTGTCCCCGCCAGGCAGCCGCGCGCGGGGACCCGCATGCATCCACCCACCCACTCCCCGCCCCCCGCATACACACGCAAACACCCCCACACTCGGAGGGTCGGGGCCGTCCGCCGCTCCCGGCACACGGACCCCACATGACCCCCGCACTACAGGCGGTCAGCAGGTGCTGTCCCAGGACTGCCTGTTTCCAAACCCCAAATGGAATGGCGCGACAGCCCCACTGCCTCACTACCCGAAATGAGGCGGCTCCGCTGGAAAGAACCCCGGAGGGCAGAAGGCACCGCCGGCAGTGGTTGGAATACGCAAAACGTGCTCTCCCGGGGTGCTCTGTGGTGCCACACGAGTAAGCTGATGAGAACGTGCCCCCTTTTTCTGTCGAACTTTTGACACTAGCCATTTCCAAGTAAGTTTTCAGTGTATGCCCAACTGGAAAACAGTCCTCTCCTTGGGAGCTCTGGAAATTAGGTGGCAGTTTAAGTTTACGGATCTTTATCTCCTTACTTTGGTTCCAGAATGAAAAAACAACTAGATGCACAAGTAATGAATATTTTAAATGTCATGGCTGTTAACAATTGTCACTTTATTTTTGCTACAAAATTCACCAGAAAAAGGTACTGCAACAATCTAGTATAAACCAAATCTTTAACCAAAGAACATGGTATAGACCTTTTTAAAATACTCATACTTTATCACAATAACTGCAAGGAAAAATTCAAGTTCTATCAGAACCAAATGCAGTTTGAGGTAGTAGAAACAGATGACAGGTTTTTTAAAAAGTCTAAATACTCAACTTACTTAAAATGTAAAAATTAATTTAATACCTTGGGAAGAGCACAGGAAGCTACATAACATTTTAAGGAAAGGTACTCTGTTAGCTATACAGGAGGTGCAAGAATTTATAGAAGAGCACTTTGGTTAAGTCTCTACCCTCTGGCTCTACCCACTCACAAGTGAATCTTTATTCATAAATGAGCACACCAATAGTGAAAATTACCAAATATATTCCAAATCTGAAATAAAAACTATCCAAGTCATGGTCCCTTTATCCAAACAGTAAGTATATCCATGCAGGAAGTCTAATATCTTAGAAGAAACTAAAATTGCATATATCGTATTTCTTCAATAGTTTGAGAAGGTCTATTGCTTTTAACAAGATTAGTATTACTCCATTTTAATACAAATATGTCAGGAGTACATAAACACAAGTACACCTGAAATACACCAGTGTTTAAACTTTTATTTCACACCATGCAAGGTCAATTGTAACACATTAAAAAGTGACAACAGCTATAAGCTGCAATTTTATATTTATACATTGGAAATGTCCATTTTCAAAAGCTGAACATAATTACCATGTTGTCATAACAGCTAGGCTTCAATTCAACTGTTTATACAGGTAAAATCTACTATGAAAAACAATGAGTTTATATCTGTCCACATTCTGTGATAACAATTCTTCGACTAACAGACCCCTCAGGAGAACCAAAGGATTCAATCTTTTTCACAGTATCCATGCCATCTTTAACAAACCCAAATACTACATGCTTAAAGTCCAAATGCTCTGCTTTTTTCAGTGTTATGAAAAATTGAGAATTATTGGTATCCTGGCCTCGATTGGCCATGGATAGTAAGCCAGGTCTGGTATGTTTCACGTCAAAATTTTCATCTTCAAATTTATCTCCATAAATGGACCGTCCTCCTGTTCCATCGTGTTTGGTGATATCTCCCCCCTGAAAAAAGATTTCAATTAACAGGAATCCCAAATAAAATGTTACAAATACATACAGAACTAGCCACTAAAGGGTAGGTCCTCAACACCCAGCTTCTTTGAGAACGCAGTCTGAAAACTAAGAAACACCCACTTGTGAAAGAAGACAAACAACGAAAAGATCTTTTTCCCACCCTTGATTTCCAGCAGGTTCAAGGCATTAAAAATATGAACCGTTTTAGGCTGAAAGTTCTTGTGGGGACAGAAGCTGGGGCTGTGGAAATGCTAAAGAAGTCTAAAGAAAATCATAAGTAAGGAGAAACACCCAAACTCCCCAAGTTGGTGTGCTGCACTTTTCTAGACACCCATTGTGATGTACACTTAAGACTTACTTGGCAAACAAAATCTGGAATCACCCTGTGAAAAGTGGAGTTCTTGAAGCCAAAGCCCTTCTCCCCAGTGCACAGCGCTCTGAAGTTCTCAGCGGTCTGAGGAACGACGTTTGAAAATAGTTCCATGGTTATGCGTCCCAGAGGCTCATCATCTGCGCAGACATCAAGAAACACCACAGGGTTCGTCTCCTTTGCTCTCAGTCCTTCCTGGGCTTTCAATAAATTCTGCTGACATTCTTCAAATTTTTTCTTAAAACCATCAGCCATTTCTTTAGTTTTAAATCTCACTGCAAGCTGTTCCACTTTGGCTTCTCCATCTATTAAACAACAAACAACACAGTGACCTTTGTGTTGTAATAACTGTTACAAATTGTTTTATGTATTTGCTACCAATTTTAGAAAAATCCCCAAACCGGAAAGTAGCATTTGAGTGTAGAGCTCACCAGCATAATCTGAGGCAGTCCAAACTAAAGCATTGTTGGAAACATTCAAGGGTTTCAGTTCCATTGTTTTGGTGATGACGTGGTTTGCACACACTTTGAGCACCTGGTCTCTTCTCATCAGGACCCGGTAGTAATTCTTCATCGTGTGCCAGAGGATCTTCATGTCTCCAACCCCACGCTCCTTCCACTGACTGGCCTCTCGATCCCACCTGTAAAGTTTGGCTCTCTCTTTAAATACAATTTCTTCATCTTCTTCTCCAGATTTTACTTCTACCTGTGACAGGACATGAAATTATCTCTAAGATGCTGCTTATAAAATATTCCATAACAAATTCCAAGATCCAAATTCCTTAAGACACTGGCATGAACAGAATTTGAAAACAGTTAACATCCTAGGGTTACAAATACATCTGATTTGGATGAGGCAGGAAAAATCTGTCATTACACATTTTCCCCTTATGTAACATTCTTCCTCATTTTGGAAACTAAATACTTTCTTTTACAAGAGAGGTTTCAAAAAAATGCTTGTTCTTAAATATTATCTACTGATTGAGGTTGAAACTGATAAAAGTAATTTGCCTAAAACAACATTCTTGTCCAGAAAAGGTACAGTTTACTTTTTATTGAAAGGACTGTGGCAAATATGAGATTAGATGTTGGTTGGGTTTTTTTCTTTTGCCCCTAGAATTACGTTACTGAAAACAAACATGAAAAAATTAAGTTCTTCCCAAGGATTTCATATAGAATTTACCAAATAACATTTGTATGTAAATTTCTTTAAAAAGACTTTGAGGGCTTCCCTGGTGGTGCAGTGGTTGAGAGTCCGCCTGCCGATGCAGGGGACACGGGTTCATGCCCGGGTCCGGGAGGATCCCACATGCTGCAAAGCAGCTGGGCCCCGTAAGCCGTGGCTGCTGAGCCTGCGCGTCCGGAGCCTGTGCTCCGCAACGGGAGAGGCCACAGCAGTGAGAGGCCCGCGTACCGCAAAAAAAAAAAAAAAAAGACTATTTGAACTTAAAGGCTGAACTTCTAATAAAGAGCTTCCATTTGAAACGGTCAATGTTCTGAAAGAAATGCAAACAAGGCCAGCCCTACAAATCAAGCCCATGTCAAGTTTTAAACTTAAAATGTGAAGTTATTAGTAAGGTTTTCACTCTTTAATATTTACCTCTGGTAATGACACTATTGGTTCAAAATGGATATCTTCATTATGAACTACCTCTTCATCACTACCATCTTCATCTTCGCCAACTTTACTGGTTGACTGTGCTCCGAACACAGCTGCTCCAGTATTTGCCCACTGGAAATTTTTATCTGATGAATAAATTAGGATACTTAAACAGTGGTATCTTTTTAATAAGCTCTTAATCCCAGTTAGAATGAATCTAATTTCCAATGAATCTAATTTCCAATGATGTAACATACTTCTAATGAAAATGTTTAAACTTGTACTATTCTGGCATATTAAACTCACGTGGTGAGTACACAGGACTTTTAGTAACATTTATGCCTGGATATACAGATAGGGTCTAGGATCGTCTGAGCCTTAGGTCTTCATGATACTGAACTACAGAAGAACTTTCAGTAATGAAGCAGGTTCTTAATTAAAAGTATATACTTTGAAACTCTGAAAACCCAGCTCAGCTCCAAAGGTAGTTCATTTCATAAAACATTCTATCACATGAAAAATATAACTTTTGAACCTAAAAATGTTCTCAAAGAAGCCAAATCTGCTACTTCCATATTAGCCGAAGCAGACTAAACATGTTTATAACTTCTCTACCTCAACTTCCTCCTAAGGTAACTAGAGCTGGAGCTTAAACTTCTTGGCCAGGTGGCACTGGCAGCCTTGGGAGAAGCTGACCCCCACTGTCTTCAAGCAATACTAGGCTTAACTTAGTTAAGGGGTGAAAAGGCTTCCCACTCCCACGCAGAGGAACAAAGACTTTTACTCCCCCTCACAGGGAGAAGGTGAAAACTAAAAGCTTCTTCATCCACATCTCAAATGTGAGGACCCAGCCTGCTAATATATTCCCCACTATCTTAGAGGAAAGAAACCTCTCAACTCTTCATCACTTGCTGACAAAATCACTGCTCTCTAAACCTACATCTGATGCAAAAACTCAGGAGAAGGCAAAAATGTCACGGATCAGTTAAAAACAGCACCCTGAAGAAAGAACAAAATTAGTGTCTAAAGCAGTAACTCCTAAGTGAGGTTTAATGGGGAGAAAAAAAACAGGAAAAAAGAAAAAAGAAAAAAATTCTTAAGAAGATAAAGCAAAAGAATGCTCTGAAACAAGAAGAGCACAATCTCAGGTTGTGTGGGGGGCTTCCTGAGAACAGTAACCACAGATCTACATGATACACAGGCGTAGGGCTCAAAAATAGCTGGCTCAGGAACTCCCAAGCAGAAAAAATTTTTAAATTACCCCAATACCCTGAGAGGTATGGCAGAAAGTCTCAAAATTCCTCTGAAGCAATGGTTCTTAACACTGGGTGCATATTAAAATCACACCAACAGCTTCTGTAAAATACCAATGCCTGGGCCGCAGGCCCAGAGAGCCCAACATAACTATCAGGTGTTTCTTTTTTCTTTAAAAAGCTCCCAAGAAATTCTAATATGAAGCCAAGAGTTGAAAACCACTGTTCTAAAGGGACAGGAGAAAGAACTTATACAGTAAGAGTATAAAGATGTGCACGTCAGTAATATCAACTTAACAACAACTGTGTTCTAGATAATAGTACCTAGGAAGCTTCCACTCTGAGTCCGGGTTTAATGAAAACATTACAGAATCTCAAGGAAATAAGATAAAACGTCAAATCACGGACAAAGGGGAGCAGCAGATAAACATGTGTTCCTTGCGTTCTCTTAGTTTCCATATGAAATATTACACAAAAGACAGGGAGTGACTGACAGACCTGCCTGTGAAGAGGACTTTCAGGAGAAGACAGGAAAAAAAAGGAACAAAAGAAAACGTGAAACAAAAATAAAATGAACAGATGAAGAAAAAGTAATCACCACAGAAATAACACATAACAGAAAAGGAGGAAAGGATTAAAAAAAAAAAAGACTCCTCGTAGCTTAAAACCAACCAAAACAAAAAGTTTAAGATCAAAAAGGTCCACACAATGCCAGAAATAAGTTTAAAAAACAAAAAAACATTCTGGTGAAACTGATTACCTTAAAAAAAAAAAAATTAAATCCCACAAGCTCTTAATCAAAGAAGGCAAGGTGAAATTCTAAAATATTAAAAAAACTTACAGTAGTGTGAAAATTCCCCATGAAAAGCTATGAAATTGATTCCAGGGGAATTTAGTTTCAAAATGCTATTCTGTGCTTACTAGCACAATCTAAATTAAATAAAGCAGGCATTCAACACGCAAGAAAACCAATGATAATTTAAAGGAAAGTAATGACAAAATCTGAAGATAAATAAAAAACATAAACAAAAGAACTGATAAAACCAAAAGCTACTTCTTTGAAAAGACAAAGCACAAATTCCTGTGAGATCTAAGAACAAAACAAGAAATGTAGTTTAAAAAAGAGCTTGGTAAATAATCTCATGGAAAAAGGAGTGAACGTCAGCAAATAATAGGGCGAGCCTCCCACGTGGCATGAGTCTTGCCTGCCTCACACTTGATTGTACAGTACTGATGGAGTACTTTGAAAAAGGTATACCAAGTATCAAGCAACCTAACACATCAATTTTTATTTGGCTTTTTATTTGTGGATAATTATACCCACTATACACTGTTGTATCTGTTGACCTATGACCCTGTGACTTCAGGCTACTTATTAATAAATTAAAAATAAAGCAACCTGACATCAGTGAAGCTATGAATTCCAACATAACGTAGCATCTGAAGGTAATTTCTAAAAGTTTTATATGTGTTTCCATAAATGACAGGAACTGTTCTGTTTTTGTTTTTTTTTTTGCTGATTGGCTAAACCCAGTGTTAGTGAAACAAGTAAAAATATGAGAGGGAATTCTGAATTAGATTAATCATGTAAGTATGTATCTTCAATAAAATTTATTCGACAATTCAAGCATCTTGTTCAATTTAGGTGGTGCTATAATCAGATACATGAAAGCTACCTCAAGAATAAGAAAACATGCTAATTTTTTCAAGCTTCTGAAACAAGGAAAAGGATTATTTTCTACAAATGATACCCAAATGGACCAAAAATAGAAAAAAATCACTGGAAAAGGTGGGAAAGCTCACCAGTTATAAATGAGCACAACCCTTATATTAAAAAGCACAATTAAGGATATTGCAAAAATAAAAAACTGCAAAATCATCTCCTTAAAAATTACTGATGCACAAATCTTGAAATATTAGTAAATCAAAAGTATAACTAAAAGAACAATGTGCCAATCCCAAGCTTATTCCAAAACTGGAGTGACGGTTCTGCATTTCAGGATGGGGAAGACTAGCACCATGAGTTACAATGAATGACGAGAAAATTCTTATGGTTATATTAATAATAGCAAAAATAACAATAAAACAGAAGCCCTTCCTTTATTACAACACTAGATAGCTGGAGGGCAGGGCTGGGGAAACAAATGGCCAGGTGAGTGACAAAGGGCTTGCTCCCCCCAGGTGTGCATATTTCTGTAATACAATCATTAAAACGGCTCCTCCTGATCTTACCTTTGGACCCAAAAGCAAAATCCCCAGAATTACTGGAAGCCAAGTCTGCAAATGACAGCCCTGTGCTACTTCCAAATCCAAATGAAACTGTTTTGCTTTCCACTGGCAAAAGGAAAAGAGCAATTTAATATTTCATTTAATACATATTGAACATCAAAGCTTTACTCAGGACCCAAAGAGAATGGGGGTAGGACCTGCTGTACTACTGAGAGGGATGGGGTGGGATGGGGTGTGCAACATTTATAATCTGGTTATCTCTCTGAAGAAAACTTATAAAAGACATCCAAGTTCTGAGCTTCTTCATTGTTACTACGTTTTCAGGTACTATTCTCAATGAAGAATATACCAAAAGCATACCCAAAATCATTTTTTAAAAATGAGATGTAGATCTATACTAAATCAGATAGAGAGCTATACAGTTTCTGCTTTACACAATCTAATATAATCTAAAATATTCATTCAAAGGCAGGATTTCAGGAAATATCTATAGATTTTTTGTATTCTCAATTGTAAAAAATTAGCTCATAAAAGCGAAATATTTCATGCCCCTTTATAAATCTCAAATTTTGTTTTAAGAAAGGGAGTTTCTGGATCTGCATTTAAAAGTCTATCGTCTCAAAATCACAGGTGTACCTTATGTAGTAATGCATGCCTAGAAGGTTTTTATAAACATGTATCAAATTGTACCTTGGCTTGTAGAATCTGCATCATTTTCCTTTCTAGTACATAAATCCACAGGTTTATCGACAGTTTCAGAAGAAATAGGTGGTGAACTAATACATTTGGTAGCAAACTCTGGTTCTTCAGATTTACACAAAAATGGTAGGGTCACTTTACTGCCATCTGTACACACACTGTCAGCCGTGCTAGTTATGTCCTCATTCTGGGATTTCTGCAAAGAGGAAGTAACAAATAACTATGACATTAAGTACTGACTGACAAAAAGGATCATATACCCTATTTTAAAAGAAATTGAGGACTTGGAGTTCTGGACAAAATGGAATAAGCATACTTTTCTCTCTCCCATTCCACCTTTCATCCTACCTCTCCCAGCACCTACAGCTGAATTGGACTGAAACAGATAAAGCGACTAGAAAAAGCCTCTGAAAAGTGGATGAAAGCAGAAGGATTAAAAATCTCAAGACATGGGACTTCCCTGGTGGCACAGTGGTTAAGAATCCACCTGCCAATGCAGGAGACACGGGTTCGAGCCCTGGTCTGGGAAGATCCCACGTGCCACGGAGCAACTAAGCCCATGCACCACAACTACTGAGCCTGTGCTCTGGAGCCCGTGAGACACAACTGCTGAGCCCACATGCCACAACTACTGAAGCCCTAGCGCCTAGAGCCTGTGCTCCGCAAGCCACCGCAATGAGAAGCCCGCGCACCACAAGGAAGAGTAGCCCCTGCTCACCGCAACTAGAGAAAGCCCGTGCGCAGCAATAAAGACCCAACACAGCCAAAAATATATATATATATGTATATATTTATATATGGCCCACTGGTGAGGAGCAATGGCTGAGATGCAGGTGGCAGCCAGGCCTGGTGATGAGACCACGGACAACTTGGCCTCCACGGGCCAGCCTGTCGGGGTCCCCGCACCACAGCCGGAACCCAAGGAAGTGCTGGCCTGAGCCACGTGCCCCCGTGCACACTGCTGGGGCGTGGGGGCACCTCCAGGCCACATGGCCCATCATCCACAGCTGCCTGCCCCCAGCCAATGAGGGCAGTCCCTGCCTCCTGGACACAACCTCCTCCCAAACCCCTGCGGCAACCATGGGTTCCGGAAATGGACTAGGCTGAGCCGACGAGGTCGTGCCTGGGCCCCTTTCCTGACCTGCTTCCTACCTGCCTACAGCGGGTGTCACAACAAGAAAGTACTAAACCTGGAGGAAGAGGGTTTCTGGCCCGAACTGCTGGATGGTGGCAAGAGATTTGAGATTTTCTCTGACTGTCCCCCAGTTTTACAGAAAAAGAAAGCCCCTCACTATGGTAGATGGTCCCCAGGTGTAAAGACTACTGGAGAGACAGGCAAAGTGACCATCTGAAATTCTGGCCTTACCAAATTCACTTCCCATCAAGACACCACAAACATCCCCCCTCCTAAGAGCCATCTCATTAGAAGATGTATGTATAGTAAACTTCTGTTTTTTACTTAGGAAAAAGAGAAAGAAAAAAGAACAAAAAAGACTCTCAAGACCTGAGGGGTAATCTTGGTGAGAACCCTGTGGGAAATTTTTCCTGCCCCCACCCACTAACCCACATCCCAGGCAGGGTAACACAGCTGTCCAAAACTGCAGCTGCCGACGGCACAGATGGAAAAGGGTCCAAGAAAAGTCAACTCTCCTTGGCCGAGGGTGGGGAATGTCATGAAATGATCCGTGTGCTGAATGATCAGAAAAACTTTGAAAAGCTGTTCTAACCATGTTCCAAAAAAGGACAAATACTCTTAAGACAAATGAAAAGATAGGTGTCAGGCAAAAAAATATAAAGCACAAAAGAAAATCAAATGGGACTTCACAACTGAAAAATACAATAACAGAAATAAAAAAATTTACAGAATGCTCCATCCAACTGCAGCAGTATACATGTTCCTCTCAAGCACGCATGAACATTTATGAAGAAAGACCACATTCTAGGCCATAAAACAAACTTCAGAAAGTTCAAGAGAACAGAAACCATACAAAGTATATTCTCAGTCCATAGTGGAATTAAACTAGAAATCACTAACAGAAATATAGCTGAAAAAAACTCTCCAAATATCTGGAGATCAAACAACACATTTTTAATACACATGTCAAAGTCTCTGGACACATTAAAAATACTATGAACTAAATAGAAGTGAAACTACAGCTTACCAAAATTTGTGGAATGCCAACAAAAGCAAGGAAGGGGAACTTTGTAGCACTAAATGCATACATTAAAAAGAAGATCTAAAATCGATAAACTTTCACCTTAAAAAACTAGAGAAAGAAGAGCAGTATAAACGGAAGGCACAAAGAACTAAAGAAATAATGAAAAGCAGAGCAGAAATCAATAAAACAGAGAAAAATTAACAAGATAAAAAATGGATTCTTTGAAAAGGTCAATAAAATTTGATAAGCCTCTAGTCAAGCTCACCAAGAAAACAAAACAGATGACATAAATTGCTAATATCAGAAATGAAACAGGAGCTATCAACACTGATCCATGGACATTAAACGGGTAATAAATTTCAATGAACTTCACACACTTCACAAACACTGTTATGCCCACAAATTTGATAATGTAGAGGAAATGGACCAACCAATTCCTCAAAAGACACAACCTACCAAAACTGACATAAGAAATAGATAATATGAATAGGCCTATATTTATTAAAGAAAATGTACCATCAATTAATGTCCTTCCAAAAAAAAATAAGTACCAGGCCCAGATGGTTTCAGTAGTAAATTCTATCAAACATTTAAGAAAGAAATATTACCAATTCCTACACTGTGTTCCAGAAAACAGAAGCAGAGGGAATACTCCCTAACAAAGTACGTGAAGCAAAAACTGAGAGGAGAAAAACAAACATGCTCAGCAACACTCCTCTCAATAATCAACAGAACGAGCAGAAAAAAATTAGCAAGGATAGACTGGACTTGTACAACACAGCATCAACTGATTCGATCTATTTAGAAACCTGTTTTCCCTGCAGAAACAATAAGGAATGAACTGTGGTACGTCCTCACAAGGGAATACCACCCAGTGACAGAAAGAAACACACTAACACTACACACAGTAACTGGGCCAAATCTCAAAGGCATTATGCTTTTGAGCCTAATGAGTGAGTGTAAAAAGCTAGTATCAAAGGTTACACAAAGTATGATTCCATTCATGCTAGTCTGGAAAAGGCAAAAACGTAGAAACAGAAAACAGATCAGCAGTTACCAGAGGTTCCGAGTGGGGGAGGATCTGAACCGAAAGGGACAGTAGGAAGGAATTCTTTGGGCTGTTGGAACGGTTCTGTACACTGCCCGCCTGTGGTGGGGATTACAAGAAGCCAGGCATGTGTAAGAACTCACACAAAACACACACACAGGGAAAAGTGAATTTTCCTTATGTAAAATTTAAAAATTAATACAAATGAAAAAATCATTATTTCTTAATGACTGAAGCACAAGAAGACAGTCCATTCTGTTCGTGTCAAATGATTTAGGCTAACACAGCAGTATTATTCATAATAGCCAAGAAGAAGAAACAACCCAAATGACCATCAACAGATGAATGGGTAAACAAAATGTGGTATGTTCATACACTGGAATATTATTCGGCCATAAAAAGGAACGAAATACAGATAAATGCTACAATGTGGATATACCTCAAAAACTTACTAAGTAAAAGAAGACAGACACAAAGGACCACACATTATTATTTGTTTATATGAAACGTCAGAATAGGCAAATCTATTTTGTACAAAGTACATCACTGGTTATTCCGGGCCTAGAGAAGACGGGTGGAGATGGGGAAGGCTGGTGACTGCTAGAGGTTAACAGGGCTTCTTTTGGGGATGATGAAAATGTTCTAAAACTGACTGTGGTAAATATACAAAAACCCACTGAGTTGTACATTTTAAAATGGGTGAATTATATCACAATTAATGTTACCCAAAAAATGTAGGCTAGATTACTTGGGGGAGGGGAGTGTGTAATCCAGCGCCTAATACATTCACCACCTAGGAGTCCATGGATGAACAACTCTTGTACACAAATCAAATACCGTATCCCCAATGCTGAGCACAGTGCCAGCTCATACTAAGCACTTACACATACAGTGTATGTGTACACTTAGGTGTTTTATGCAAGGGATGCCTATCTGAAGATCTCGCATAGTCCAAGATGAATCTGAGTGTAAAACAGGAAGGGTGCATCCTAAGAAGATGTATATCTACACCCATTACACAGCACATTTCAGCTTTAATGGTTGTTAGTTCTCTGTTTCGTCTCTGTGTATTAAAGGGTGCTCTCCAAAATTACAATTCATCTTGGCAATTTTTTTCCAACCCTTATAATGACTTATCACGTTTAATTTCTGTACCAAAGGTATTTCTGAACAGCTCTTAGGACCGCTATTTAATGAACATTATGAGAGTGTTACAGAATATTTTACAAAAAGATTTTAAGTTATAACAATGATAACACAATAGTCACTCAAATAAGCCATTTCAACGTCTATAAACAGCACAGTTCACAAAAAACTGACAGAAGATACCAAGTCCTGTGTGCACCACAGGTGGGAAAAGAATAAACAATGTACAATTCAGTCGGTGCATCAGCATAGAGATTATTTTTCAGTGTTCTAAGTTTTGAAAAACATAAATTTTAAATAAATAATTATTTTTAAGTTTTGCACACGAAAGAGTGAGGCCAAATTTAAAATGCATTGTTTCAATTTGCATAACCCAACTTTATATTATGACTGTCCTGTATTTGCTGAATGAAAGACTGGATGCTAAAGCCTCCAGCAGGGAATTCCCTGGTGGCGCAGTGGTTAAGAATCTGCCTGCCAATGCAGGGGACAAGAGTTCGAGCCCTGGTCCGGGAAGATCCCACATGCTGCAGAGCAACTAAGCCCGTGCGCCACAACTACGGAGCCTGCGCGCCCAGAGCCCAGGCTCCACAACGAGAAGCCACCACAATGAGAAGCCCGCGCACCGCAATGAAGAGTAGCCCCCACTCGCTGAAACTAGAGGAAGCCCGTGCGCAGCAATAAAGACCAAACGCAGCCAAAAAAATTTTTTTAATAAATAAATTTTTAAATAAATAAATAAAGCCTCCAGCAGCAGCAATTAGAGAAGATGATTAAGAGAAATCGCATATTGTGTACTTCCACTGAGTCCAGGGAAACTGCTGAGGGATTTAAAATATACTTCAGATTTAGTATAGCAAGGCCGCTGATGGAAAAACTTCAGATAGGGCTTCCACAAATCTACTTGGTTATAAAAAAGGAAGTAATGTCTCTACATCAGCTGATGGCCACTAGCTATACGTGCACCGATGAATAAGCTGAAGCCTGTGGAACAGGCGGCATATCCTAGGTGGACAGCTAAAAAAACAGGCCACCTAGACTCCTCAGAGTCAGACAGACGGTGAAGGGTAGTAAGTCTCCTACAGACTCAGGCCACGTGTTGGGCCACGTCCCTCTCTACCCACGTATCCTTTAAATAAAACACTGCATTCATAACTAACTCCAGGACTCTGTTTCATTTTAACCATCTTTCCAACAATTTTTAAAAAATAGTATTTCTTGAGAGGCAAGGAACCATTCTGAATATGTCAAAATTAAGATTGTAAACAATTACAAGACAGGGACCTTGTCTTCTAGTTTCTGTGGAATACAAATTAAGACATCAAGGTGTTGATAGCTGCTAAAATGACTACACCTAAGCTAAGAAAGTAACCAAATCACAAAGTTATTGGCAAAGCAAGGTATACAGGTCAGGGGAACTAAGTTTCAAATGCTGCTATTTCCTATCCACTCTGCCCACTCCACAATCAGTTAACTTGCACAGAAAATGAACTACTTAACACCGTTCTTTGCAGGGCGTAGACCTTCTTAGGGACATCTGCACCGCCATGCTGCCGCCCTGACTCCCCAAGCCCAGCACACGCACCGGTTGCAGGGGTGCCTCCGGTCCTCCGGGCAGAACACAAGTCCTCCTCCTCTGGGCCAGAGTTGCCCGAGGTGTCCGACCGCTTGCCAGACACACCCCATTATTACCACGTGGTGAGGACCTTCTAGCTTATTGCGTCAACAGAGGCAACTGGGCCAGAAGGAGCACACAGAGACGGTCTTACTTGAGCTTCCTGAACTTTGTGAAGCTCCGATTGAAAGTCTTCCCCACTTCCATTGTCCTCATCAGTGTCACTGCAGACTCCACAAAAAAATGTAGGTGGAAGCTTTAACGTATCTGCTTTTGCCTTTTCTTCAACTGTTGGTTTCTTTTCCCAAACAATAATACATTCTTTCTCATTATCTGAAAATCCCATACAACACAAGGAAAAGAAAGTTAAGACAAAAGTAGATGAAGTCCAACTACTCTACAAACAATGGCCCTCAGTGTCATCTACAGATTATAGACCCAAATAACAAGACCTTGGATGCTGATGGAGAACCACCACCACCGGGAGCACAATGTTTTTCACTTCACGTTATTTTTAAATATTTTAAGTCACCAAGGCAAAACTGGTAATTACAGAGGTGACCAGATTGCAAGATTCCTTTTAAACAGAAGATTTTTAAAAAACATTGTAACTAGTAATTTTACTGTTACATACCTGTTAGATTTTCTTCTAAGAGTCTACGTTTTTCTGAGTCATCCAAATACAGTTTTCCATTAAGCTTCTTGACAGCTGTGTCGAAATCTTCATCTTAAAGTATAATTTGATTAAATAAAAGAACTTCCAGTAAATTTCAGATTTTCCAGCCAGGAATCTAGGAAAATTATCTCCAACTTCACACTTTCCCTTACTCCCCACATCCAAATAGCAACCAACTTTGCCTATTCCACACCCCGAACGCCTTGTCTGAGCTGCGCTGGCATTCTGGCTCCCCTTCCCATCTCCACTTCCCACAACCCAGTCCTCCACACCACTGCCCAACTGTCCTGCTGAGATTATTCTGAGCACGTAACTCCCCTGCTTGAAAACTTGGACAGGGCCCACAGAGCTTTCCCCAATAAGACCCTGTCTCTGCCTCACAGTTCACCCACCCCTCGGAGACCCCAGGGAAATGAGAATTGCTTTCAGTCCCCTCAAAATGCCTGCCCTGTTCACGGCAGCCACCCAGGGAATGCTAATAAATGAATGCAGCTCTTTCAGTCGTGACGTCCACTGACTGCTCACACATACATTTAGGCTCAATACCGGCCTGCAGGGCAGCAGGGGTGGGCTCCAGGAAGCAGGCTGAAAGCAATTTCATCACCCCACTCACTACGAGGACCGTGAGCAGAACGCTTTAAAGCAACAGGAGGCTTACCGTCCTCCTCCTCTTCGCTGACGTAGTCTGGCCTGTTTTTGTAACAGAAGAAAGTGGGAGGAAGCTGAAGTTCGCTTGCAAGAGCTTTTTGCTCAGGGGTCGGAGTCAGCTCATACACAATGAGAACATCGTCATCTGAGGGAAGATCTTCAGGCTTTTTCTTCTCTTCCACTGTAAGACAAGTCAAAAAAATTTATAAAGACAAGGTGTTAAGTAATTAATTAATGTCAATATTCTAACTGAAAATAAAAATCATGGAACTTAATCTTTAGGTTAAAACAGCATGCTGATAAAAACACACATACTTTGATTTGGACACAGCTCATAATAACCATGAATTAGAATTAGAAGCCCGAGGTAATGTTCTATCAAAAACCCTTAGAGGACACAGAATCTACTTAATAACCGAAAAAAAAAAAAAATCCTGCTTTTACTTACTGATCATTGAAAAAACTACTATTAACAACTATAAATTAAAAAGGTATTTAAAAAGTGCAGCCACAATCATACTTGGAATACTAAACGGTTTAGCAAAATATCCATACATTTGCGATAACTGAAACATTAAAGAAATCATAAGCAAAGATTAGTATAAATACAAAACTAAAGCAAAGCCAACCTCGATGAGACCCTACAAGGAAAGTTAACAATTGCCAAGGATGGTGGGTGATTAGAATTACATCCAATTTTCTGTATTTCCAAGCATAATAGATAAAATTAAATTAAACCCGTTATCCTCTGGGTAAATAATCCTGTAGGAACCTAAGACAATTTCTATTAGCTGAAAGACCAAAAACAACAAAAAGACAAAAGATGGAAAGAAAAGGAACTCTTCGTACAATATGTTCTGGTCTATAAAGAAGAATTTCTGGCTAAAGGAACTGATAAGAGTAAGCAAACCATGAAGCATGCTCTGTACCAACTGGCACTGTCCAATATAGCCGCCTGACCACACTTGGCTATGAAGCACCTGCAGTGCAACCAGTCCAAAGTGAGATGTGCTGCAGGTGTAAAAATACACACTGGGTTTTGAAGATTGATAAAAACAAAAAACAAACCAAAAAAACCCCACCAAAAACAAGGGGGAAAATATCTCATTATTAATTTTTTATACTGATTAGAAGTTGAAATGGTATTTTGGACATAATGCGTTAAGCTGAAGAGAGTAATAAAATTAATTTCATCTGTTTCTCTTTTTAGTTTTAAATGTGACTACTAGAAGCTTTCTCATTACACACAGGTTGCATTTTATTTCTACTGGATGATGCTGATCCAGAGAACAGCCCTTTTGCAATACTGAACTTGCCTTTCACCCTCCTTTGTTACAAAATCGTAGCATTAATTCCTAGCCAAGGACCACAAAAAGACACTGTGAGATAGAGATTCTTGTTTATCAGACAGCCTCAAGTCTTCATCTCTACGGTCCTTTGAAACCATGACATTCTCAGACTTGAAACAGAACAGGACTCTTTGTCCTGCAGCAGTATTTTGGTAAATTTGCTCTCAGCCCAAGGACTCTTCACCTAGGGCCCACAGAGTCTGTGTACAAGTATGTACCCTTTATAGAAAAAAGTCCACACTATTCACATAATTTTTCAAAGAATGAATCCTTAAGAATAAAGGCTAAGAGCTGCTGTAGCCAGCAGTACGACTGATGTACTTTAAAACTGAGGGTCCCAGAACTCACAGGTTGTCATGTGGTCATTGTAGTTGTTTGACAACTTGTAACTCAGCTGTGTTGCTCAAGATACATTATTAAACCCTAACAGTGAGTTTTCCTCTCCACAACCTACTCCTGACCGTCTCTAACAGAGCCAGCTGCCAAGTATTCCATTACAGCACCAACGCTTTCTCCCACAAGTAGTCTGTACTACACCGGGAACCACCAGGATATAATGGTAGCTCTTATACGTGGGGCCTACTTTCAGACACAGCATCTTCCATGTCCAAAAAGAAAGCGCTAAAAGAAACACTCGGTTCCCTGTGGTACATACGCTGCTGCCATCATGTTTGGACACTGGCAGACGATCAAGGTTAGGTAACATACAGGTCTTCATTAATCACAGTTGAAAACAGCATCTGATGTGCAAAACAGAGAAAGGGGAAGACCACACGGATCTACCTCAAAACAACGTTGTAGTAAAGCAATTATACCCCAATAAAGATGTTAAAAAAAAAACAAAAACAACGCTGTACAACATGTGAGAAAGCATGACATCCAAGTACACGAGAGCAGCATTAAGGGGTCACGCCGGCATTCTGTCACATGCATGCTGCAGTGTTAAGCCCTTAACTGCACACAGCCAGTTACTCTGCTGAGGACCAGCAGCTGCTGAAAGACCGATGTCCTCTCACACTGCCAGTGCCAGCTCTGTACCTTTATTCTCAGGCTGGGAGGAAGGAGTGCTGCTCCAAAATGCCATTGGATTAGATTTAAAAAGGCTAAAATTAAATCCTAGAAAATAAAGAGTATTTCATTTTTGAACATACGGAGAATCAAAATGAATATAATTTTAAAATATAAAAGCCAGAGTCCATCCATTTACACCAATGTGGCCGTCTCACGTACCCATTTATCCCGAGGGCTTCATTCTTTGCTCATTTAACAAGTGGTGGCAAGACTGCCTTACATAAAATGTGAACATCTCAGTACCATGCTCTCTGAGTGACAAGAACATAAGGATAATAATCTGAAGAACGAACCTGCTCATGATTCATGCTCAAGGCCCTAAGCTGGACCCAGTCCTGAGCTGAGTCCTTGTGCTCTGCTCGGACAGATGCATCTCCCAGGAACCAACATCTCCTAAACAACTTACACACAAGCTCTCTGCTGCTGTTTGAACATTTGAACACTCACCAGTAAACTGCTTTAGGGAGGAAAAAATCCTGCACAAGTGTTTTTTGGCTGTTCACAGAGCACTGTGTTTATGAGCCGACTTTTACTAAAACATTAGCCTGCTATAAAGAGTCCACACCAAGATAAACGTTAAAAAAAAAAAAATGAGGGAAGAAGAGAGGGAGGGAGAGAGGGAGGGAGGGCGAGAGAGAAAAAAAGAAAGAAAGAAGAAGGAAGGAACGGAGGGAGGGAGGAAGGAAAGAGACAAATTCTGCTTAATCTAAAAGCTAAGTGCTTACCCTTTTCCGGTGTTTTAAACGTGTGACTGGTTGAGGACTGCTCCTTTGGAAAAGCAGGAGAGGGGTTTTTGACTTTGCTGTTGGAAGATGGTGTGAGATCAGAGCTCTGCGACTCTTGGTGACCACCAGGCTCCGCTCTTTTTTCAGATCCACTCTGGGCTGCTGAACTGGCCTCACTACTGTTATTTTTCAAAGGTGCATTAAAACTAAATCCAAACAAAGACCCGGTAGCTGAACTGTTGCCAAATGCAAATGGTTTTGACTTTTCACTGCTAAAAATGCTTTTAACAGACTCAGAACCAAATACAAACTTTGGAGGTGAAACCACTGCTTTTGTTGTTGTTTCAGGTGTGCCAGACACCCCGCCAACTTCTGAGGTTGCACCTGCCACATCATCACCCTGTGCCGAATCCGTCCGTTCTCTGGTGGTTTCCTCTAGCACAGCTACGGCGACTTTGCCGCATGGTGACTCTCTGGGAGTAGTCGAACGAGAAACATGAGGTGTTATCAAAAAATCTTTTTCTTGGGCTAGTTTTGCTTCATCAAATATTTTCTTAAACGAGTCTGCAACATCCTGTAGTTTAAAACGGACAGCTAAATGCTCTACTTTTCTTTCTCCGTCTGCAAAATCACATGCGGTCCACACCCACACTCTTTCTGTCCCTTTCATATTTTGCAAAGTCATGTCTGGAGTTATTCTGTGGTTGGCACAAAGCTTTAATACCTGGTCCCTTCTCATCACTATGCGAACTTGCTTATTATCATAATTCTGTAAAATCTTTATGTCGCCAATGCCTCTTTCTTTCCACTGCCCAGCATCTTTATCATACCTATAGAGTTTGGCTCTGTGACTAAAAACAACTTGTTCATTTTCCTCACCACTGGACACCTCGACTAGATCAGGCAAAGGGACGACAGGTTCGAAGTGCTGTCCATCTCTCTCCTCCTCCTGAGTGACATCAGAGTCTTCATCTGTGCCCACTGAGGCCCCACTGTGATTTAACTTGGCAGGAGACTTAGACGGGCTCAAAGCAGATTTAAAACTGAAGTTAAACCCGGTGGTTGACTCACCAAAGCGGAAGAGATTTTTCCTCACGGGGCTGCTGGCCAGCGGGGAGGCGTGCACTGAGCTGCTACTCACGCTGTCGTCCAGAGCGTCTTCCCTTAGGTCATAGCTGTCCCACTCGAGGGTGGGCCCGGCGGCCTCAGGACTTGGCATGCCGCTCACGGCCGCAGCACTGGCAGCTCCTGCTCCTGAGCTCTTACTCTCTTCGTCAGTGACTTTTGCTTGATCATTCGTCAAAAACGTCTTGAAATCTTTCAGTCCGCTCTTCATCTCTTCCGCCCTCTGGATTAGCTTGGCAGCTCTGCCAGTATCCACAAGCTTATGGGGAGTCTGCAGTGGAATATCTAACAGAAGTCGCTGGCATTCCTCAAATTTCTGTTTGAATTCTTCAGCCAGCTCGGGTGTTTTGAATTTTGCTGCCAGCTGCTCTAGTTTGGCATCGCCATCAGAAAAATCACTAGCCAACCACATCCAGGCCCTGTCCGACCCGGAGAGGGGCTTCAGGTGCATGGTGGTGGTGATCCAGTGGTTGGCACACACCTTCAGCACCTGCTCTCTCCGCATCAGCATTCTCAGTTTACCGTTAACTTCATTTTTGAGAATTTTTAAGTTCCCCAAACCCCTTTCTTTCCACTGACTTATCTCAGCATCAAACCTAAACAATTTTACCCGCTGTGAGTAAAGAACTTTCTCATCTTCTTCTCCTGTGACAAGCTCCACTTTCTCAGGCATCTGGACGACTGGTTCAAAATGGATATCGTCACTGTCCTCAGTCTTATAGGCGTCATCATCTTTCTCAAGGTCAGCGCAGGTGTCGGCTTTATCAGCCACTTTACTACTTTGTGAGGAGAATAACTTCTCTCCAGCACCCGAAAAGCCCTTGAAATTGGGGTCTTTTTTGCCAAACTGAAACCCTTCTCCTGAATTTGATTTTGCAAGATCTGCAAAGGTAAAAGTGCTGCCAGTTTGACCAAGAACCACAGCACTCCCGTCTTTCTGACCGCCAGCATCCTGAGCCTGACATCCAGCGTCATCTCCAAAGGGCTTTTCACTCTGACTTCCCGGCTCCTGAATGCCAAATTTAAACCCGTCAGCAGACACAGGGACAGAAAAACTAAATCCTTCTTTTGTTGACTTAGAGTCTGTATTAGAAGAACTCTGAAATGTAAATGAAGGTGTATTTTCTTGATCCACACGCCCAAATTTAAATCCTTGTTCTGTACTGCCAAACTTAAAGGCTTTTTCTGAAAAGCTACTTTTAAATCCTGTTCCCACCTGACTTCCAGAAGAGTCATTTGCCTTAGCTGTTGAGCCCAAAGTGAAAGCTGAAGGTTCTTCTGCAACAGGTTTATGAGCTGGTTTAGAGACATCACAAGCCACACATTTTAAGGAAGAACTCTCATTTCGCACAAAGCAAACGCTGCAATCCCACTGTCCTTCCTTCTTGGTGAATATCCCTTCTAGACCACTCTTTGGAGCCTTGCTTGTCTCTGAGGCGCCGAACTTGAAAGAGGCAGGTGCTGGGACAGCAGAAGCAGGTAAACTCTGTTTTCTTGGATTCTGACAAGCCACACATTTTGTAGAACTTCCTTCATTTCGTACCCAACAAACGCTGCAATCCCACTGTCCTTCCTTCTTGGTGAACATCCCTTCAAGTCCACTGTTTGGAGCCTTGCTTGTCTCTGAAGACGCAGGTGCTGAAGCAGCAGAAGTGGGTGGATTCTGACAAGCCACACACGCGGCCGCACTTGCCTCATTTCGCACTAAGCACAGACTGCAATCCCACTGTCCTTCCTTCTTGGCGAAAACTCCTTCAAATCCACTCTTTGGAGCCCTGCTTGTCTCTGAAGCACCAAACTTAAAAGAGGCAGGTGCTGGGACAGCAGAAGCAGGAAAACTCTGTTTTCTTGGATTCTGACAAGCCATACATTTTGCAGAACTTCCTTCATTTTGTACTAAGCAAACACTGCAATCCCACTGTCCTTCCTTTATTGAAAAAACAGATCTGAAATCACTGCTGGCAGATTTAGGAAGATCTCCCTGGCCAAATTTAAAGGAAGGCTGCTGAACAAATGAAGATCCACTTTTGTTAGCAGATTTTGTATTCTGACACGCAATGCATCTAGATACAGTGGGTTCATTTCTTACTAAACAAATACTACAATCCCAGTGACCTTCTTTCTTTGGAGTAATCAATGTAAATCTATCTGGAGTATTTTCTGAGCCAGATTTAGGAGTGGAAACAGTTTCAACTAATGATGAGCCAAGGAGCTCTTTACTGCTTGGGTTTAGATTTTGGCAGGATACACATTTCTCAGCAGTTGCGGCATTCTTTAATGAGCAGCTGTTACAATGCCACCAAGACCCTTCTTTCTTTGCAACCTGAAATTCAAAGTTCATGTTTCCGGCAGCAGATTTGCCAATATCCTTGTCATGACCCGTGGGTTCTTTTATAGTTCTCGTAGACTGACTGGAAGTTGTGGCTCTGTTTGTTCCTGAGGCTTTTAACATGCTCTGGGCCTCTTCAAACTTGCACTTAAAAAGTGCTGCCTCCTCGGGTGTCTTGAATCTAATAGCAAGCTGTTCTGGTTTGGGCGACTCGTCTGCATAGTCCAGAGCGTACCACACAAAGGACCTGTCCGAGCCGGCGTTGGGCGCCAGGGCCATGTCTGGGCTGATGTAGTGATTCGCACAGATTTTCAACACTTGCTCACGTCTCATCAGTAGGCGGATTTTACCGGAGGTTTTGTGCCTTAGTATCTTTACGTTCCCAATTCCACGCTCCTTCCATTCTCTTGATCCCGCATCAAAACGATACAACTTGGCACGATTGCAGAAGAACTCTTCCTCGTCCTCCTCACCAGTTCTCACTTCAATCTTATCAGGAAGAGGCACCACCGGCTCAAAGTGAGGGCCGTCGTCATCCTCGTCCCCATGCGCACTGCCCCCATCAGTATCATGACTCTTGTTGGCCGGCTCTGCGGCAGGAGTTCCAAACACTGATTTCCCTGGACCATGGAAAGTAAACATATCATCACTGCGTCGAAAACCAGAATTCTTCTGCTGATTTGGGCCCATGTTTTCAGTAAATGAAATTCCAGGCACATTTTTGCTTCCAAAATTGAATGTATTTCGAGGTCCAATGGTCTGAGCAGCTTTTGTTCCACCGTAGCTATCTCCTTGCAATGGTTTGTCTGAAGTCAGGAGACCTAAAAGGCTTTCACTATTAGTGTAAGTCGTAGAAGGGGGCTGTGCCACAACCTGTGGTGAGGAAAATGTGAAGTCGCCATCATTTGATTTGAAATTTGAATTAAATTTAAAAGGAGTTGGCTGTGATGTACGCACAGGTGCTGCCAAAGATGGCCCCATGCCTTCACCTGGCACGGGCTGGACAAAATTGGTTTTTCCAAATTCCATACCCTTAGATTCTGCAGATCTTGAAGCATGAGCTGCAACTGGAGGTTTTGTAAAATAACCTGGTTCTGGTAAAGGTGGATTTGTGCTTGTCTGTTGAACATTGTAATTAAAGTAATCATCACCCCTAGGTGACAGAATTCCTGTTGCAGGAGACTCAAAACGCAATGGGGGACCATACATCTCTTGAGAGAACATACAAGCAGACGAACTCTGCACTGGTGGTGTGTGCATCTGCTGTGAGTAGGCGTAGATATGCTGCTGAGGTGGAAGCCTATTCATGCCATAAACTGGTCCCTAGGAAAAAAAATAAAGAGCACATTTTTGTAGGTTGTCTATAAAACTATAGCTTAACTAGATACAACCCAACTCTCATAAACCTCAAGCATGAGTACAGGGTAAATACATCACTAGGGCATACAGTGCATCCTTAAGAGAAGACACTTCTACATTACTGCAAAGATACTTACAGCTCTAGTCCTCCTTGGAATATAATGAAAATTGCCTTAACTAATGACAGCACCTTAAAAACCTAATTCTCCTACAACAGATCCATAGAATAAATACCCTCCTCACTCCTAAACAAGGGGTCCAATGATGTTAACAATGATGATGATGACAATGAGGACTAACGTTTGTTAACGTGCCAACTGGGCACAGTTCTAAGCACTGTACATATGTTATCTCATCTTAATATCCTCGAACACCCTATGAATTAAGGCATTATTAACCCCATTTTACATATGAGGCAACTAATGCATAGAGAAGTTAAGAACTGAAGAGCTAGAGGCACCCAAGCCCGGTGTCTCTGCCCGGCTCTGCTGGATGCCGGTCTCCGTGGACACCTGGTCACAGCGCCCCAGGCCTGCAAGTTACACACAGCACTCCAGTGAGGATATCACAGTCCTGCTTCTGTCACGACCGAATGACGAAGGACCCACCACCACCCCAATTTAAAAATATTCTAGATGTTCACATTTATTGTAACATAGAAATTAACTAACTGAGAAACATACTTCTATATCTGAGAGAAATTTAAAATATCTGTTATCTGGTGGGACATTTAAGTTTTAATGCTGAACTACTTCTTGAATTTCTCTGTAGGAAGCCTGGACAGTTAAAAAGGAGATACTTATAAATGTATAAATTATTCCTTTGTTACCTTTGTGGGAGTAACATTAGCTGCTGGTCTGAGTAGATACTGGGAATTATATGCTGGTGACTGACTATAATACATTGAATGGCCAGTAGTTGCAACTAAAAAAAAAAAAAAAGAAAAGAAAAAAAAAGAAAGAAAACACTGTTAAAAAAAGTCTATGCTGCAGTTAGGACTATCTAGGCAAGAACTATAAATACAAAAGCAGTAGAAATCAGAGAGAGATTTAACTACATATTTTTTTTTTAAATTTCTATACATCAAAATACATCATCATAAAGATTACCAAATGACAAACTAGGAATGACCGCTAGGTGTGACACAGGAGGAGTGAGAGCAGCAGCAGGGTGTCAGCAAGAGCAGTCCCCACAACAAGCACCACAAGGAGCCAAGACGAGCGGTGGGGCCGCGCCCTGAGAAAGAGGGGCACGACGGGGAGGCACAGTCATGCCGCGTCAGAGACACAGGGGATACACTAGCCACAGGAAGGACTTAAGGAACCAAAACGCACGTCATGGCCTCAGGGCCACATTTTTGAAGTGAGCCTTGAAAATCTGCAGAATGACATGGCTGCATTTTTTAAACTCAACTGAGAACGTTCAGGTCAAAAATCACCTAACAAATTCATGCAAAGGATCTCACAAGTAACACAAAATGTGTTCCCTGGCTAATAAAAAGGGCACAGCATGACTGACACTCATGCTGGTGTCCAAACTATCTGCTCCATCTGTTTTGTGTGCGTGTTATCAGGAAACAGCAACTAGAAGACACTCCTGTTGATGGTAAGAACAACCAACAATCATTTACTTGATCTGTTTTAAGAAAGTTTTAACAGAAAACAAAACAACTTAAAGATCATTTATACCTTTACACAGAAGAGGAAGCAGAAATTGTGACCCAAGAGGTGCTGGGCAGCTGATTGTAGAAAGCCCTGAAAAAGACCCAGTAAAGGCGAGCCAGGCTGTCTGTCCTCTATGCAGTTACCAGAGAAACAGAGCCACTGCAGAGGCCCAAGCCTGAGCGTGGAAAACTAACGGGCTGCCTCATGATGGCTACCATGACATATTCTGGGGAGAAAACAGGCAAAGAACACAGAACAAGATGATGGATATAAGCCAAGAATCATAAAGTCTGAAACTTAACTGGTGACTTTATCAGGGATAGTGAAAAAAAGTACTAAAAACATCCTATAGAAAAAAGGCACCCAATGAACAGATAACTCATGAAATATAAAGGATTATAAAGTGTTGAGCATGCCTAGTACTAAAAAAACAAAAACTTAAAAGCTGGTATTATTTTTGTTTTTAAAAATAGGCAAGGTTTTTATAAACTGGTAATAGCAAACACTTGGCAAGAGTGCAAAGAGACAGGCACTACCAGATACTGGTGGTAAGAGTGTAAAACCGGCACAGCTTCTCAGGAAAGCAATTTCCCAACACAAGAAATTTTACAAAACCCTAAAATCCTAGGACTGTGTTCACAGCATTATTTACAATAGCAACAACTGGAAATTTAAAAATAAGGAAATAAAATCTGCAGAGCTTCCACTCTGCAAAAAAACGTTGAGTAGAAAACTGCTCAGAACTTAAATATTTAAAAACAGGCTACTCGTCTCCATACAACGTGATAAAGTTCTCTAATATACAAAGAGAAAGGACCAGAAGGAAATGCTCCAAAATGTTAGCAGAACTCTGTGTGATATGGTTAGTGTTTACTTTTCTTTACACTGGTCAGTACTTCTGAATATTTTATTATAAGCTTATTGTTTTTTAATCATCTTCTTTTAAAAAGACAATGACTATCTTGGCACATCTGCACCTTCATTAAGAAAAACAGTCTGTGAACACAGGAATGGGAATCAGGAGACCTGAGCTCTCCTCTCAGGGCCACAAAGCTGCCTGCGACTTTGTCAAATAGTCACTTGGGGTCTCCATTTTTCTCACTTGTAAAATGAGGATGTGCTGCTTCTACCTATTTCATAGAGTAACTGCAAGAATAAAATGAGACAATGTGAATGTTATGCTTATATGTGTGTGTAACAAACAGAAGACCTGTTATGCCTGTACAAAGAAGAAGAAAACAGAAGTTGTGACCCACAGGTGCCAAATGATGACTCCACACATCACTCGGAGAGCCAAGGAGAAAGCCAGCCAGCTTGCCTATCTTCTGTAGTCAAGGCTCTACGCAGTGCACAGGGTTTAGGTAAACAATGTTTAAACTCTGACTTCTCATGTATTTATCTGTGACTTACATACGACATTTAGTGAGTTTGACTTCACAAAGATTTTTCTATTACTTTGCGCGCACTTGGAGGACACTGTTACGAGAGGACCATGAGTTTGCCTTAAGTATGGCCCTATGGACCATCACACAAATGTGTGAAACTAGGCCACACCATTCTGAATCAAAACCAATTAATCTAATTACCAACATTTCAGGAATCTGTCTCATGTGAAAGAAGCCTATTTTCCCCATCACTCTGGCTGCCTGGGGACAAGTGGCTTTAGCGCTAGAGTTTGAACCCCGGCTCTACCAATAACTATCTGTACAGTAATGGGTAAGTTACCTATAACCCTTCCAAACCCATTTCCTCATCTAAAAAATGTGGATTCATGATGGTACCCACCACTCTGGGTCACTGTCAGTAAATAAAATTACATACACAAGCACCTTGGCACACAGACAACCACAGGAGACACAGTCCGTACCCTTTGGTTCATTAGGTGTTTAATGCATATTCTAAGTAAATGCCTAATGCACACCACCCACACACAAATGCTCACAATAATCATGTGATGCCAAGTATTAGTTCCAGGTTTCAAACAAACTGGCTCAGAGAGGTAAGTTAAGAGAGCACAACCGAAAACTCCAGTATGCTCTAGCTCCACACTCTTTCCTTCTACATATGACCACAGTATTTCAAAATAAAAAGTTTCCCAGGACTGTCATACCTCTCAGTATGTCATCAAAATAATTCCCAAGACGTTTAAGTTCTTAACTAGCCATCTCTTAATGAATAACGCTGTCAGTTAACATTTTTTCAATCATAAGGCATAGCTCCAACTCAGTCTCAGCTCCTCTGAGATGTGCATTAAAAGGTTCTTTAAGCCTTTAGCCTTTATATAAACAGGATCAGATAAAGCTTGTTTTGTTTCTGCTTAGAGTTATAGAAATCCTGGTAATACCAAATACAGCTTAAGTAACATACAGGCAGACACAGACAGACATGTATATAGATAAATGTATACAGACAAGGTGATTTCACAAGTTACCTGTTCAAAGGAGGAGAAAGTACAGACTTCACTAATACCTGGGAGTATCCAGTTGCCAACTCACCTGTTAGTGGGGCCCCATGAAAATTCTGTGACCCCTGATATCCATCAGGCACTGAATCTGGTCCATAATTCTCTGTAGGCCAACGATGAGGGGACCCTGAGTTACCACTATTTAGTTTCAACTCCTGCATTTCTTTCTGTTGGAAGAGGAAACAATTTTAAGCAATTATATCATGGCAGACACCGTGCTAGAGCAAACTTAATACTTGATGATGCCTTTTAAGAGATTCTATACTCCAGTAGGATCTGAGTACCAGGTGCTGATTTAAAACATGATCCTTAATTTGTCAAAGCTTGTTATTTGCTCCCATTCTTTCACTCCTTAGCACCATTACCTAATTCATTCATTCTAGAGTCAGCTCTAACCTAACAATGGCCTCATCTCCCTTTCCATTCTGCATTAGCTTAAAGTAATCTTTCTAAAGTTCAGCTCTAGCCAAGACACTTACCTGCTCAAAATAACAAGTACCTACGAAATGAACTTCTTTCTCTGACACTGCCAGTGCTCAGCTGCATCGCCCCAAACGCCCTTCCAGAGCCTCACTGCACCTGCTCTGCTCTTCAGTCCACCTGGACTGCTCTACACCCCACATTCCCTCCCAGACTAGCCTCCCACTCAGCCGCATACGCGGTGCCAAACACTGCCAACCTCTCAAGGTAAAGCTCAAATGCTCTACTGGGAAAGGGAAAACTGCTAACACTTGCTCGGAATATATTACCTATAGTATACTGTATATATTATGTGTATACAATGACACATTCCAGACAATTTACTTACGCTCTTAGCTCTTAATTCTTACAAAGTTCCAAACCGGCAGACATAATGCCTTCCAATGACAGCTAGTGGTCAGCAATCAGATCCATCACTTTGTAGACAACCAAATGACGACGCCCTCCCCAACCCAGAACCTACAAAGCAGGCACTTTTCAGGAATAGTAAAATTAACAAATGAGGTCAGAGACAAATCCAGAATGTCTGCTCTCTTCTCCTAGAAGTATTTTAGAGGGAATTCCCTGGCAGTCCACTGGTTAAGACTCAGCGCTTTCACTGCCGTGGCCCCGGGGTTCAATCCCTGTTCGGAAAACCAAGATCCCACAAGCCGCACAGTGCGGCCAAAAAAACAAGTGTTTTAGGAAAAGAAATTGTCTGAAAACTGTAACTCTTGAGGTGAAAAATATCTTGAATTTTCAAACTAAAATTTTCCCCGTTCGTCTATCTACTGTGTCTAGTCCAGATGCTACACATCCAAAAATAAGAAACTGATGGAATCAACTGGAAAACTTTATTGGTCACTACTGGTATCTGGACCATAGATTTAAATATGCAATTAAAGCTATAAACATAATTTTAAAAATTCAAACAACTAGAACATATGATGAAAACCGGTTTCAACAATTCTCACTCAACTTTACAGATGAGAAGCCAGACAGACAGAAAGATAAGGAACTCCCTGATCTGAGATCATTCATCAATGGCAGTTAGTACTAGAACTCAGCTTTCTAGGCACACGGACTAGACCTCCACTACTAGTGCTTCCAAGAATACAATGTTGGGTACCAGAAGCCTACATGGTAAGTATGCAATATCATAACAAGCCACGATTATAAAAAATTAACATACAAAATCTTTGTGCAGGGACTTCCCTAGTGGCACAGTGATTAAGAATCCGCCTGCCGATGCGGGAGACATGGGTTCAATCCCTGGTCCGAGGAGATGCCACATGCCGTGGAGCAGCTAGGCCCGTGTGCCACAACTACTGAGCCTGTGCTCTAGAGCCCTTGCGCCACAATTACTGAAGCCCATGCGCCCTAGAGCTCACGCGCTGCAACTACTGAGCCCATGAGCTGCAACTACTGAAGCCTGTGCGCTCCGGGGCCTGTGTGCTGCAACTACTGAGACCAAGTGCTGCCACTACTGAAGCCGACACACCTAGAGCCCGTGCTCCGCAACAAAAGAAGCCACTGCAATGAGAAGCCCGCGCACCGCAACGAAGAGTAGCCCCTGCTCGCCACAACTAGAGAAAGCCCGCAGGCAGAAACGAAGACCCAACACAGCCAAAAATAAGTTTAAAAATTAAGACAAAAAAACTGTGCAAAATCACAAGTGCAAAAAATACAAATAGTATTAAGTCTCACAAATTGCTGACAGCAGTGCAATAGTCACACACATAGCAATACTTCCTTGCTGTAACTTTAGAAGTATGAATGACTTAGTTCTTGTCAATGAGCGTGAAACAACTTACCTGTACTTCCAACTTCAAAGAAGTAAAGCTCCTTTGAGTGTTATGGTTAAGGTCACTTCCATAAAGTTAAAATAAAATCATATTCACGTAACTATTTCTTTACATAATTAAGTCAAATTCATATGAAATATTAAAAAGATAAAGAGACCTTTTGAAGTTTAGACCACTTGTGAAGTCCTTAAACTTAACATACAACCACAGTCAGTCTGAGACAAACTCACAGACCAAGGTATGAAGAGTATATTTCACTAGTTCAATTCAATCACCTGGGAACCTCCTCTATGCCAGAAACAAGGCTATGTTTTGGATATAGGAGTCTCTACCTTTGAAAGATTCATATCTAGTGGAGGACGCAGACACTTAAGTAGTTTCAAAAATATGCTAAGTGTAGGGCTTCCCTGGTGGCACAGTGGTTGAGAGTCTGCCTGCTGATGCAGGGGACGCAGGTTCGTGCCCCGGTCCAAGAAGATCCCACGTGCCGCGGAGCGGCTGGGCCCGTAAGCCATGGCCGCTGAGCCTGCGTTTCCGGAGCCTGTGCTCCGCAACGGGAGAGGCCCGCTTACCGTAAAAAAAAAAAAAAAAAAAAATGCTAAGCGTCAAGATGAAAGCACGTAAAACACAGTACGATTCTACAGTCACATGGCAAAGGAACATTTTGAACAGTTTTAGAAATAAGTGAGAAAGTGGACAAGGAAGGAATCTAGGAATAAGAGAGGCACAGTTTAGAGAAATCAAGTGATTTACCTTAATGGCCTCTACTTGTTGGCAGATCATTTTCAATAAAGAATTTTGATCTTCTGCCCATGGAGGTGGTGTTTTGGGAGAATACTGAAAAAATAACAACAAAAAAGTACTTAAAACATTTAGAACAGAAATGTATTCCACAGTAGAGTGACTCATTTCTTCCCCACTTACCTTGTAACTTTTATTTGGTGATAGAGAGTATTTGGTGGGAGACGGTGTAGAATGTTTTATTTCTGAATCTGCATTTCGCAAAGAACCATTTCTATAAAGAGGCCCTCCTTCACTGAAGTCATCGAGCTCCTGCATGACTAAATTAAGCATCTCTTTTACAGATTCCAGGGGCACGGGCAACTAAAAACAAAAGGCATGAATCAATGGCTTTAGCCTGCAAATTTACCAAAGTAGAACTCTCTCTAAAATAAACACAGATTTTTTTTTCTTACTAATTTACATTTTTCACTTTTATGTAACAAGCACATTATACTTTAGGTAACAACAAACATGAAACTGCTGTGTAATCAAAGGCTTCCAACCCTCAAGTCCATGTTGTTTCTATCCCTCGTTAGCCACAGTAATGGCAGAGCAATGTTAACTGGGGAAGCTTTTCCACGTGAACAAAATTAAGTTACTGACGTTTACTAACTGATTTTTTTTTTTTTTTTTCGGTACGCGTGGGCCTGTCACTGTCGTGGCCTCTCCCATTGTGGAGCACAGGCTCCCGACGCGCAGGCTCAGCAGCCATGGCTCACGGGCCCAGCCGCTCCACGGCATGTGGGATCTTCCCGGACCGGGGCACGAACCCGTGTCCCCTGCATCGGTAGGCAGACTCTCAACCACTGCGCCACCAGGGAAACCCTAACTGATTTTGAATATGAGGAGAAACACAGATGTTGGAATGCACCAAACATAAATCCTAATCCAAGAGCAGCAACACAAACTAATCAACAAAACAGGTGGAAGGTTGAATGTAGTTAAGGTTAATACCATCACAACAGCCTCAAACTGCTGACAGGTGGAAAAAGGTAGTCACATCAGATGGTCATGATGAGAGAAACGCTCTCAAGTAGTCAGCAAACCACCTTTGATTTCAGTGACATGTTTAACTGTGAAGTCCATGCAGAAATAGTCCTTAGGTGGCAATATTTGTTGATTTCATTGCCAAGATAACAAAAATAAATGCGTACCTTGGAAACCTTTTCTAATTCCCTAACAAGCATTTTTTGTAAGAGTATAAACTTAAATGCCCAAGTTTAAAAAAAACACACACACCCCACCTCCCCAAACCTAAGGCAAAACAATGCTAATTAAATATTTAAACACTCTCCATTTTCCGCATTAATAAGGCACCACTAAGCATTTCTGAAATTACCAAAATATAAAACCAAGGCAAAAGTACTTATCAAAATAATAAGAAAGTACAAACAACCTGCAACTTACTTTCTTAACCACTGAGAGATCTGAATCACTGTCATCTAAAATCTTTATCAGGTAGTCTCTGGTCTTTCTCAGGTAATTTTTGCATTCTTCTTGTTCTTCAGAAGAAAGTGCATCATTTTCAATGTCTTCTGCTTTTCTGTGAAAAATCTATACACAGAGTGCTTTTATGAAACAATTATGTTTTAAAACAAAAACCTTTTAATTCAAGTACCACACTACTTACCAGTGCAAGATTCCAATAAGAAACGACATTATTAATAGATTCAAAAGCAGCCACAGCATCGTCTATATTTCCATTAACTGCATCCAATATAGCACATGTTATGTGTGCTTCCTCTTCATATTCACCCATTTCAGATGCCTAAACATATTGGATAACTTTTAGTCAAATTGCCTCTACCCAGAATATCAAACCCAAATGATTTCCCAAAGATTTTACACGATCTAATGAGATTAGCATCTCAGTACTCTTTTCTGCCATACTGTATTTGTGACAGCTAGTGGACTTAGAAAACAAGACTTCCATGAAATAGCCAAGCAACAAATTTAAGCAGTTTATACTCCCACTTCTTTGTTTATAAATTGGAAATCCACATTTCCAGTTAGTTCACAAAGGGATCCTCCATTACCTGAATGTCTGCACTATGAAAATGTTTAAACAGAGGGTCAATAGGTTCAGGGATACTGCTCTTCTTTTTAAGTATCTTCAACAATGGCAAAACCTTCTTCCAGTAATGAACACTTCTGCCTATGTATTCTCGTTGATCATAAAAAGAATTAAGACCACTGCCCTAAAAAAATACAAAGTCAGAAGAGACACAAACAATCAGATCCAAAAATTCATTTATAGATGGTCTGAACAACCGGTTAAAATTTCAAATCAAGGCAAAATAGAATCTCAAAAGCCATACGCTCACCTTTCCAAATACTGGAATAACTAACCACTTTAATACCAGTGATCATTCTAGAACCAACTTTTACACACTTTCAATGACACTAACTAATCAGGCAGCCCACTTTATTTTTTTAAAGTTGCTATTTTTAGACAGCCGAAATCTGCCACTCTTATAGGTGCCACAGTTTGGTCAAGGGGCTAAACTAATCTAATCTTGCCACAGAACAGACCTCAACTACTTAGCAAGAGATAATGCCCTTACCTACAGAGCCTTGTGCCACCAAACACGTAAAAAAATCTTCAGGCTGGACAATATTTATCGTAAGGTAATTATAAGTAATAATAACAATGACTAATACTTATGGAACATTTACTGTGCCAGGCACTGTTCTAAGCACTTATGTATTAACTAGACTAACCACTCTGTGGCAAGATTAAGAAAATACGTTTCACCCGACATAATATGAATAAGCTGTTTTTAAAACTGAAAGGCTTTCAATGTAAAGTCTGTGATTTTAAAAAATGACAGTAATGTTCTTAAAAACTGCTTCCACTTCAGTGAACTCACCGTTTTCTGAAGGCACTTTGCCCAGTGCACAAGTAGAGCAGGCTGAAGGCCATGTTTTTCCTGGCCCCTTAGAGTGTTTATGTCATGCTGAACTAGAAGTCGCAATTTTGCTGAGGTTCCAGGTCTAAAAAAAGTTGTATTTAATAAAATTGATTTATAAACATGCAGTTCAACACCTACACGTATGTAAATCATCACATGATAATTAAAAATTAAAACTTCACATGAGAATTAAAGTCCCTAGGCAATAAGTCAAAGGAGTATTCTTATTTGACTACTTACATTGCTTTTCTGTGGATTAGATTACAAACTGCATCCCACCAAGATTTCTGTCTTTCTGTGCAAAGCTGTTTACACACAGGAAGTGGCAAGCACAGAGGCTGATAGAAGCTGTAGTGAGAATTACACTTCTCCTTTAATTGTAAGTGGCTGGTATATATTACTCCAAGTAGAAATACCTGTTTTTATTTAAAGAAAAATCAATTTAAGTAGAAAAAAATCAAACAATACTCATAATGTTTAAGTTGTTAAAATCTCTGCTTACTTCAAGATCTAAAATACATATTGATTCAGGTGCATTTGTTTCAAGTCTTGAGGTTTCCTGGGGCAAATGATGAAAAAGCTGTTTTAGCCATTTTCGAATTGCAGGTAAGGCAGGCAATGAATTCCACTGTAAGCCAAGCCAGGTGAGGTGCTGAAGACTACCATTATGTGCTCGAATGGCACCTGAAATACAAAAAAAAATGGGCCTGAGGTTTTGGAAATCTTTGTGTCCCATCAGTTTTGCCAACATAAACAACTGACTCATAATAAATATACCTTAATTTTATAACTGCTTTTCTATATCAGAGCACAGGAGAAATCTATGATAAGCAAAGTCTTATGTTCTTATTAGAAGTATTCAAACTCCATCTAGGAACTTTAATAAAGACAGTTATAATGGAAAACGTTCTTTTGAAGTCCATCTAAGAAGAAAAAAGAGCCTCACTAGAACTCAATAAAACAAAATCTAATGACAGAGGTAAAATAAAGAATAGCCACCAGTAAGAAATCTTGAAACAATAGATTTTCCTTTCAGTAAAGAAATATTAAAACAATGGGATACCACTACATTAGTCCATTAGGATAATAAATAGATCTTTTCCTCTACAAGAAATTCAATACTAAAAAAGTTATGGGCTTCAGAAAGCATAATAAATAGGTACAAGTTTTCTTGTAATATGGCAATTTGCAAGAGACTTAAACATGTTCATCAACTTTATCCCAGTAATTCTGTTTTTAGGAATCTCTACGGAAAAAACTGAAATAGAGGCACTTTATATTAAAGTTTTCATCAGCATTTTAATATAAGTGAAAAAACTGGAAGCATCTTCAATACCCAACAATAAAAAGTGGCAAACAAATTATGGCTACTTCACTAAAAAGATCATATTGCCACTAAAAGTGATATTTAGAGAGACAGGATGAGAAAGAATTCATGAGACTAATCATGTGTACAGTATAAACAACTATTTATAAGAAAAACATATGCCACCACTACGGCTACCCCAACCCCTCATACTACCCCAACCCTTCAAAAAACTTGCAAGGAATATAGGAAAATATTAAGCCATTATTTCTGGGTAATGAGATTATGGGCAATTTATTCCCCTTGTTGCTATTATTTGTCTCCTAGTATAAAAGGATTAAAATGCAGAATGTTTCCTTAGAAAGATACAACTTACCAACATCATATCGAGCCAAATCCTCAGGATCTGGCGCTTGCACATCAAGGTTTCCAATATCATCGCTACCAAGGAAAGATCTATCCTTAGGTGACTGACTAGAAAACAGAGCATCATATACAGCAGACTGCCCACTTTCATTGGCAAAGGATTCTACAACCTCTTTTAAAAAGTCTTGCTTGTCACGACTTAAGTTTAGCAGCATATGCCCTGAAAAACAAATTATTTCCATCATTTAAAAAATAGATTGTTTTTGTTCATCTCTCTCAATAGTTTCATTCACATACCCTAAGGGGAAATAACATGACTATCTCAGACCCAGCCCTCCAGCCCAACAACCACAGCTGGACCCAAAAGGGTGCTGATGTGAAAAATGAATAGACTACAGTGTAACAGTATCTGTATCTACATACTAGAATAAAAGGAAAGAAAAAACTGTGTGCGAAAAATACCAAAAGGATTTCCATTTTAGATGGAAAAGTGTGGGATTCAAGTGGCCACAGGAGAACAGGACCAAGCTCAAATTTTCTGACCTGATAAACCTAACTTCTAAACCTGGCTGGTCAGAATCATCCTTTAAAAAGCTTAAAAATTTTCTTTTTTTATTTCCAGGCCCCACTCCCAAAGATTCTGATTCCACAGATTTAGGGTGAAGAATCTATTTTAAAAACGCTCCTTGGATGAAGTTCTAGGTCACATTACAACATGGATGCACCTTGAAAACACTATGCTAAGTGAAAGAAGACAGTTACCGAAAGACCACACTTTGTATGATTCAATTTATATGAACTGTCCAGAACAGAGAGGTATAAAGAGGCAGAAAATTAGTGGCTGCCTAGGACGAGGGGGTCTGGAGGAATGAGGAGTGACTGCTAACGGGTACGAGGTTTCTTTATGAGGTGATGAAAATATCCTAAAATTGTGGTGATGATTGCACAACTCCGTGAACATACTAAAAAACCACTAAACTGTACACTTAAAATGGGTGAATAATATCATATGTGAATTTTACACAATCAAGCCATTTTAAAAAAAAGTGGAGTAATTCTGCTGGTCAGTCAGGTTTGGTTACCGCCAGACCATTATCTCTCTGAAAATTTGCAAAGACAAACCCAGTAAGGCCCAGATCAAAGATAGTAAAATAAGTTCATTTTACAAACTGTGCAAAGGTAGAAGGGACACCTAAGAGAAAAACAGAAGGTCACTTCTTCAAGGACTCAAAGTCTGTCTCTCACAAAAAAGTAAGCTGTGGGACACAGGGGCATTAATCAACAGTCTACCCACAGACAACAGCTTATAGCTACTATGATTTAAGTCCACTTCTTAACTCTTAACAAAGTCCTTTCAACTTTATATGAAAACTTCTTACAGAAACATTTCCCCATGGAGTCTTCAGTTCACTGCTTGATTCACTGCCTGTGTGAACACCTGCAAGTTTCTGCCTTAACAAAGCCAGATAGTCTGTAACAGACCTTTAGGATCCATCCCAAATAGTCAAAACTGGGAATAAATCTAAAAATTCCAAGAGCCTAACAGAATGTGAATATATACCTTCTATCTCTTTTACTATGATGTCAGTTCCTTAAGAGAGAGATCCAGAACTTTTTCATCTTTATATCCCCCATAGTAATGTCTTAAGCATCTGATGAGTAACTTATTCTTAGTTTAGGAAGTGCTTTAAAATATTCTGGATGGAGGGACTTCCCTGGTGGCGCAGTGGCTGAGAATCCGCCTGCCAACGCAGGGGACGAGGGTTCGATCCCAGGTCTGGGAAGATCCCACATGCCGCGGAGCAACTAAGCCTGTGTGCCACAACTACTGAAGCCCACGCGCTCTAGGGCCCGCATGCCACAACTACTGAGACCGTGTGCTGCAACTCCTGAAGCCCATGCGCCTAGAGCCTGTGCTCCGCAACAAGAGAAGCCACCGCAATGAGAAGCCCACGCACCACGACAAAGAGTAGCCCCCGCTTGCCACAACTAGAGAAAGCAAAAAATAAAATAAACATTAAAAAAAATTTTTTTTTAAAAAGGAAAAAAAGGGCTTCCCTGGTGGCACAGTGGTTTAGAGTCCGCCTGCCGATGCAGGGGGCGCGGGTTCGTGCCCCGGTCCAGGAAGATCCCACATGCCGCAGAGCGGCTAGGCCTGTGAGCCATGGCCACTGAGCCTGCGCTTCTGGAGCCTGTGCTCCGCAACAGGAGAGGCCACAACAGTGAGAGGCCCGTGTACCGCAAAAAAATAAATAAATTTTTAAAAAATAAAAAGGAAAAAAAATATTCTGGATGGAGGCTCTAGCAGCTAGATTAAGGGGGGGAAGGGGGGGAAGCAGTTTCTCTACCCGGGAGCGAACAATATTTGTTCCTTTTAAAGAATATACAATTTCTTATCATTCTTTCTGTATCTTGCTCCCTAATCCAATATGGCAAAGAGAAACAAATGATTATGACAAATTATCTCCTGGACAGAGAGAAGATACTATCATAAGATGTGCCCAAACAGAAATTTTCTTTTCTTTTTAAAATAAAATCAGTTAAACATTACTATTACCTGATTGGCTCAGACGATCACAGGCCATCATTTCCAGTAGATTTTGTCCAGCTTCTCCTTTTATAAATTTAATCTTTGGTCTTGGAACCTGATCATTTTAGAATCAAAAATCTTAATTTAGTGATACTCACATTTTTAACAGTAAGATGTTCCTTTCTAGTACACTGTACTTTTTCGATAAAGAATAAACAGTTAGCCAATGTTAAACAGAGTTGGAAATCTAACTGCAAAACACTCAGAACCAAGAAATTTAGATAATCTATAAAAGATGCCTACAAAGAGCACTTCTGAGAAATTACTTTCTACTAAAAGCACATTCAAGTTACAGCTGGGGAGTACTTGGTTAGAGACCTTTTCTACCCTGCATAACAGAATGAGAGCAGTGGAAGAGATGACAGCTCTCCATGATCTGGCACTGGTGGGCCCATACTTGGAAATGCCACACTGTGGACAGCACATTTCCAGAGAATAATCTGAGATACCACTGGGATAACTGGGACAACCAAGAGAGTAAAAGGGCTCCAAGCCATATCCTACGAAGAAGAGCTGGAACAATTATGAATAAACAGAATGGTGAAAAGACGACAGCTGCGTTCAGATATTAGGAAAAGAATCTTGTAAAAGAAGGGCTAGACTTTTTAATAGCACTAAAAGGAAAAACCACCACCAATGGGTAGCAGCTTGAGAAATATTTTTACTCCATATAAGGAAGCACCAAGAACCAAATTATCCAAAAATGCAACAGGCTATCTTGAAAAGCAGCAAATGTCCATCGCTGAAAATGTTCACTTCGACAACAAACACTTACTGGAGATATCCTAAAACTTAACTATATGGATGGTGCGTGTAACTGCTCTTAAACCTCTAATGACTTTCTTAAATTGGTAGTGGGAGTATAATTTGGTACAACCTCTGTGAGGCTAGAAATTTGGCAATAGCTCTAAAACTTATAAATGCATAGATACACTTTGATCCTGCCATTCTTCTCTCAAGCATTTATTCCACCCGCAAATTTTCACATGTGAAATGGCATAAATTACTCGTTGCAGAATTATTTTGAAGTAGCATAGCAAAAAAGTAAAACCTGGTATCTTGGTTTTAGGGCACTGGTTTAAAGAAACCCAATCTATGGTACATCCATAGAATGAAATAACATGCAAACGTCAGAACAAATGAGGGTGCTGTACTCATGCCATGTTTTCTGGGCTGATATGGAAATATCACCAAGATATATTTCATGGAAATAAAGCAAAATAAATAGAATGTACAGAATTTCTTCTTTCTGTATTTTCTAAGAGTGTGTGTGCATAAAACATTTCTTGAAGAAGTCATAAGAAACTAATGACATTAGTTCCTCCAGGGAAGAGAAGTAAATGACTAAGGAACAGACACAGGAAGGAGTTTTCACTGTATATTCTTACATGTCACTACAATATGAAACCATGTGAATATAACCACCTCTCCAAAGATAATTTTTCAAAATAAATATATTACTTATGAACCTAAAAACTTCTGATTCTGAATTTTAGAAACATTAGTTTGACCTATGCTTTTACCCAGAAGTTTTTTAAGCCAAACTTAGTCATCTATAGATAGATGTTGAAGACCACAGAAAATAAGAAACAAAATGTGACATAATTCTTTTTGCTTTCAAACTGACCACAATTCATAACACTGGCACCTTTTCCAGAACTACTCAACCACTATCATTTGGGACCAGTAAATTAGTTATGAATGTACTCAGTCACATCATCTCAAATCAACATTTCCTCACCTTAATTAAAAGGTTTCAAAAGAGGGAATTCCCTGGCAGTCCAGTGGTTAGGACTCGGCGCTTTCACCGCCGAGGACCCCAGTTCAATCCCTGGACAGGGAACCAAGATCCCGCAAGCTGCACAGTGCGGCCAAAAAAAGGTTTCAAGAGAGAATTTGCTTAACTAGCTGAAACACAGACACGCAGATCTTCTACTTACGATGGGGTTATGCCCCAATAAACCCGTAAGTTGAAAATATCCTAAGTTGAAATGCATTTAATACACCTGACCTACCTTCAATGTGCTCAGAGCACTTACATCAGCCTACAATCGGGCAAACTCATCTAACGCAAAAAGCCCATTTATTGTAAAGTGCTGAATATCTCATGTGATTGAAAACTGTACTAAAAATGAAAAGCAGGACTGTTCTTGTCTGGGTACAGATGGCTGTAAGTCTTCATGGGTGTGTGACAGATGGGGGGTGCAGCCTGCTGCCACTGCCCAGCGTCACAGGAGAGTATGTACCACGTATCGCCAGCCCAGGAAAAGATCAACATTCAAAGTACAGTTTCTACTGAATGTGTAGCACTTTCACACCGTTGTAAAGTTGAAAATCTATAAGTCGGACAATCGTAAGTGGGGGACTACCTGGACTCACTAGAACTACAGCAGTCCCCTAAGCAAGGGTCTGAAAACCCTACCATTAAAAAAGTTAGCCTCACGCAATCAATTAAGAGGGAGATTTAGTTTTTACTATTTAAAAAGGTCAAAGTTTAATACAATAAACTAATGAATACAAGAAAAAAGAAACAGACTCACAGATATATAAAACAAACTAGTGGTTACCAGTGGGGAGAGGGAAGGAGGGAGGGGCAAGGTATTGGTGGGGAGTTAAGAGGTGCAAACTATTGTGTATAAAATAAGCTACAAGGATATACTGTACAACACAGGGAATACAGCCAATATTTTACAATAACTATAAATGGAGTATAATCTTTAAAAATGGTGACTCACTATATTATATACCTGTAACTTAATACTGTACATCAACTATGCTTCAATTTTAAAAAGGCCAATGTTTAGGATGGTTGACTGTGTGTTAACTTAAAAATACACATTTTTAAAAAATTTAATACATTTTAGTTTCCATTAAAAATAAGAAAACTGTCAGCTACTTGAGGATTCTATATTAATCATAAGTACCTTTTAGTGCTTATATAAATCAGCAAACTTCATTAACTTCACTAATTTTCACTAAAATATATTCCTTATGAGCCAAAATGCTTCCACTGAGCACACCATAGCACTGTGGACCACATATCAACAGGTTTTTAAAAGATCTAGGTAATATGAACTAGAAGGAGGAACAGTCTCTAAAAGTAATTCTATAGTGAACCCCTTTTTCTTTCTCTCAGGCAAAAGATTATTCTCTAAAGCTAACAATAATTTTTACAAGCTGGGCTTAATTCATTTTTTGGAAGACTGCTTATTTCTTTTCACTTCAGAATTACTAGAAGCTCACTAAAGAAAACATTAAAACTACAAAAATGAATTAGGGAAGGGAAAAGAGCCAGCATCTCATCATCTAAAAATAATGGTTAATATTTTGGCATATTTTCTTCATGTCATGTTCTATGTATAAAGAAGTTTCATGTTTCCAAAGATAAGTAAGTATACTGCTGTACATTAAATATACTATTAATGTTGTATACATATCACATGCGCATGTTTTCAATTAACATGTTGAAATGCGGGTGGTAAACACATTCTTCGATCATAGCTTACGCAACCATACCCCAAAATTTACTTACTTAGTTTTTCGTCCAAGTTATGCGTATCTTTTTGAATCAAGTTTTACCCATACTTGAGACTATTTCCATACTACAGGTTCCCAGAAATGGCAGAGTAAAAAGATCAAATTCTTCAAATTGATCTTCCAAAAAGCCATAGCAATGCCAACTGCCACCAGCAATGCGTCAATGTACCTGTTTCACCAGCCTCACCAGTACTGTATAAATCTTGTTACTCTTCACCCATCAAAGTAACTATTTCATTTTAATTTTACATATTTACCCATATTTTCATTACAGACCAGGACACACCTCCATGTGAAATACAACAAAGTCTCACTGAAATGTCAACTGCATGCAAAACTGGGAGTGGATTACCTGAAAGGCTATGAGATAGCACAACGCAGCCAGCTCAGAGAGCGCTCGCCACTGCACGTCACTATGCTGACCCATCTTCAAAAGCAGAGAACCAGCATGCATGTAGAAATGTCCTCTCACTTCGAAGCAAGTAGCTGAGAGTTCATCATTTCCACCCACACAAGATTTCACAGACTGAAGAGCACTATCAAAACTGTAATATTAACGTATGAAACACACATTAAACTACTGCATTGTAAATAATCAGTTTCAGTATTTAACTCAAAATAAAACAATTTCTTTCAAGCTTCATCTTCCACATTCTAACTCCTAATAATCCATATTCTGTTTTATGCATTATAAATCATCTAGCCTTATTGTTATTCCACACACTTCCTATACTTCAAGCTTAACCTCTAGAATGTCTTATTCCAAAACATCTTCTCCATCATATGGTTTTGTTATTTAATTCAAAGTTGAAATTTCTCAAATTAAACATGCCATTTTCAAATTATAATAATTAAAATATGTGCATTATCAATACCATAACTGCTCTTCTTACTATACACATAACTAGAGTTAAATAAATTATATTTCTCACTATTATTTGTAATCTATGTATTAATTAATGCTTTTGAATCCCCCCGCCCCACCCCCAGTCCCTGGTGCCAAAAGGCTTGGGGACAGCTGCCTTAGAGGGTCTTAACACCCCTCCTCCTATGGATCCATGAAGTTAAAATTATTTTTTAGTACTACTAAAAAATTGTCTCTTTCTCCTTTATTTCCTCATGTAACCAAGTTTTTAAGTATATAACCACACCAAAATCAAAAAAACATAAAAACCTAAATATTTTCTAAAATGATCTAAAAGTTCAATTTAGTTTTTTTTGGATACTCTCTTACCCTACCCATGTTAAGACACTAAGTATTTCCTCAAGAAAACTAACTCTACACTTCAGTGAAAAGAATTACTTTTCAGACAAATGGAGAGTGTAAACCAGGGAATGTCGTCAAACTTTTCCTATAAAGGGCCACATACTAATGTGGCTTTGCAGGCACACCACCTCTGTCACAAGTGCTCAGCTCTACCACTGCAGTGTGTAAGCAGCCATAGATAACACGTAACAATGGCTGTGGCCAGGAAAACTTTATTCATACAATCAGGCTGTAAGCCTTGTTTGGCCCACAAGCTCTAGTCAACCCCTGCTCTCAACTAACACACAATTCCAAGTGATGTTTCTGTTCAGCGGAATTTATTTTAATCAAGTGGAGATACTGGTCCTCAAAATTAAAACGTGGAAAACAGAAAAATCATGTATTATATTTTAGTTATCTTGTTTCTAAGCTAAAATATTGTTTTCTGAAATATCAGTCACGTTAACAGCTTATACTAGAATATCTGACAAATGAAGTTTATTCTCTGATTTTCAATCAAGATTGTATCATTTTTTTTGAAACAAAATATGGAACAGCAGTTAGAACATTCATTTTCAGGCTCAACTCTTTAGTAAGTATGCCAAAACTAAATATTTAACTATAATTTAATAAAGCCTAAGCAGTAATACAGTTCTCTAGAAATCAAAGTCACACAAAACCAATTATAATATCCCCACAAAAGAAGATTCCTTCTAAGTAGTTCATTATGTTAACTATTACCTCTGGATATATTACAGAAAAAATAATGCCATTAAGATGTTTAGACCAATGAACAGAATTACCACAAACAGAAAATCTGTAGTTGACACCAAAGTACTGTCTCCGTAGGTCAACATACCTCTCCAACAATTCCCTGCTCTCATGCACATCTCTCATGGACAGCGTGAGAAGCATAAGGTTAGCATAGGCTAGAAGTAAGTCCTGATTGGTTGCTCGCCAGTTACTTTTATCAGACTCCAAACACTGTGAAGATTCCAGATATTCCTATTTTGCAAAAAGAACTCCAAGTTACAAAACTTTATCATGTGTTACAAAACTGAGTGCTTTATGCCTACATATTCCTTTGCCCATTCCTATGCTGTAAAACCATGTCGATTTTAAATCAGCCTATAAAAACACCAAAAAATATATAAACATATTTCTCATATTTATTTCTCCAATCCACCCATTATAAATTGAAATCATGGTAGCAAAAATCTCATTTCACAGCTGCTATACATAAATGAAAGAAATTTAGGTCTTGGAAGGCAGCACTTAAATACAAAGGGATATATGGTAACTGTCCATCAAGAAGTGTGAGACCCAACAGTTTTTACCTACCTTAAGGGTCTGTACAACACAGGAATTCCACTCTAAACTTGAACGCAAGACTATGTTTCTCTCTGCCTGGTGGCAGTGGGCCACAGCATCCTTCAGTCTATTGTTTGAGCGATACAGCTCTACTAGTCGGATGTTCATGTGCACATCATCAGGTCTTGCATAAAGTTCTGACTGAATCAAGTCGAAAAGTTTATTCCATCCATCTTCACCTTTACAATCTAAAAGCTGTTCCTATTTTTAAAGAACCGTTAATTAGAGAAACATCTGTGCAACTTTAAACACATCATGGCTCCTATGAGCGTCATCCCACTGTGTCTGGCTTTAGTAAATTCCCACTCTACCTACCTCATTAGCCCCTCAGAGTCACTTCCAGCCTAGAGGCTAAACCTCAAGAAATGTACGTGGGGAGAAACACCTGGGATGACACAGCAGCAGTGGCTGCCCATGCTCACCTCAGAGTGTGCCAGGACGACCGGCCTGCGTCCCTGCACACTCCGGTCACTACCAGACGCCTAGCCTCCCAGGAACCCTTGCACCAGGGTCCTCACCCTCAATGTGCTCTGCATCTCCCTAAGGCTGACTCATCTCTGCCCCCTCTGCTCCCACTGTGGAGCTCCTACTGCTCTGCTATCTTCTCAAAGTCTTCACCTTCTGGCCTTTCTGAATGGAGTCCCATTCCAAGACAGCTGCCATCACTTCTCTGCTAGCCTACGCACAAGTAGAGGAGGTGGGGGTCTCCCAGCGTCACCACCACATCCCTGCTCCTAACTCTGTTTTCTAAAGGACTTGCTATCCGGCTACTCCTGCCAGTCCCCCCTCATTAGTAACTGGAATAGAACCGTCTTCCTTTATCCCTAACAACTGCCACTGTCAGTGGCAACTGAGAAGTGCACAAGACACACAATAGCCTGGGCATTCTGCTCTTTAACGACCTCATCTCCACTGCTCCACACTCCAGCCTCAGCCATCCAGTTGGCAAAATCTGTATTTTGATCAAAGCGCTCAGACCACCACACCCTCTCATTTTCCCACCTCACAGGCGCTCACATACCCTCACTGCCACATCTCTTTGCCTCTACCACCTGAAAAGCTTTCAGTACACTGACATCACCAAGTTTTAATTTTCCATGAAATACACACATACACTTTCCTTCCATGTCAAGCTGAAATGCCACAGTCCCAACATCCACAATTACTCCTTACTTATAGGTGCCTTCAATTAACTCCCTCCACCTTTCCTGGAGACCCCACCACCTGCTTCCTCTGCGCCCATACACCAACAGATGAACAAGTGAGTGTAGGGCATTCGGGAATTTGGGAAATCACAAGCAAGCTAACTGATTTACTTTCATAATCTCAAACTGCCAAACTGGTAATGCCTAGAAAAAATAAAGCCCTATTTTACTTCTAATAAACTCACTTTCTCCATTCCCTGAAGAGTTCACTTCATACTCCTCTTTCCTCCAACTCTCACTTTCAACTTATGATCACACCTCATCCCCCGCAGAGAAAATGGAAGCCATCACCCCTAAGCTCCACTCGACCTTCCTGCACTCACCTCCCCACCCCGCCACCTCGCAGATCATGCTCGCCATTAGTGCCCTTTCTCCCTCACCAAGCTCTCTCCTCCTGGATCAGTTCTGTAACTTACACTTGGTGTGTCTATAACTGCAAAAAAGCCCTAGACTTCAATTATATGTTTAAAAATAAATAAGTAAAAAATCAACACCATTATGGATGCTTTTCAAAAATTCTACTCTCAGGACTTCCCTGGTGGCACAGTAGTTAGGACTCCACGCTCCCAATGCAGGGGGCCCAGGTTTGATCCCTGCTCAGGGAACTAGATCCCACATGCATGCTGCAACTAAGAGTTCGCATGCCACAACTAAGGAGCCGGCGAGCTGCAACTAAAGGAGCCTGCCAGCCACAACTAAGGAGCCCATGAGCCGCAACTAAGACCCGGTGCAACCAAATAAGCAAATAAATAAGTATTAAAAAACAAAAATTCTGCTCCCATACCCAAGAGAAAATGCCCTCTCATTAATAATATTGAGTAGTTTTGTTCATTAGAGAAATGTCAAAAAGCTATTTACTGTAAGTAAGCCTTAAATTTTAGGAGAAATAGAATTACATTGCTAAATAGCTACAAATCTCATGGATTTCTATCCAAAAGATGGGGGGGGGGAATCTGACATAAGATTTAGTTTTAGACAACACTGTCTTTAAAGAGTCATTAAAGGAAATCAGGATGCTTCAGAAACATTTAACTTTGGTTATACTGCAAGAAAAATAATCCCCTCCCATTTATACATGGTCCATAATGTCACAATGGAATGGATTGTCATGGCCAATAAGGAAATTATGTTTGAGGCATAAAACAAAGATAATAAGGTAAAGAAATCTACACACTGAAACCTAACATTTTAGATTAATTTTTTTTTTGCAGCATGCGGGTCTCTCACTGTTGGGGCCTCTGCTGTTGCAGAGCACAGGCTCAGTGGCCATGGCTCACGGGCCTAGTCACTCCACGGCATGTGGGATCTTCCTGGACTGGGGCACGAACCCGTGTCCCCTGCATCGGCAGACGGACTCTTAACCACTGCGCCACCAGGGAAGCCCCTAGATTAATATTTAAAATCCAGGTGCTTATCACAGGGAGAAAAACTTAATGTTACTAGTATTTATCTCTAGGGGTTTTTAAAACACTTTTGATTTAAAAATCTGTGCACAATTGCTCATGCCAGATTTGTAATCACTAAAAATTGGAAACAACCGAAATTTCCCTCAAAAGTAAATGGTTAAACTGTGGAACACACCCATATGACGAAATACTACTCAGCAATAAAATGAAGGAATCAACTACTGACTGATACAACCTGAATGGGTCTCAAGGGCACTGTACAGAATGAAAAAAGCCAACCTCAAAAGGTCACCCGATGCCTGATTCTATTTATACAACATTTTTAAATTACAAAATTATAAAGACAGAGAACAAATTCCCAGTTGGCAGAAGTTAAGGACGATGGGAAGGAGAGGTGGATGTGACCACAGAAGGGCAAGCATGAAAGACGCCCTGTAGTGATGGGGCAGTTCTGTCTCTTGACTGCAGTGCTGGTTAAGCAAATTTACACACATGATGAGATGAACAAGAACTGAACACACACTGCACCAACGCCAAAATCCTGGTGTGATATTGTATTATAGTTACATTAAGAGGTAACCACTGGGGAGAGCTGGGTGAAGTAAACTCAGGACCTCTCTGTGCAATCTTTACAACTCCCTGAGAAAAATCTATAATTATTTCAAAATAAAAAAGTTAGAAAAAATTCTATCGGAAACATGTATAAGCCGGGATGGAGGGGGTCCTGTTAAAAACAATGTACACTGGGACTTCCCTGGCGGTCCAGTGGTTAGGACTCAGCACTCTCACTGCCAGGGCCCGGTGTTCGATCCCTGGTCGGGGAACTAAGATCCTACAAGCCACCCAATATATTGGTTACAACCCAACATACACTTAAAATTCTGTTTGCCTAGTATATTTGGAAAGACTTTCTCCAGAAGAGTCACTCAGTAAACTCTATTTTACTCAGTAAAGAAAAGCAAGCAGAATGAGTTAATATATTAGCAACAAGTTTCTATCATTTTTAGAAATTACCTATAACATGCTAGAGAAACTGTCTTTTAACTTTTGCTTGAAAACCTCACTATCCCATAACACAGTCCTTTCCAAATTTAGATAACAGTTCTTTAAAAACTTTATAACTCTGAACTGCCACCCTATGGGTAATTTTCACCCAATGAAGCAAAAATTTCATATCAGATAGAAGTCAGTTTAATTTTAGCTCCACCATCTAGCTAACAAACCGTAAAATCCCCAAAAGATTAATCATTCCAAAGGGTAAATGAGATGCCATGTGTGAAGCAAACTCGTACCTAATGAAAAAGCATATTGCCATAATGTATGTACTGTGAAATGGCTTCCACAATAAGTTAACGTCCATCACCTCACCCAGCTACAAATTACTTTTTCTTGTGATGAAAACTTTCAAGACCCACTCTCAGCAACTTTCAAATGCACAGTGCAGTACTGTTCCCTATAGTCACAAGCTGTACTTCACATCCCCAGAACTTATTTATCTTATAAGTAAAGGTCTGTACCCCTGTGACCCCCTTCACCCATTTCCCACACTCCCCATCCCCACACACACCGGTTTAAAGGTTACTACTGAAATCATTTAAACTCGAAATATTAGAAATAGCTGTGTCTTAAGTTTTCCCCAACTGCTTTTATTATATGCTTTCTTTTGCTTAATTTTTTACCTTTAGTTTATAAATTGCAGGACTTCCTGGAAAAAGTTTAGCTGCTCTTTCAACCCAGTATTTAGCTCTTCCATCACTAACATCATTTTTACAGAGCAATTCTGCAATCTTCAACACAAGATCTTTTTGTGTTGGGTTTAATTCCACTGAACGCTGATATCAAAAAAGAATTAAGAAATTAGTAGGATTCCTAAAGTCCATACACTCATACACAAGAATTAAAAATTTATCAAGTGACTCTATTAAAACTCTATTTCTAAATGACAGCATGTTATTTCAAGGCTGTTAAAGTGTCTGCAAGTAAAAAAAAAAAAGTGTCTGCAAGTTTTCTGAAGATGAATTTAAAAAAATTATCTTTTTATTTGGTAAACGCAAAAAAGAAAAGGAAGGGAGGGAGGGAACCACACACATAAGAACAGCATTTCTGATCGTGGTAAACTTGAAATTTATAGGTGTTAATCTTCTTCTACAATTGCTAATCTCTTAATGATAAAATACAGTATTCTTTGGGCTAAGTACTTCAAAACCTGTTTCAAGCTGTTTCACTTAATAGTACGATGATACCAGTGCTTGTTGTCAAGACATCCATAAAATATATGTGAATTATTTACTACATCAATTAACCTGGGCATTATGTGTGTTTGGCTATGCGAAGGCTACGTTTTAATCTTATATAGTTTACCTTGTAACATTCAACTGCTTTCTCTATGTTTTCCTCCACTTCATAAAGAAGGCCGAGAAATCTGTGAGCTTTGGGATCCCTTTCTTGTACGTTAATGTATGTAGATATATATCTGTTTAAAAATAATAATAATATAAAAACAATCTTTAAATTATCACATTTAGAACTGCATTTAACTGCTGAGAGAATATCTTAAGCCAAGCAACCACTAAACTAATTTATATTGTTATTCTAATTCTTGACTACCACTATTTAAAGTAGAATATGCAGATAACTGAAAAGCATCCACAGATAGAAATAATACTTAAACACAAACACATGTACAAAGTTGACAACATACTCATTTTACCATTAAATGGTACATTTACCAAATTTTTTTTTCTAGTGCTACCCATTCTTAAGAAATGAACACATAAATTACTTTTTTTCTATTATTACACTTTGGGAATAGCACTAAGTTTTGCACAGACATTCGAAAGTGATTACAATAAATCTTTAAACTATCATAATGCAAAACACTAAAGAGCAACAATTTCCAATAACAACTAAGAGAACGTATTCACCTTTTAAACAAGAAAATAACATCTAACGGGACTGTACCCAGCTAAAACAGCACAGAAGAAAAATCACTCACTACACCACCAAATGCCGGTGACTTCCATTCTTTAACTCAAGTGACAACTAAAAATAAGCATATTCTAGGTCCAGTGAATGTTATCACAGGAGATATTAGACCAAAGATCAACACTGGAGGAAAAAGTGTCATATTAATAAGGAACAGGGTTAACAGGCCCAATGCTGCCAGTTAAATAAAGGCGCTAACACTTTCCTTATCAGATTTTTCATCTTCCCGTCAATGCCTTTAATAGCCTGCCTCCCTCAGAGTTTCCAGCTTTAAGTCACTATAAATCAGGAAATCAGACCACCAAGCTTCTTGGCTCTATGGTGAGACAAAGCCTCACAGGATCAACTATCCAGTCAATTAAAGATCTTTTACACAAGCTATTCTCCTGCCCAGGAATTAGTTTAATTTTGTATTCACTGCCATTTTTTTCCAGCTGATAAAAGTAGCAGATATCTAACCAGGAAGAAATTAAGATATAGGCATGGTTCTCTTTTATTCTAACCCAGGACAATCTTCAGCGAAAATTTAATGCCAAACGATTTCTTGCCCTGGGTGTAAATAAGCAGCAGGCATGCAGAAAGTATCATTCTAGGCTCAACCTGCAGATGGAATCCAGACTAGTTCTTATCACCAATCTGAGTGATGAATCCCTTATTTCCAGGACATACTTAGGAAGAACTGCTAAAAAAACGTGTATTTATCCATGTCAAAGAAGAACATGAGGTTAAAGCACTGGTTGTAGAAAATTAAGGCATGTTTACAGTTTGGTACTTACTTTTTAGCAAGATCATATTCTTTAGCTTCGTAATACAGCTTTGCAAAATAGAATCCTTTCATTGACTTCTAAAAAAAATTAAGAACTCTTTTATTTATCATATTTTGAATTCTGCATATTTTTCACAAGAGCTAAAATCTGTCCTAGTGAGGTTAATATTAATATATTTGATTTTTGTTCACTTAAAAGATTAAAAAAAAACTGCCTGTAGAAATCCACATGTTCTAAAAGTCCTGAGTCCATGTTTTCTAATTTTCATGAAACAAAAAAATAAATTTAAGAACATCAAGACAAGATGACATCAGAAATTAAGAATTTATATCAGCAAGAAACCTTAGAAACCGTGTGGTGCCCCTCTCTCACTTTACAGATAAGTAAACAGACAGAAGCCCACTTTTCTAGGGGAGGAGAGGTACACGACAGACTTCACTTCTCCTGCCGTGTGTAAGCCTTTATGGGGAGAGTACCAAAGTACTTCAGACCCATTAAGGCACTGGGGATTCCCTGGTCCAGTTACTGACGGCTCCACAGATCATTATTCTACACTGAAGGAGCTAAAGAGGCAGAAATAAAAATTGAACTCTTCTGGTAATAATCCAAGTCCACACCCTGGCTCTTTTATTTCTATAAGCTCCAAAGTCCAGCCTGCTGAGACACACCAGATGATGTTACACACATGTGATAGAAGTACACAGCCATCAAGCATCTTATTTTTGAAAGCTATATAAGGACACAGAAAAACAAAAATCAACATATACTAAGTGAAAAAGCAGCCTACAAAGCAATGTTTTCTTTTATTGATTTTATTCCTAAAAATACAGGTGTTAGATTTGTTTGCTGTGCCTGCTATTCACCAGGCACCATTCTGTGCACTGGGGAATGGGCAGGAAATTAAGTCTCTGTCTTCAGGCACGAAGGCTGCAGTTCAGGAAGGGTGACAAGCACAGAGGCAGGAGACAGTGCTATTTTACAGTATTTCACCAATTATGTACAGTGCCCTGCATTTTCACAAGGCTACAATCAGATTCAGCCCATGAAGCACAGGCACCCTAACGCTGTGCCTGTCCAACTCGCAGAGCCCCAGGAGTCGGTCCTAAGTCCTCTTCCCTCTCAGAGCATCTCATCTGGGATACATAATCCATCTCACCCATGACTACGCTGACTCTCAAATGTGTATCTCTGGCTCTCAGCTCTCCTGAGCTCTAAACTTATGTGTAAAATATTAAGACCTGTCAGTTCTACCTTCTGTGTTACCTCAATCCATCCATTTTTCTGCATCTCTACTGCTACTACCGAAGTACAAGCCTGCTATGACCTCTCTCTGGGACTACCAAAACGACTAATTCCTTCCTGTTTCCCTCCCAAAATTAATTTGCCAAAACATAAGACAAACCACATTGTGCCTTTCTTTAAAATTTTAAATCCTTTTATGGCTTTCATTACATTTTGAAAATACCCATATTTCTCACCAAAGACTAGCATGACACGGCACCTGCCCAGCTCTACAACTTTACTTCATCTGCCCCTTGCATACTATTGTCTAGCCTGTGACTAAAACCGGAATGCATCTCTCCAACTGGGGCAGCCGTGAGGAGTCTCACTGCTTAATTTAAACAAAGGCAGGGCTTCCCTGGTGGCGCAGTGGTAGAGAGTCCGCCTGCCAATGCAGTGGACGCGGGTTCGTGCCCCAGTCCGGGAGGATCCCACATGCCGCGGAGCGGCTGGGCCAGTGAGCCATGGCCGCTGAGCCTGCGCGTCCGGAGCCTGTGTCCCGCAACGGGAGGGGTCGCAACAGTGAGAGGCCCGCGTACCGCAAAAAGAAAAAAAAAAAAAAAAAGAACAAAGGCAACTGTAGGTATTGATGTGATGTGATTTCTGCCCAGTACATTCAATGTCAGAGTAAAGAAATTCAATGAAGGTAAATAAACAGCAGAGTAACTATGAGTCTCTTAAGGTAGTCAGATGCCTTATCATCTAATTAGAGATTTACGAATTAACGACCAAGATTCTCACTAACCTAGTCAAACAACAGCTAAGGGGAAATGACTTGAGAGGATCAACTGACAAGGAGGACCATGTTAAGCATGACTCACGTCTGGCACATAAACGGATATGAAAAGTAGAGTGAGTGGAAAGCCCTCAGTGCCACTCACCTCCCTCCCCTCTACACCTTGGGGAGGCAGAGCTGGGTCCAGTACACCTGCCAAAAGCATAACACAAGTATATCCACACATTAAAAGTGCAAAAGAAATAAACCACAAGATCATCTCAAATGCCACCAAAAGAAAAAAAGCATGTGACCATATCCAACACCCAGGCTTCCCTGGTGGTACAGTGGTAAGAATCCACCTGCCAACGCAGGGGACACGGGTTTGAGCCCTGGTCCGGGAAGATCCCACATGCCGCAGAGCAAATAGGCCCGTGCGCCACAACTGCTGAGCCTGCGCTCTAGAGCCTGCGAGCCACAACTACTGAGCCCGCGTGCCTAGAGCCCGCGATCCGCAACAAGAGAAGCCACAGCAATGAGAAGCCCACATACTGCAACAAAGAGTAGCCCCCGCTCGCTGCAACCAGAGAAAGCCCGCACGCAACAACAAAGACCCAATGCAGCCAAAAATAAATAATTTTTTTAAAAAAGGAATACATCGTAGGAAATTAAACCAACCAAAAAATTAGAGCAATTATTATTTACTCTAGGAAAAATAAAACTACACAATAAAGGTGACTTGAATACAAAAATATTTACCTTACCGTAATTATATAAACACTAGATATTCACTTAGCTAAAATTTACAAGAACAGAACTGAAAAAAGGAGGGGAAAAGTAAATACATCTGTGGACCGGTCTGGATGAAAGGTGAAAGCCAGTAGAAGGTGTCTAAAATGAGGAAAAGGAGATAAAGAAATAAAAGTACAGTCGACCCTCGAACAAAGCAAGGGTTAGGGGCACTGACCCTCTACCCAGTTCAAGATCCACATATACATACAGTCGGCCCTCTGTGTACACACTCGGTTCCTCCATACCCAAGTTTCCACATCCTAAGATTCAACCAACCGTGGATCGCGTAGTACTCTAGTACATATTTATTGAAAATAAACCCACATTTAAGTGGACCTGTGCTGTTCAAACCCGTGTTGTTCAAGGGTCAACTGTACATATGTATGTTATTCAGAAGTATGAAATACAGATGTTAAGGGTAGAACAAACACCTAAGAGCTGTCAAGTTGCCTCTAAGGAGCAGGAAATCAGGGGTGTGGAATAAAAAGCCAACTAGACAGAAAACTAGGAAAACTAAATAGAAGCCATCTGGAAAAAAAAATTGAAGAAACGTTAAGTGACATTTTCAACAAGAACAAAAACAGATGTAAAGGAGTAGAAAATGGCAGAACAAAAGATGAGGTGAACAAATGAAAGCACAGTGGAAGCCTGGGAAGATGGGAGACTATGGACCCATCACGGCACCTAGAACTTGGACATCCTGGAAAGCCTGGTCTGTTCACACATGGCCAGTCTCTGCCAAACTGGGTACCAAGTAGATACCAATCTCTTCCTACTCTTCACAGCTGCTGTCTCTGCTCACTCCACCATCTCCCTCCCAACCTGTCCACAGCACCCTGTTTCGTCATTTCACTGAGACCCAAGTTTACAGAATTACTGTCACATGTTCCAAAGTTACGCACTTTGCTAGTCAATATTCCACTGAAGGCTCCAGGTTCTAAAATCAATGATTTCTCCTTGTCTGAAGAAAAACATCTGCTCAAAATACTCTTTTATAAATGTAAAAGAGGTGAGAGTAATAACCAACCCTTAAAGTTTTGTCCCCACCCTTATTTATTTGACAGAAAAGTTCCTTAGTTCAGAGAACATTCTAACTCCTGTCTAGACAGTGGTTCTTACTCTTTTGAGAGCCAGGGTCCCCACTTAGAATCTCATAAAAGCTCTCAACTTGCTTTAGAAAAAAAAGTTACACCGTTTTCAGGGGTACAGAAACGTTCAGTGAGGTTCTGGTTTAGGCTCTGGTACCACATTTGTATTCATGAGTACGCCAGCAGTTGGGAATCACAATCTGTACGTAGGCACCTGGTCCCCTCCTCCGGAGGGATGGGCTGTCCGCCACTCCACTGGTCCTAAAAGAAACTAAACCACACCCACTGCCAAAATCCTGCCGAGCCACCTGCGTCCCCAGTACAAGTATCTTTCATCTCTCCAGGTCTCAATATCCACAGGGTCGTCGGCAGTAACACGACATACACCTAGTATGTGGTTAAAGACACAGTTACGGTGCCATTATATTCCTGTCACTCGGTTTTCGGTTTTTAACTTTCTCATGCATCTTTATTCGCATAGGCCCCTGCCCAGAACACCTTCAACGACCGTCCCTTTAACAGCCACATCTGAGGGCTCACCAAACGCGCCGAGCACTGCCCTCAATGTTTAACAAAGACCCTCCTAAAACTCCTGTCAATACCCTAACGCCGCCCTACTAATGAAGTAAGCTACACCGACCTCAAACCCCACAGCGTGTGCATGGCAGAGCTGCGATTCGACCCCGGACAGCAACCAGGGACCCGACCAGCGACTGTCGGATCCACGGTGCACCCAGCTCGCTATCTGCCTCCAAGGAGGAAAAGTACCTTGAGAGGCGTCGCCGGAAGGCCACAGAATCTGCCCCAGACACAAGGCCTGGGAGAAAATTCAGACCCCACCAGGGCTCCGCTGAAAAACAAAATGCCGGTAAAAGCAGCTGTGAGGAGCGGCGAGGTGTGAGGGGCGGCAGGGCGGCCGGGCCTCGGCGCGGAGCCCGGGCCGTGGGCGCAGCGGGGCCGCCTCCCTGGCCGCCCGGGCGCCGGGGACGAAGAGGAGAGGAAGTGGAGGAGAGAAAAAAAGGAGGAGAAGGAAGAGAAAGCGCCAACGCCCGCCGCCCGCCCCGCCGCCTCCCCGCCCCCCGGCCGCCGGCCGCGCCTCAGCGCGAACCATGGCGCCGCCGCCCGCGGGCCCGCCTGGAGGCCGCGCGCCCCGGCCCGCTCACCTCCCGGAGAGACGGGGCGGAGCCCTGCACCGAGGCGATATACCGCTCCACGTCGGCCTTGTTGCGCCTCATAGCGCCGCCGACCAGGGTTCGCGCGCGGGACGCCAGCGCCTAGGCCGCAGTGGCCGCAGTCTCGGGAGCGCGGCGCCCAAAGCTCTGTGACGCAGCGCCGTCGCCGGCGAGAGGCCGACGTGCCTGCGAGTGTGCGTGCGTGCGTGTCGCGTCAGCCCTGTGCGCCGCGCAGGCCCGTGGGCCCCGGCGCGCGGAGGTGACTGCGCTTGCGCGGAGCGGAAATAAGAAGCTCGCGGGCTGTGTGACGCGGCAGAAAGTGCATAGCGACTACGCGGGCCGCGAGAAGCAACGTCCGTGAATAGCCCGCCCCACAGGCGCTGGAGGCGGACGGGGTGTACCCGGTGCCAACGTCACTCTTCGGCGCCAATCGTGTGCGTCAAAGCGCTCGTTTTCGGAATTTGAATTTTTAGGTCTTAGCTTAAAAGAAGTTTCATAAAATGTTTTCAGTAGGTTTTAGGATTAAAAAGATCACATCCGTGTATACAGGGAGTTTAGAATTTATGGTTATGGATAATTTTGATCCTTTTTTTATAGACTTAAAACAGTTTTATCCAACACATGGAACTAAGCTGGCCTCTTACAGCCTATCCTTTTTGATTTTTCAGTTTTTCCAAATTTTCCACAATGAGCAATTATTGCCTTTATAAAGAGGGAAAATAAAACAGAACATTCTGGTTCTGTTTTATTTCAATCGTATTGGATGTGAATAAGGGTGGCTGGTTTGGAAGAGCCTACCTTGGGTAGTTGATCTTCCTAGTATTGGGTGGGCCAAAAGTGCCTTCCGTTTTTTAAGTAAAAATAAAAGACACACTTTTCGTTTTCGCCAAGAACTACATTGAACAACGTATTCACCCTTTTGTTCCACTACCTTCTGCCATTTTTCAGGCAACTTCGTAATCCCATCTTACCAAAACTTTTTATCTTTTTGAGCAAAGAACTGTTCCAGGTGCCTTTTACAGTCTTTCAGGGAACTGAATTTTTTTCCATTAAGAGAATTTTCTAAAGACCGAAATCAATGGAAATCCCTAGGAGCAATGTCTGGTGAATATGGTAGATGAATCAGAACTTCCCAGCCAAGCTGTAACAGTTTTTTTTTTTTTTTGCCTGGTCATCAGAGAAACACGCAGTCTTGCGTTATCCTGATGGAAGATTATGTGTTTTCTGTTGACTAATCCGGACGCTTTTCGTAGAGTGCTGTTTTCAGTTGGTCTACTTGGGAGCAGTACTTGTTGGAATTAATTGTTTGGTTTTCCGGAAGAAGCTCATAATAGAGGACTCCCTTCCAATCCCACTATAGACACACCACCACCTTCTTTGAATGAAAACTGGCCTTTGGTGTGGTTGGTCATGGTTCATTTTGCTTGCCCCACAATCTCTTCCGTTCCACATTGTTGTACATATCCACTTTTCATCGCCCATCGCAATCGGTTTTAAAAATGGAACCTTTTTATTATGTTTCAGTAGAGAATCACGTGTGAAAATATGGTCAAGGTTTTTTTCGCTTAACTTATGTGGAACCCAAACATCAAAGTGATGAACATAACCAATCAGGTGCAAACGATTTTCAGTGCTTGATTTGGATATTTTGAGTATGTCGGCTATCTCCCGCGTGGTATAACATTGATTGTTCTTAATTATTGTTTCGATTTGATCGCCATCAACTTCAGCTGGTCTACCTGACCATGGAGCATCGTCCAGCGAGAGATCTCCAGCACGAAACTTCACAAACCACTTTTGACACGTTTGATCAGTCACAGCACCTTGTCCATACACTGCACAAATCCTTTTTTGCAATTCGGTTGTGTGTGTGTGTGGTTTTTTTTCCGGTTGTGTTTTTACCTTTCTTGAAATAATAGAGCATAATATACCAAAAATGCTTTTTTCCTTCCATCTTCAATATTAAAATGGCTACACAAAAATTCACCAATTTTGATAAGTCTTTTTTTAAATGCACGCTGATATGACAGCTGTCACATACAGTCTAACAAAATTGTTTCGAATGAAGTTAAAGACCACTAAGTGCTGCTAGAGGCACCTTATGGAAAAAACCAAACGAACCTTTGGCCCACCCAGTACTTGCCCCAGGTCCCAGCTAATGACAGCTTATCAAGGGAGTGGTGAGGGGCCTGCCCCCTCTACTGGTTTCCCTGGTAACTAATGAGCCCACCTGAAGTCAGTTCCCCTATAACTGGTAATCTCTCTTTCCCCGAGGAAGTGAAGACGCCACCCTGTCCTGCCCTCAGTCCACTGCACACAGTGGGGTGTTGCTCCAGGATCTTGCTTCAGACGTGTAAGCTCCCCCATCCATTAAACCATCGATGTCTCTGTTGCTGACTCCGGGCTCTTCTGTCTTGAAGCTGGGCAAGCACAGGGCTTGTAGGCCTGCGGGGTGCAGCCCAACAGCTTCACGTGTATTGACTCATTTGATGCTTCCAACAACTTCGTGAAGGTAATGTTGTTTGTTATTATGCTCAAGTCGACAGATAAGGAAACCAAAGGAGTGGACAGGAAAGCAACTTTGCCAAGCACACCTGGTAAAATTACTACCTTTAATCTGTTTTACTAGAATATATTGAAAAGGAGTAAGCCAAAGAGAAAACCTTGAGGCACTCAAGAGGCTTTTCTTAAATACATTTATTAAGCTTTGAAACTTAAGTTTTCACCAAATGGGAGGATGAGTCTGTCCTGCTGGGCTTTAAAAATAGACATTCTTCTCCAGGAAGATGTCCATCCTAGCCCACATCTTTTCCCAGCATGGACCAGATCCATCCCAACTTGTTCTCACAAGTAATTATCCTTCCCCCAAATCACACAGCTAACTGTAATGTTCTCTACGAGGACCACCTTACCGGTGGGATGGATTCCACTCTAATGGCTGCATCACTCATGTTGATGCATTGCAAATTTAATTCAAATGAGAGTTGAATCCATAGAAATAACTGACTTACGACGTCTTTCATCAGCCACAGTTTTACCTGATTAATCTGAGTCCTCAACTTCTGAATTAATTGAACTGACAGGCATCCAGCATTGATGCTGATCAAAATCAGGAGCTTTTTCATCTCCTCAAGTCCACCTGTCCTCTGCGGCTGCTTATTATCCCTGGCAGACACCTTGTCTTTCATGTAATCACATGACTCTTTCTTTCTTCAGAATCACTCATACCGTCAGTTCCTCCCATCATTTTCTCAGCGCTCTTATTTTGTATGATTCCACAGTAATCCTAAACTACTCGTAGGTAGCACTGGGAATATTCTCATGACATTTTTTTTGTTTTTCTCTTTTTTTTTCTCTTTATTTTTTTCTCATGACTTTTGAACTTAGTAGACACGACGAGGTTAAAATGTTCATAGAGAACCTCAGAAACAGGAGGAACCAACAGGACTGCACGTTGCCACCGATGCTATCTTTTGTTCTTGGACAAAATTAAGTTTTCATTTTAAAACTTTTGCTTTCATCACATCTGTAAAAACAGAGGCTTTTGTACATGCTACTCTCAATGTCTGTACAACCTAAACTGCCTTACAGGTGCAGAAATGGATCTTTCACCCATGAACTGAGGAAGGATTTAGAGCTCTCACATGATAGCACAACCCTGCCTGGGATCATGCAGGCAGAGCTTGCACAAATCATAAATTAAGAAATGTGTATACACACACGTATGTATATGCATTTGTATGTGTACATCTATATGCGTATACATATATATGTATGTATATGCACGCACATGTGTGTTTGTATGTATGTGTCTCTGGAAATTGAAGTCCCTAAATCAGTGCTGTCTAATATAATGTGACCCAACATGGATTTTAAAATTTTCTAGAAGCCGCACTTTAAAAAATAAGAAGGAAAAGGAGAAATTCATTTGAATAGCCTTTTATTCAACCCAGTATATTTAAAACATTATAATTTCAGCATGCAATTAATATGAGCAAATTGTTAATAAGCTATCTTACATTCTTTTCTTTGTACCAAGCGTTCAAAATTTGATCTGTGGAAATTGAATCTGTGTTTAGATTTCATAAAATTTAGGGTTGAAAAGATAGATTCATATACCCAAGTTGTTCCGAACATACTTAGAAGTTACCAATAATTGAATTGAATAGCAAGTTTTAAATTTTAAATTAATTAAAATTAATTAAAAATCCAGTTCCTCAGGAGGACCAGCTACATTTCAAGTGTTCAATTGCCATGTGTGTCTGGTGTGTTGGACGGCAAAGCTCTCATAGTTCTATTGACGTCAAACTTAGAAAGGAACAAGTTGTATTGGAAAATAGATACTACCTGTAGCAGTCAGTGTGGCTGACAGAAAACCCAAAAACTACAGCGTCCCAGAAGCTAAAACAAAGAGCTTTAAGGAGAGAATAATCAACAGTGTAAAATGCTGCAAAAAGATCAGGAATGATGACTGAGGAAAACTCTTTAGACTTGTTTCCTGTAAGTTGATTTTTGAAAGAAATGGTGCAGGCAAAAAGCAGCCTGCAAACAGTTGAGGGATTAGGTGGTGAAGAAATGAACGCACCTAAGTGATGATTACTGTCTTTTTATTAGGGAAAACTGACGTTGGTATTTTTTGGTAGATAATCACATAGAAAAATTGCCCATTGGGGGGTGTATAGTTTCATGGATTTTAAGGCATGCATAGATTCATGTAATGACTACCACAGTCGGGATACAGAACAACTCCATCATTCCCCAAACTGACTCACACGACTGCTTTAGAATCACACCCTCCCAGCACTGATCACTCCCCGCACTATAGTTTTGTCTTCTCAAGAATGTCTTATGGATGGAATCATACTGTGTGTTTTCATACTGGCTTTGTTCACTCAGCATAATGCCTTTGAAATTCATCCAAGTTTTTGCATCCTCAATAGTTCATTCTTTTTCATTGCTGAGTAACATTCCACAGGTGAACGGACCACAGGGTTATCCATTGACCAGTTGTGGGGCATGTGGGTTGTTGCCAGTTTCTGGTGGTCGTGAAGAGAGCTGCTGTAAACATTTTTTTACCAGTTTTTTCTTCAATTAACACAAGTTTTCATTTCTCTAAGGCAAGGGTTTGCAAACTATGACCTGTGTGTGGACTGGCTGCCTGTTTTTTTTTTTTTAATAAATTAATTTGTTTGTTTTTGGCTGAGTTGGGTCTTCGTTGCTGCGTGCTGGCTTTCTCTTGTTGCGGTGAGTGGGGGCTACTCTTCGTTGCGGTGCGCGGGCTTCTTATTGCGGTGGCTCCTCTTGTTGTGGAGCACGGGCTCTAGGCGCGCGGGCTTCAGTAATTGTTGACACGCAGGCTCAGTAGTTGTGGCTCGTGGGCTCTAGAGCGCAGGCTCAGTAGTTGTGGCGCACGGGCTTAGTTGTTCCGCGGCATGTGGGATCTTCCCAGATCAGGGCTCGAACCCATGTCCCCTGCATTGGCAGGCAGATTCTTAACCACTGCGCCACCAGGGAAGTCCCTGGCTGCCTGTTTTTGCAAATAAAATTTTTCTGCAACACGACCATGACCATTCGTTTATGTGGTGTCTTATGGCTGTTTTGTGCTGTGACAGAGTAGTTAGTTGTGACTGAGACCTATGTCCTATAAGCCTAAAATATTTACTCTCTGGCCCTTTAAGGAAAACTTTGTTTATAAGTCCTCTAAAGAAAGACTCAGGCCTCCAAGCCAGAGTCTCGCCCAAGCCTCTCACCTCCTTCGTGCCACCTCCTTGCCTTTCCAGCATCCACCTCTCCCACGCCCTCTTCTCTGTGTGCCTCAGTCTCCTGCCGGAAGAAATGGGTTGAGCCCCAAGGAGGCTGAGGAGGGATGGGGGAGGGCCTGGGGTGGGTTCTACCCACCGCCCACCCCAAGCCATAGAGGCTCTAGCCAGGGCCTAGGAGAGGAGGGCGCTGGCTCTGGGGGGTAGCTGCCCCCGTTACTGCTGATGCTGTCTTGCTATAGCCACCTGTCCCGTCCCCTCCCTCTTTCCCACTGCTGTCCATGGTGAGGAGGGAGGTGCAGTCCCCAGTCCCTACCCCGCAGGGCTGTGTTACTTGGTTTTTAAACGACTGGTTGGGATAAAATCCTAAAGAAATAAAACTTCCAGTGGATTAAAAAAAAAAAAAAAAAAGACTCAGGAGTGGGACTGTTAGGTCCTATAGTGGGTGTTATGTATAGCTTTATAAGAAGCTGCCAAGCTGACAGAGTGGCCGTCTCAATGCTGCATTCCCATCAGAAGTACGTGAAAGATCTGGTTGCTCGGCACCCTTGTCATCACTTGGTATTGCCAGCATTTTTAAATTTAAGCCATTCTAAAAAGTGTGCAGCAGAATTTGTCATCGTTCTGTTTTAGCCCCTCACAGGTAATATTGCTGGACATTTTTTCATAGGCATATTTGCCAGCCATATATCTTGTTTGGTAAACTCTGTGTTTTACTTGTTGCCCATATTTTAATCCGGTTGTTTGCTGTGATGAAATAAAATCTACATTTTAAGGCAGGACAAGAAAATTTAAACATCAAGTTCTCTGTCTGTGTCCCCTGGGCTTTCCCCCTCCTCCCTAATGAGCAGTGTGCATCTGCATTACACATTAACCAGACCTCCTCAAAGATGGGAGTGCCTGCTCCAAGGTAAAGAGCTTTCCTTTTTCCTTTCTTCTGAGCTAGCAATGTGACTTCTTAAAAGAATCGTGCTCTTTCCCAGCTCTGCAGGGGGTCATGGTGACTTGCACCTGGGCTATGTATCCTCGGTGAACTTTATGCAAAATAAGTAAGTCATTTTGATTTACGATCCTTTGTCTTGAAAACTGTTTATGACTGTGCCTTCGACATCTAACAGGTAGAACAGTTCTCAGATCTTCCGAGAGTCGGCTTCCCAGGTTATAATCCTCAGTTTGGCTCGAATAAAATTCCTTTTTTTTCTTCTTACCTTGATTGTTAATTGAATTTTCATCAACAGTTGTCTCACTGTTGAGTTTTGAGTGGACTTTATGTATTCTGACTGCAAGTCCTCTGTCAGACATGTAACTGGGAAACATTTTCTCCTAGTCTATAGTTTATTTCATTCTCTCAACAGTGTCTTCCACAAGGCAGACATTTTTTGATTTTGATAAAGTGCAGCTTAGCAATTCTTTTGTTTTCTGAATCATGCTTTTGCTGTCACATCTAAGGACTTATGACCCCTGGTCATGAAGGTTTTCTTCTGTCTTACACTTTATATTTAGATGTATGACCCACTTTGAGTTAATTTTTTCACTAAGTGGAAGGTTTTTGTCAAGAGCCTTTTTGCCTATGGGTGTCTAATTGCTATAGCAGTAACCTTTTCCATTAAATTGCTATGGCCCCTTTATAGAAATCAAATGACCATGTTAGCATCTGTATCTGGACTCTCCCTTTTGTTTCATTGATTTATGCATCGAACTTTTTACAGATACCTCACTGTCTTGATTGTTGCAGCTTTATATACGTCTTAAAATCAAGTAGTGTGATTCTTCCAACTTTACACTTCTTTGTCAGAATTGTTATGTTCTAGTTCCTTTGCCTTTCCACATCCATTCTACAGTCACATTTTCTGTATCTATAAAATATTCTGCAGGAACTTGATTGTACACGTGTTCAATCTGTAGACTAGGGCAGAGAGAATCACCATCTCTACCATGTCTTCCAGTCCACTGCATGGTTATTCAAGGTCTTCAGTTTCATCAGTGTTTTGTGGTTTTAAGTATACACATCCTGACATGTTTTGTTAGGTTATAGCTATTTCATTTTTCATAGAGCTGATGTAAATGTTATTTTTTAGATATCAGCTTACAATTGTACATTGCTCATATAGAGAAATACAATTGATTTTTGTCTGTTGACCTTGTATCCTGTGACATTGTTAAAACCCGCCTATTAATTCAAGGAGTTTTTAAACATTTTTTTTGTAGGTTACTTGGGATTTTACACATAGACAATCATGTTATCCAATCTGTATGCCTTTTATTTCTTTCTCTCGCCTTACAGCATGGTCTAGGAATTTTAGTAGAAGTTTGAATGAGACAGGTGAGCGAGGACATATTTCCTTGTTTCCAGTCTTAAGGAGAAAGACTTTCACCAATAAGTACAATGTTAGCTATAGGTTTTTTGTAGATGCCTTTATCAACTTAAGGAGATTTCCTTTTATTCCTGGTTTGCTGACAGTCTTTATCATGAATGGACATTGAAATATGTCGAATGCTTTGTCTGTATTAGTTGATACGATCATGTAATGTTTTAAGTTGTTAATCTGATTACATTGGATTTTAGAATGTTAGGCCTTCCTTGAATTCCCAGGATATACCCCACACGGTGGTGTCGTGTTTTGCTTGTTTCTTTTTTTTTTTAAAGATAGAGAGGGACTTCCCTGGTGGCGCAGTGGTTAAGAGTCCACCTGCCAATGCAGGGGATGCAGGTTTGGTCCCTGGTCCGGGAGGATCCCACATGCCGCGGAGCAACTAAGCCCACGCGCCACAACTACTGAGCCTGCGCTCTAGAGCCTGCGTGCCCCAACTACTGAGCCCGCGTGCCACAACTACTGAAGCCTGTGTGCCTAGAGCCCGTGCTCCACAACAAGAGAAGCCACCGCAGTGAGAAGCCTGCGCACTGCAACAAAGAGTAGCCCCAGCTCGCTGCAACTAGAGAAAGCCCGCGTGCAGCAACGAAGACCCAACGCAGCCAAAAGTAAATTAATTAAGAAAAAAAAAGGTAGAGAGAGAGAGAGAGAGAACATTTTATTCTTTCCATAATGAGCAGCAGCAGTCAATTAAGCTTCACATTCTGGGTCAGACTTTTAAGTATGATTTGTTTTTCATAATGTATTTTATTTTTAAAAAAGGAAGCACAGGGGCTTCCCTGGTGGCGCAGTGGTTGAGAGTCCGCCTGCCGAGGCAGGGGACACGGGTTCGTGCCCCGGTCCGGGAAGATCCCACATGCCACGGAGCGGCTGGGCCCGTGAGCCATGGCCGCTGAGCCTGCGCGTCCGGAGGCTGTGCTCCGCAACGGGAGAGGACGCAACCAACAGCGAGAGGCCCGCGTACCGTAAAAAAAATACATAAATAAAAAGGAAGCACAGGTGTATTTTGAGACAGAAGTAAAATATAGAAAATGCAAAATTTGTTTTGACAATTGGTATACCATATTTTGAAACAGTATAATTATTTAAAAATACAGCATAGCCAACAGCCTATAAAATTTCTTTTGACATTTCATTTGGTAAAGTAGGAAACCTTTCTTAAATAAAAGTTAGCTATCAACACAGTCCATAAGTTAGATTGTATGTTTTTGGGTTTTTTAATATTTTATTTTATATTGGAGCGTAGTTGATTAACAATGTTGAGCCAGCTTCTGGTGTACAGCAAAGTGATTCAGTTCTACATATACATGTATCTATTCTTTTTCAAATTCTTTTCCCATTTAGGTTATTACAGAATATTGAGCAGTATTTCCTGTGCTATACAGTCGGTCCTTGTTGGTTATCTATTTTATAATTTTTTATTTTTTGATATTGCTTTTTTTAAGTTATTTATTTTATATTTTGGCTGCATTGGGTCTTTGTTGCTGAGCGTGGTCTTTCTCTAGTTGTGGCGAGTGGGGGCTACTTTTCGTTGCGGTGCGTGGGCTTCTCATTGCGGTGGCTTCTCTTGTTGCGGAGCACGGGCTCTAGGCGTGCGGACTTCAGTAGTTGTGGCGCACGGGCTCAGTAGTTGTGGCTTGCGGGCTCTAGAGCACAGGCTCAGTAGTTGTGGCGCACGGGCTTAGTTGCTCTGTGGCTTGTTTCTTTATCGTGGTAAAATACACAGAACATCAAATTTACCATTTTAACGATGTTTTAGTGTATAAGTCAATGGCATTAAATACATTCACAGTGTTGTACAGCCATCACCACTATCCATCTCCTAAAGTTTTTTAATCATTCCAAACAGAAACGCTGTACCCATTAAACAGTAACTCCCCATCCCCCCATCCCCATCCCCTGGTACCCTCTACTCTATGTCTCTAATGAATTTGCCTATTCTAGGAACCTCATAGAATGGGAATCATACATTATTCGTCCTTTTGTGCCTGGCTTATTTGACTTAGCCTTATGTTTTCAAGTTTCATCTATGGTACAGCATTTTACAGAATTTCATGACTTTTCATGGATGAGTTTGTATTAACCTTTTATATACTACTCAATTCAATTTGCTAATTTTTCTTGAGGATTTTGCATTTAAGTTCATGAGGGATATGGACATTTTCTAATTTCCCTTGACTTTCTCTCTTTGATCCATCGATTATTTAGAAGTCTGTTGTTTAACCTCCAAGTGTTTAGAGATCCTCTTGTTATGTTGGTCTTATCGACTCCTGGTCTACTTGCACTAAGATCAGAGGACTAACTTTACATGATTTTAGTTACTATTTTTAAATGGATAAGGTTTGTTTTATGACCCAAGATATAGTCTACCTTGGTGAATCTGCCACGTGCACTTTAAAAGGATGTGTATTCTGCTGTTGATGGGTGGAGTGTTCCACAAATGTCTGTTAGATCCACTGGGTTGATGGTCCTGTTCGGTCTGTGTCACTATTGATTTTCTGTCTCCTAATTATGTCAGTTACTGAGGGAGGAGTATTGAAGTCTTCAGCTATAATTTTGGATTTGTCTATCCCTCCCTTTAGTTCTGTCAGTTTTTGCTTCATGAATTTTGAAGCTCTGGCGTTAGATGCAAACACATTTAGGATAGTTGTGTCTTCTTGGTGAATTGACCCTTTATTATTGTGTGATGTCCTTCTTTATCCCCGATGATCTTCTTTGCTCTGAAATCTACTTTGTCTGATACTAATACGGCCACTCTAGCTCTTTTGGTTAAAGTTTCTATATTTCTTTTTCATCCCTTTACTTCTGATGTATGTATGTCATTATAAAATGACAAGAAAAGCTAAAGCTAGTTTCTTGTTCAACATATAGTTAGGTATTGTTTATCCACTCTGACAATGTCTTTTAATTGTTACGTTTAGTCCATTTATATTTAACGTAATTATTGATGTTTAGATCTATGTCTCCTATTTTATTATTTGGATTCTGTTTATTCCATTTTTAATTCCTCTGTTTACTCTTTTCTGCCTTCTTTTTGGTTATTTGAGTATTTTGTATAATAATATTCTCATTCCGTTTTGATTTATCTATTGTTTTTGAATATATCTCTTTGTATAGTTGTTTTTTAAATGGTGGCTCTAGGGCTTCCAATATAGATAATTATTCAAAGAGTACTCAGAACGAATACTTCACCATTTCAAGTAGAATGTATAAACTTTATGGCCATATAGATAGCTTTACCTTGCACCCTTTATGTTGTAGATGTCTTATATTACATGTACACGAACTGTAAATGCCACTGAACAGTGTTATAATTTTTCCTTTGTCATCAAATATATTTTAAAAATAGAGGACAGATCCACTAGACAGAGATCACCAAGGAAAGAGAAGACTTTAACAATACCCTAAACAAACTAGACCTAAACGACATCTATTGACAACTCCACCCAACAACAGCAGAATACACGTGCCTCTCAAGTGCACATGGAACATTCTCCAGCATAGACCATATGCTAAGGCATAAGATAAACCTCAATAAGTGCAAAAAAAATGGAAATGATACATACGAAGTATGTTTTCCCACAACAGTGGAATGAAATTAGAAATCAACTACAGAGCGGAATTTGAGAAATTTACAGATATGTGCAAATTAACAGCATACTTCTAAATAACCAATGAGTCAAGACATCACAAGGGAAATTAGAAAATACCTTGAGATGAATGAAAATGAAGAGGCAACATGGTCTGTCGTAGCACGTAAGTGTCCCAGGGCCAGTTGGGGGCCATGGGCGCTGCTGCTTCTGAGCTCTAGAAGTTCTGATAGCTTTGTGGAATGCTGGAAGCTGCTCAGGGTGGAACGTGCTTTGCCAAGTACCCAGCAATCGCCGAGCTCCTCCTGTGAGTGGCAAGGGTACAAGGACAAAACGAGTCCTTCCGTTGGGAGCCATCCTTCTGGCAGGAACACAAACCAGTACATACAAGTGCTCAAAACAGCTACTGAATCAGAGGTGTGAGCAGAGGATTTGCGGAGCAAAGGACAGTGACTAGTTTTGCTTGAGGAAGTCAGGAAAGGTTTAAAAAATGGGGTGAATTTGATGTGAGTCTCAAAAGTGAGGAGGGTATATGGATCTCAGGAGGGCAGGTGAAGGTCTGGGAAAGATAGTCCTGCGTGATGGGCATGGCCATTGGGAGAAAACAGACTCAGCAATAGGTTGGGACCTGCTTGTTCGGTGAGCCTAATGAGGCTGGTAAACAAGGGGGGTCGAGTGATGGCTGCTTGGAGGTCAGAGCAGAGTGAGGAAAGCGTGGAGCCAGCCAGGGCGCCAGCTGGGAGGAAGAAGGGCTCTGGGACCTTCTGCAGCTGAACGGCTGGACTTTGGGGTCCTTAGCTGTGGGGATGGGAGGGGTGGGGGAGGGGAGAACAGACGGCAACTCGACCTTAGCCTGGGAGCCTGGAGGGATGGTGACGCCACTAAGGGCAGTGGGAAAATGGAGGACATGGGAACTGGAAGAGGGCCAGGGCCCCTGCTCCCAGGCCGGGCTAGTGGGTATTTATTCTCCTTTCAAGATCCAGCTCCAGGAGACCCTCCCCCGCCACCTGCGGGGTGCTGCCCGTGTGACCTTGCAGAACCTTATGCTTCCCCCCATGCTGTGCTGTAATCGCCGGTCTCTCTTTCTTGGGCAGGAGGAAGCCAAGGCCTGCACCTGCCCAGGGGAGGACACGGCGTGCAGGACTCAGGTCAGACATTTGAGGAGGGGAGGAGGGAACGATAGAGCCCCAAGAGCACGGGGCAGCTGAAGCGTGTGAAGATAAAGAACTGAAGCAGCTCAGAATTCAGGGTGAACGGTGGGAAGACTCCACCAGCAGCCTACATGGTTCTCAGATTTGCCTTATGTACAGCAATCAGCCCATTTGCTTTTATTCGTATACATGAATGTTTCTGTGATATACTCAAGAAGACTTGAATTTTTCACACACACAGACATCCACCAAGTAACAGGGTAGAAATGTGCACGAGCTCGGAAGCACAGGAACCACCTGGGTTCAGGTTCTGGACACGCCACGTCTTGCCGTGCAAGCTCAAAGGGCCTCCTTGACTTCACAGCCCTGGGGGATTGTCAGGATTAAATAACACGGTGTTACCTACAAGGTGGCTGCCCTGTGAATGCACAGAGTCTGACTGACATTTTTACATGGTTTTAGATATCGTACCACTTAAACTGTTTTCCAGAAAAAAACTACATACAAGTAAAAGTTTAAAATGGCTTTAAAAGAAAAAAACGTGGAACTCTTTTTAAAATTGAAGTGTAACTGACCTATAACATCAAGTTAGTTTCAGGTGTACAACGTAATGATTCCATATTTGTACACATTGCAAAATGATCACAATGTCTAGTTAACATCTGTCACCATGCAGTTTTCTTTTCCCGGAATTTTTAAAAAATTAATTTATTTTATTTATTTTTGGCTGCATTGGGTCTTCGTTGCTGTGCGCAGGTTTTCTCTAGTTGCGGTGAGCAGGCCTCTCATTGCGGTGGCTTCTCTTATTGCAGAGCATGGACTCTAGGTGCGTGGGCTTCCGTAATGCAGCATGCGGGCTCAGTTGTTGTGGCTCACAGGCTCCAGAGTGCAGGCTCAGTAGCTGTGGCACACGGGCTGAGTTGCTCCGCGGCATGTGGGATCATCCCGGACCAGGGCTCGAACCCGTGTCCCCTGCATTGGCAGGCGGATTCTTAACCACTGCACCACCAGGGAAGTCCCCACCATGCAGTTTTAACATTTTTTTCTTATGATGAGAACTTTTAAGATCTATTCTTTTAGCAACTTTCAAACGTGCAACTCAGTATTAATAACTATAGTCACCATGCTGTACATGATGCCCCTATGAATTGTTTATTTTATAACTGGAAGCTTGTATCTCTTGACCCTCTTCACCCATTTTGCCCACCTCCACCCTCCCACCCCACCTCTGACAACCACCTATCTGTTCTTGTTTTTTTTTATGATTCTTGCTTTATGATTATTGGGGTTTTTTAAAAATGGTTCCACATATAAGTGAGATCATAAAGTATTTGTCTTTCTCTGACTTATTTCACTTAGCATAGTTGTCCTATCCACGTTGTCATAAGTGGCAAGATTCCCGTCTCATTTCTGGCTGAATAATATTCCATTGTTATATAGACCACATTTTTTCATTCATTCATCCGTCGATGGACGCTTAGGTTGTTTCCAAAACAGCTTTCTTAAGCACTAGTCCTATATTCTCATGGTTCCATGTCTCAAAGCCATTCAAGTTAAGCAAAACACAACAGTTATTTTTAACAATTATGAACATTTATTAAGCACCAAGAGTATACTGCACTGGTTGCTATATAAAAACACAATTATTGAAATAGTGTCCCTGCCACTGAGCTTACAATCTAAAATGAAATACAATAACAATGCTGTAAGCCGACCTCAAAATTTCCTTAATTTAGAAATTGCTAGTTTGGCAAATAAATGAGGCAAAATGATCTACCATCAGTTACAATGTTAATAAGGCTTTGAACATGATCCAAAGAACGTTTGACTTGTATCCAAACGTCTTCCCAATTATCTTAGGCTTGATAAGAAAAAGACCACCTAGAAGTGGTAAACAGTGAATTATTTCAAACGGCCTTGTAGGATTTTAAGCCAAGATTCGCTCACTAGCCTGAGTTTCTCTCCGGCCAGAGGAAGCCGTGCGAAACACCGTGAAGTAAGCAAGTCCGTCCTCTCGTCCACTGACAACTGTTCAGCCCTTCCTCCCCCCCGACGAGTGAGGACTCTGTGTCCCCTACAGCGGAGAAGGTGTGTGTCTGGATAAAACACCCCACAGCCTTGGAGGCTTAATGAGGCAGACTTGCAGGAAATACGAACTCGTATTTTATGAGAGGGGTGAGCAGTGGGACCTCTGCTACAGGAGAGACGTGAACCGAGCAGCAGTTCAGCCCATGCCTCTTCCCAGTGATTAGAAACACAGGCAAATGGGCGCCTTCTGCTCCGAATTTCTGGTGGGAGAGCATTTAGGAATTTGGCATCGAGACCCCCAGGCTGAAAACCCCGCACCATTCTGCCTGCATCCACAGTATAGTTTTTAATAAATACTTTGAAGATTTTTGTTGCTGGTCGTATATTAGGTGACAAAGGCACGCTGAAGGGATCCTGATTCTTGCTGTCAAACGCAAAGACAGCTTCAGACCTCTAAGCACAGTCTTAAACTATATATTGATTATCTTCAATCACTGATAATTCTTTGAACTCTAAAACAACACTAAAAAATAAAGCAATTGGTTATAAATTAACTGAAATACAGTTTACTCTGTAAAGTGCATGCACAAATGTTTAAAAAATACATGCATACAAGTATTTTAATGGCAGACTGGCAGCATCCTGAGATTTTTTTTTAATGGTAAAACAGTATTTCAGCAATTTTTGGAAAAACCAATAATTTTCTCCTAAGTCCACCTTGGCAATTTCCTTTTACATGATAACATAGCAGCAGCAACATTTAAAAAATGTTCACAAAATTTGCTTTGCATACAAGTTTATCAGGAAAGACTGGTCCAGAAACTTCAGGATAAAACTTTTTACAAAGTAAAGTAATTCACCACTTTTAACCTAAAATTGATACTTAAACATTCCTCTTGCAATTTAAAAGTGTCATTTATGCCTCCTACTTATAGGAAATAAAATCTAATTATGAGATTTGTAATGAAAAATTTGAAACACACATCAACATCCTTCTCTTCTAGTAAGATTACAGAAATTAATTTCAATGTGTTTCCCCAAAAAGTGAAAAAAAGTTTAACATATAATCATGGCTGTGGTAAATGAATTTGAGTTTACAAATCTCAGTCAGTGCACTTGTTTTTAGTTTGTAAGGTGTGAAACAGCTAGAATTCCTGATTAATGTATGTATTTTTCTAAGGCAAGGCAAGTTCGTTTATGTATAAAGCATAGATATTAGCCGGTTATAAAGGCAATAAGAGCAACACATACACATTCACTTTTTTTTAAAGTGATACATTCCAAACTACATAACATTTAATTTCATGTCCTATTCTAAGACTACATCTTTGACCTTAACCTTAGAAGCATAATTGCTGTAATACATTAAAAAATACTTCATTTCCCCAATATTGTAAAGTATACTGTATTTTCAGATACCTAGTATAAATTGTTTTGCACAAAATTTAAAAAGGAATACTATCAGCTATAACTACTGTGTGAAGGAGTCCACAAGGAGAACAAAATGTAAAACTAAGCACAGTAATTAAGGCGTTTATAACCCTAACAACAAAACCCCAAATCACGTAGTTCTGAATATACTTGCTTCTTATCTTAGTAATGTGTGTATTCATTTGCCACTAGTTTGATAAATGCACTAAGATTCCGTAAGGTCTGTTTCTCCTGGTTGGTTGTTTTTCTTTCTTATATCCTCCCAAACTGCAGTTGCAATTAATTTGCTTTTGAATACAAAGTAAAATAGTGTTTATATTTTTATCTGAGTCACGTAAAAGCTGACTCCTTACTTTCATTTTTACAAGTTATATTTAACTTTTTGGGCCTCAATTAAAATGTAACACTTAACCATGTTCTTCTGCTCTTAAGTACAGTTGCCATTTCAAATTGATAAGGGTTACTAACAAAGGCACATTTTCATCTCATCCATGTTTTAAATATGATTACACAAACTTTTTTCAATGAGAAAAAGGAGATGAAGAAAACCATTCAATAGGTCTTCTTCACTCTCAACTCTTTTGCGATACAGCTTTAAGGAAGGGTGTATTAGGTCAAGCAATGTTGTCATCTCTTATCTTTGCAGAGAAGAGAAAAAATAAGATGAAATTACTTCCTTCCTAAGGTCTCAGCTAGCTTCTTAAGTCTTTTTTTCAGCTCCAACGGAAATTTCTCATAGCACTTCTTACAGACTGGCTTCATGTCAAACTCCACAAACTTATTCCTAAAGATAACAATAATAATAATAAAAAAGAAATTAGTGGAAATGTAGTCAACATTTGTATACAGACAGACAAATAACGTGCAGTAATTTTACTGAAGTAAATGAAGACACTATGCATATTACATCTATATTCGTATTAGCAAAAAACTATGATTCTAATCTCAATTCTAATCATTACGGTAAACATAAAAAATTCACAATATCATTTGAGGGAAGTTGCCCTTGTAAATTGATCTTGTACATCTATCTAATACAGAATGGATGTTATCGATACATTTTAGTCTGTGCTAAGTATACAGGGAATATAATGTAAATAAAATTCAGATAATTAAAGTCAATCACATTTTAAAGTACCATGAGAGCACTTTAAAGAACAGTCATTCAAAGCAAAGAACTGTATTTCTGTAATTTGAACGATCCTCTCTTTACTGAAGGCAAAATCATCTTACTTAGTATTTTACTAAGTAAGAAAAAATCTAACATAATATATAGGTTATTTTGGTTGGCTGTCTGACAGAAAGCTTTAAATCCCTCTTCAAGAGCACAAGTGGGCCAGGTGGTCACATCTGTGAATGGCGTATGTACGGAGAACTCAACTCTTTTTAAAAAGCCAGGGCAATACACACTCTCAATTCACTTGTAAACAATTGTGGACAGGTGTTGAGACGGCCTCCTAGCTATGGGTGATACGTCTCCAGCTGACAGTTATGAGCGCTTATCACCATTGAAATCATGGGTCCTTAATTGTGAATGGAGCAAATGCAGAATTTTACAACTTGCTCATTTTCTGTGAAATTTGGGACGGGTCCGGTGATACGCTGTCAGCTGTGACATATTATTATCTCTGCTGATATAATTTTAAAGAACAACATTAATGACAAAGTTAATTCCTGACCACACATTTAAAGTGAAACATCTTTTATTTTAAAGCACCACATGGGGATTATTTTTACTGTTTTTCAGAGATCCTAATGCTGACAGTTATTCACATGATGTTACATTTCAACTAGCAATTTGATTTAAATAGTACCACTGAGGTAAAAGTTCTCCCAAAGTCTTCTTAGAACAAAAGCTATTAAAACCACCATGTTTTTGATGAAAGAAATAAATTATCCCTGCTCCCAGAGATAATGCTAAACAAACCTTACGTTGTTTTAATCTTATATCTGAATTTTAATTCCTCTTTAATTTTAAACAATAAAAGAACTTTTAGAGCTCAGAACACAATGGTACTATGAAGGAACTGGGACAATCATGCTAGCAATTTAAGAGAATTTCCAAGATTGAAATATTTCCCATAAAAATCAGGAATACAATTGAGTTTGAAAACATCAAGAAAATGAGTTCATAACCAGCAGCATGTGGGCAGTGAATGAAAGCACATATACACACACCAGAGATGCCGTATCTTATTATGTACCTTAGAGGGTCTCTGCTTAGACAGGAAACATGCTGAGAGGATTCAGTTTAATACAGAACTTAGAACATGCAACACTGGAATTGATCAAATTATATTATTTTAGGCAAAGAAACCAAAAACCAGGATTTTAAAAGCTGCAATTATCAGACAAGAATACTTTGAAACTTTTCCAGTATCTATTAGGAGATTAGAATTCTTCCCTTTGAATCCACTGGAAAAAGAAAAAAGAAATCTATACCATATTGTGATTAAAAGAACGAGCTGAGAGAGTCTACAGGTTCAGGGACAAAAGTGAAGTACAAGCCAGTGTTAAGTGTGAACCCTTCTCAAGGTGTGGAACTTTAATAATTAGGCAGAAGGACCAGCTCTACATGGGACAAATGCTTCTATTTCAACCTCTCGTGGCTACAGATACATGCCCGAAAGTAACGAAAAACGCAAGAGACAAAAACAGAATGAAAACATATTCTAAAGGACTAACCAAAGGAGAAAGCAGTGAAAATGCTGACAGAGGGATAGAAAAGTTTACAAACAGACTGGCTTTTTCTTTTTCTGCTTGTCCTTATCCTTTGCTTCTCTCTCCCGTTTGGCAAGTCGCCTCTTAAATTCTTCTGGCATTTTCTCATAACAGTGTTTGCAGACTGGTTTTAGATCAATTTCAACAAACTTATCCCTTTGCGCAGGACAGAGAAGGAACAGGAGAAAACAGGGAACAATTAAAGGAAGAAGCTTTGCTCTTAGAAGGCCTGAACAGAAAGAAGAAATAAGGCATCAGATCATTCTTTTTAAACTCTGTTAACAACGTCCCCTAAGCGCTCGTCGCGGGGCCTGCGGGAGCCGAGGGCAGACTTACTTGAGCGTTAACTTGGCGCTGCAGGTGGAGCAGGAGAAGCAGTGCACGCACCAGGCCTTGTTGAGGGCGGAGACCACTAGGGGACAGGAGGGGGAAGTCACTCACCACACCCACCCGTCCCCTCCCGGGGTGGGCGCCCTCCTCAAGGGCTTTTCTCACCAAAGAGCCACACAGGGCACTAAAAATCTCAGTGCCATTAACTGACGTTCACAGGATCAGTCGACGTTATTCATTAATTTATCTCATCACGTTGTCAGAACACACAACCCCAGCTCTGCATTTGTCTCCCACGACTGTAGGCTTCCCCTTAGGGAAGATCACCGTTGCCTTTTCAACCCGTGTTGGTGGTTCATGTTTTCTTCTCCCGTGAGGCATCCGAACGGCAGGTACCAGATCTGCACGCCGACGCCCCCCAGCCCCGCCCCAACTGCCAAGCTGTGACTGCGCGCCCGGCTTTCCTAGCACAGCAGGTAATTAAAACAAAGTCCAGACGCTGACTCACCGGCCTGCAGGAGCCTGTCTTCCAAGCCAACACTAGGGCAAGAGCTTCCCTCCCCTGGCAGCTGCCTCCCGTGGGCGGGGGTAAGATTTATTCCCAAAGGCACTAGAGATCACTTTCCTGAAGCCACCCCTTCGTGAAGGGCACACGGGCAGTGTTTCAGAAAGCATTGGCAGAGTTAGGCTCTCTGCTCAGAGGCTGCAGCAGGAATGTTTGCAACTTCGCCAGGAAGCTTCTGGCAGAACTTGCTGTGCCTGTTGGCAAACACAGCTGCTTCCTTCCCGTCCACATCAATCAGGGACGAGGGGGCGGGCCCTGGAAACACCCAGAGATAACTGCCAGGGTGCAGGGGACCCTTCCTAAGTGCTCCCAAGAAACACGCCCTGCAGCTTCCGGAAGGAGGGACTGCAAGGAGAAGAGGCCTTGGGGTCAGCCGCTCCTATGGTAACGACCCTAGGCACTGGCCTAAAGTATCACCATAAACGAGCAGCAAGCCCACCTCTTTAGGAGTTAGCATCTCCCTGCTGGAGAACACTTGGAAAAAGTAACCGATAACGATCGCATTCCAAACAACCTTTTTCAATCTTCACATGACCCAAGGGTTTTTGTGTCAAAACGGTGCCCTACAGGTTAAAACCGCCGCAGGTACTTACCATCACCTTCTATAACACGGTTGCAGTGGAAACAAACATCACCAAATAGCTGAAAATGGAAAAAAAGAAAAAAGTAAAGATGTGTTACCACTACGTATCAGAACACCAAACACTTAATATAAATAATTTCAGTTCTTTGTACGACTTAAAAACAAATACCTGGCTACCTAAACCCAGAATCTGCCATTACTAGAGAGAGAATCAGCAAACGTTCACTGACTAGTGTTTACTTCCTACAATGAAAAGAATTTACTCTTCCTCATGATCAAAAACAAAGGCTCTGGAAACGTTCTGGATTTCGGGAAGCTAGAGGAGCACGAAAACCCCACACTGGGTCTGGTGCTGGAGTGGAAAAAAGGCCAGAAGGACTTTATGGTGACAGAACTGGAATGGACAGATTGAAGTCATCGATACAGATAGCTACGGTTACGTAAGAGATTCCCGTATTCTTGGGAAATGTACACCGCAGTATTTAGGGGTGAGGACCATGGGGAACTCTTGGGAAATGTACACTGCAGTATTTAGGGGTGAGGACCATGGGGAGCTCATTATCAAACGCTTTAGAAAACATGCGCGTGCGCTCATAGGTCCGTAAACTTGTGTATGAGGAAACGTGCATTCACGTAAGTGTCGTCTTCATAGAGAGGGCAGGACACACGCATGCTGAAGCCGGTAGTAAACCTGAGTAAAACAGGTATTTTCTTTGTATTTTTTTATTTTACAACCTTTCTGCGAGCCTGAAATGATTTTCCAAATGAAACGTTAAAAAGCAATCGCTGGAGCCCAACGTACATCTTCCCAGAGCTCTCCCTGTGCTTAAGTATTGAGAGGCTCAGGCTCATACACGTGTGTGTCGTAGCCCACGAGCCCCGTCACTACCTGGTTGTAGTGGGTTTCACAGTACGCCAGGCCCTTCCTCTCGTAATGGCGATGTCCGAGAAACGGTTTCTCGCACTTGGCACAAACAAAATGCTGAAAGAAATGGCGTTAGGTCATACTTGGATTGCTGTGTTTTATTTACACAGTGAAGCAAAACCCCAAAGCTGAAGTAGCTCAGAGGAGATCCGTGACAGCCGGGGCTGCTTATGTCGGTGGCCCTGTAGTGCATCCAGCCTTCGTCCAGGCGTCCGGAGGCCTAGACTCGACAGCACAGAATGAGGACAGAGGTGAACGTGGGGACACGTCTCTGGGCTGGACCAGGACACCTCCTGCCTCAAGGATCTAGGAAGCAAGAGCACTGCTTGCCTCGCCACTTGGAGGTCACAGAGCCGTGTAGAATCTATGTTCTTAGTCTTCCACGAGGTCCACATGTGCCCCTCAGCATCCCCCAGCCTCGCCAGCGCACCTGAGCCTCGGGCGTGCGAGGGCCCCGGTCACGGTACTCACCTCCACGTGCCACTGCTTGCCCATGGCGTTCACCACGCGCCCTTCGATGGGCCGGCGGCAGGCGCCACAGATGGGGACCCCCATCTTGTCGTGGCACGGCAAGCAGTACAGCTCCCCCTTCAGCTCCCGGGCGTCGGCGGTCAGCTCCTTCCTGCCCACGAGAAAGGGACCCGCTGAGCAGCACCGCGGCGAGGCGGGCAGGCAGCCGGTGCAGCCCCTGTGCCTCCGGGGTTCCGAAGAGAACCCGCAACGACCCCTGTAGCTGCTTTACTCCCCCTCGGGGGTGGTCAGAGTAGTCTGATCAAGACGCTTGAACAGGCTTCAGATTCGTATCCAAACATCCGCCTCGTGCGGTGCTGACAAGCCGGACACACACCACCGCGCCGGCCACAGCTACCGTCCCCTGTCTGCCGTCACTTTAGAGTCCCTCATCTTCCTTAAAACGCTGGGGAGGAGTATCCCAGGCGTGAGGACAGACCCGCCGATGTTATCTTCCCAAAATAACCGAGGAGTTTGGAGACTAGCTCCACTTACTGACGCTCACTAGCAAGCTGCTAAGAGTAGTTTTAGGTGAACAGAAAATACACAGACGGAACGCTCAGACCGGCCCTCCTCCAAATGCTTACGTTCACTACTATTTTCAGTCTCCTGAGTCAATAAACAGAGATGGCCCCAAATCAAGATGAATTTCATCGGGTTTAAACGATTCTTTAGAAGTGCTCATGAACCATGAACCGAGGGAGGACAGGCAAGAGAACGAGATAAGGTAGAAACTGAACTCCCAAAAGAAGCTGTCTGCGAGCCTTCACCCCAGCTCTCCACTCCCTACCGTAACTTAGCACGGATGGTCACGCCGACTAAAGTATCTTTTCCATTAAGTTCTTATATTAGATGGCAGATTCCGAAGCTCACAGCCTAACAATTTATCATGAGCTTTTGAGGAAAAAAAAAAATTCCCATTAGGTGTAAATACAGCAAAAGTAACAAATGTAATTTAAGATAACACTCTAATGTCACACCCTGTTATGCACGTACCAAGATGAGACCTTTTTAAGTTTTTTGTTTGTGGGGGGATCCTGGACTGGAAGAACATAGTTATGAAAAACGGTTGTGGGAATCATTAGGGATATTTTAATACGAGCTGACTATTTAAAGGTATGTGTATACGTTCATGTGTACACGTACACACACAAATGTGGCAACGTGTTGCCTGGTGAAACTGAATGAACGGTATGGCGGGTCTCTATGCATTAGTCTCCTGACTCTTCTACAGTTTTAACGTTTTCCAGATTAAAAGTTGAAGGAAACCGATTTGGGTGCCAGAGTAACAGAAAGACTATAGATCAGAGTGATCACTGGTTCCCTCTATTTGTACAATGAAAAGGAAGACACCGCAGTACCCGCAGTTGGCACAGTTGAAGTGGTCTGGATGGTAGGGGTCGTTCTTGAATATCAGAGGCTGCTCGTCAATGATGGCGTGACACTTCTGGCAGATGTATTTCCCAAGGCCTCGGGCCTTCTCTCGGTTATGGCAGGGGCGACACAGATGTCTAAACAGAGCCAAAACTGTTTTAGAAACTTAAATTTAAGATCTAAGGTTCTTCCTAATAATTGAAAAAAAAAGATTCCCATATCTATGAAAAGAAATTAAAGAAACCATTTCTTTAAACATCACCGCTGGGCTTAAGAGAGCAGAACCGAGCCCCGACTTTTCACACGGAGAGTTATTTATCCCTCCCAGAGGACCAGACTGATGGCTGAGAAACTCCCTGCGGCAGCCTCTCCCGCAGACACCGGGCCCCACGCCCCAACTCCGTGTCCGAGGCCCCAGGCAGCACGCGTGACCGCAGAGCGTCACTCTGCCCACCCGTGCCCCACGGGTGACAGGGTGCCCTGCTCCTACCTCCCGGCGCTCTTGACAAACCCGATGTCTGCCAGGACGCCCTGGCAGAGGTCACAGCGGAAACACTCGGGGTGCCAGCTGTTGTTCATGGCTTTGATCACTCGGCCGATGGTGAATTCCCCTGCGGAGCGGAGCACACGGGCTGCAGCGCAGCGTCCCCGCCCTCGGCCGCCGGCAAAACACCGGCCCCTCTCCCCAGTGTGCGGCTCCCGCACAAAGCGCTACGTTAGAAAAGTGCTTCCGTGTCATCTGAGTCCTTGTTTTGGGTTCTGTAGCTGCCACACTTTCAGGCTGTCTATCACATCTCTGAATCGGCTTTTCCAGAGGAGGTACTGGGCTCTCCCTCTCCCGAAGGTCTTTTTGTTTTTTTCTGGTCATGGACACAGAAAACAGAAATCCACCGCACGTTTTCTCGTACCACATACTTAATTTCTTCCTTCATTCAACCTTGTCAGCATGCTACTCGGTGCCCCCAGTCTCTCCTGCTGTGTGACACGCAGGCCACCCCTGCGCGTCTCAAGGTCCCCGCTGAGGCCGCCCGGGCTGCGCTGACAGGGAAGAAAGGAATCCTACGGGGCATCGAACAGAAGTTCGGTGAGTCCTGGGCTTACCTTCACCCTACAGGCCCTGAGAAGCGTCATTAACATTACTGACGGGAAGAGGGCTGACGAAACACCGCACCTGCACGCTTTCCTTCCTATGAGCACGTGCTATGAGGTCGTTCTGAAGGAAACTTACTTTTCACCGTGCATTGGGCAGTGGAACTTACCACACTGGTGACAGCAGGGAGCAAAGAGCATCTGAAAGTCATGTTCACAGTACTTCCTTCCTTCAAACTGAAACAGAAAGTACCAGCGACTTGTAAATAAGAAACAATCCCGGGATGAATGGAATTTTTCTGCGGAGACTGTAGGAAAGAGGTTTCTGGACTAAAGCTCTGCCCAGATTCTGTAATCCTCCTGAGATATGTAAAGGCAGACACACTTTGGTACCTTCCCGGCACCTAGTGTGGGCACAGGAAAGACCCGCTGAGGCCAGAACTGATCCTCTGCCCCCAGAGAAGGGTGAGCTCCTCCCACAGACACCCCCCCGGAAAATGTGCACAGACGTACAAACCTCCCCCCACGTTGAAAATACGTACTTACGAACAGTAAATATGCTAGCATATTTTAAAAAAATAAACATTTTTAAATGGGGCCAAAACCCGTTTAAAAAAATATCCTTTTCCTACAGGTGGAAAATTTATCCTTCATTTCTCTCCTTGAACTGTTTTCCTTTCATTTCCCCCCAAAAGTTTTATGCTACAACAATACTTTTTCCACCAAGGTCTTTAACTGGTCATCCTACCATATTTCTCTGCAATTAAAATGTATTGTGAAACTTTAAAATTTGTTTTACTTTCCAAATCCATAAGGCCCTAAAGGTTAACATTCTTCTTCTTCTGGATTAAGTTGTCATTACAATGATTATTGGTATACAAATGATGAAAACATAGGTATGTTACGAATGTTACATTTTCTTCACTATTTAATTATTTACATGAGAAGCAAACCCTAATGAGATGAGCAGGGCCACTCTGTACCCTCACCATTATTTCATGCTTCCATGGACGAAGATGACCGACCACTGGAAGACTCAGGGTTCAACATTAATTCTAGATTTATTTTCTATTTTGGGGGTTGCTCGTACCCTTTTCATGTAAATAAGTCATGGGAATTATATAATGCGTTCCTTTGACTCTCTGAGCTCCTTACAAGTTATCTGTCAAAATCACATATTGTTTGATTATCAAAATCCATGCTTAATGATGTTCCAGTTGTCAACTCAATCTCCTCAATTATGGAAGTCAGCTGCAGATTTAGCTCATTCAGTTGACTGACCACATCCCCTACAGCTCAACTGGCCTTCCGGGCAAAGCAGATTTATCTTGTGCCAGAAAACGTCTTACTTCGTTTTTAAGCTCAAATGAATGAGCTCTGATACATTTAATGAGTCTATTTTTTAAAGTTACAAACAGAAGGTATTAACTCAGTACACTACTACTCAATACTGCGTCACAGTGCATTGTAACGTGTAGCCCAAAGCAGAAGTTATTTATAAGTGAGATGTGTGCCTTTACTGAGAGTATATTGTGTACATCCATAGAAATCTGATATCGAGCTTTCAGCAGTCAGTTTTTAAAGAAACGTAATATAAAAATGCAGAAATAACTGTACTTAGAAATGATCAACTTTTTACCTGCCACCTCGTCTTGCTCAGTGGAGGAAGGAGACACAAACTGTCTCAATTTGCCACTTAAGTTTACTAGTGAAAGGCTGGGTAATGGTAACAAGGCGTCGTAAAGCCTTCAGAAGGATAGTGTTTTGTGGCTTGTGTGCATGCGCGAGTGGCAGTTTTAATTGATCAGTTTTTAAAATCAGTATTTTCGATGGAAATAACTCGACCAAAGACCTGTCACAGACTTTTGAGACCCATTAAAATGAAGTGTAAGGAGAAAAATAAATGATCAGCAATGACTCTGCATTTAATGAAAAGGGAAAGACACATATGGCTTAAAAAAACAAAGCAAAAGGAGGCCAGCAGTTGGCATATATGCTGTATTTGTTAGTAGAAGACTGAAAAGCTTAGGGCCGGTTGTGGTTGGAATAAGTCTTTAAAGCTGTGATTCATGCGGGCAGGACACGGTGGGGCTTAAGGACCCTGCCGTGGACGGACGCAGACGCAGCCCGGCTGGACCGCGACCTGCTCGGGGCCCGGTGAGCGGCACGCCTGCTCTGCTCGGCTCCCACCACGCCCGCCCTTCCGCAGGCTCTCTGCACGCCTCTCTCTGCCTTAAAACGATGAGTCCTTTTGAAATTAGGGGACGAGATTAGGGCAAAGTCCTAAAAGACCGTTGTCACGACGACTCCCCACATTCCCAAACCTGCCATCTATCTGCAAACAGAACAGCCGATACGGCTCCTCAGCTGGGCTGCATCCTTGGCAAGAGAACACATAAGGCCGGGAAAGGTGGGCAGCCCTGTGGGTTCAGGGACCCCAAATCTCTTCTGATTGGGGTCCTAGAGCAGTTTGTCTGCAGAGTAGGATTTCACATCCCTTCCTTTCGTCAAGGGCGAGGACTAAGCGCTATCGGGAATGCAAAAACATCATCAGGCAAACCGACTTCAGGGTGAACAACAGTCCCTGAGACCAGAACCTGAGGGTCCAGGAACGGGCCCTTGAAGCCATCCCTATGGCAACCCCCCTGCATGCCCGGGGTGTGCTCCCCCTAATGAAGACTTCTGAAAAGGGAGAGCTTCTTTTGCTAGAACGAGCTGCCTCTTTTCTAAGCATGTAGAAATGATCAGACATACTCTGGCTCGATTTCTGAGCGCAGGAGAAAGGCCGGAGGCTGATCCAAAGTAAAACTCTAGGGTGTGAAATGAAGAAAAGTCAGAACGCATCAAGTTGGAAGAATCAAACTTCCATGAATACCGTCTTTCTAGGTACAACCCAGAACTGGTTTATCATAGAACAAGTCTGTAGAATAAGAAAAATTAATGCTCCAAATTCGCAGCGTTTAACAAAATGCCAAAGAAGCCTGCGACCCGCCAGGATGGGGAGGGGACCCTGGCCAAGAACAGCCCTGCTTTTCATGGTTCTAAGTTTGGTTGGGAGTTCCGTGAAGATTCTCTTTGGGGGAAAAGAAGAATCCTGCCGCTTTAAAGAAAGCTCAGAATTTGAAACTGTGCTGATGGTCTCACCTCCAGCCACATGCAGATGTGAGAAGTCTTCCCAGGTTTCCTGCCCACCAGCCTTGCCCCCAGGGTCCAGCTTCCTGAGGAATCACTATTCCTTCCATATTAGAGGAAACCAGGGAAGTAACCTCTTTGTAAAGTCTTCCCACTAAATCACTCACCACAGATTGGACTTTCCTGTTATGCATTTGTGATGGGGGGGCAGGGGTCACATTGGGGGAATTCACACTAAGGAGAGAGAAAGGTGAGGTGTCCTGAGCCGAGCTGGGCAGGCTGCCTGGCCTCCCCCGCTCCATCCTGTCGGTAACTTTTCTGGAATCACGTCACTCTGGAACGGTTGGTTCCACTTTATTTCACAAACCATTTCCTTTGGGGAAAAATTAAGATAATCCTTTTGGAGGAAATCCCTGATGTCACAAAATGAGATTTAGGAAATGGTGTCATGGCCACACACAGTGTCAGGGCCTGGGGGCCAAATGGGTGTTTCCCCCTGGAAATGGCATTTAATCAACCGCCTGTGACTTGGCCGTTTTACAAACACTTCTCCATGTTATTGGAGAATGACGGGCAACACTGACAGCCCATGACGACAGGCTTCCCTCTCAAGATTCAACCGCAACACCAAAGTAAGGATCACGAATCACACGCAGTGTTTTGTTCTTATTTGATCACTGTCTTCCGATATGGATAAAGTTAAAAGATGGATAACTTTTGGGGACTTCCCTGGTGGCGCGGTGGTTAAGAATCCGCCTGCCAATGCTGGGGACACAGGTTCAAGCCCTGGTCCAGGAAGATCCCACGTGCCGCGGAACAACTAAGCCTGTGCGCCACAACTACTGAGCCTGCGCTCTAGAGCCCTCGAGCCACAAGTACTGCAGCCCACATGCCTAGAGCCTGTGCTCCGCAACAAGAGAAGCCACCGTAATGAGAAGCCCGCGCACTGCAACGAAGAGTAGCCCCCGCTCGCCGCAATTAGAGAAAGCCCATGTGCAGCAACAAAGACCCAACGCAGCCAAAATAAATAAATAAATTTATATTTAAAAAAAAGATGGATAACTTTCATAATCATTAGTAATTAAGAGTTATTTAAAATTAAAATGTAGAAGTAGAATCTTTTAAAAGAGAAAACAATTTCAGTTTGGGGAGCCGGTTCTAGTTACTACACAGAAAGTATGTCTTGGCTTCTGGTAAATGATGACGGTATTTTCGTTACAGCTGAGTGATGAGCTGCCCAAGGATGCGGACAAGCACATCTTGTTTTATCGTACTTCGCAGACAGTGTGTTTTCTACACACTGAAGGTTTGTGGCAACCCTGCTTCCCGCGAGCCTGCCGGCGCCATTTTCCCAACAGCATTAGTTTAAATTAAGGCATGTAGGTTGTTTTTCAGCCATTATGCTACTGCAACTTAACAGACTACATATAGTGTAAATGTAACTTTTCTATGTTCTGGGAAACCAAAAAATTCGTGCGACTCGCTTTATTGCCATACTCGCTTTGTTGTGTGGCCTGCACCCAAACCCACACTACCTGAGGTCTGCCTGTACTTATCTCCCCGTGCCAATTTACACAAGAAGGTGTATGCTTTCTTTAGGGTCTTTCTTAAGTGAGTTCTTTCTAGAAATACTTTCTAAATACATTTTATGGCACAAGAATTCACTCTGACTGCAGTCAGATTCTTAGAGACGGACCACAAGGAGGTCTTGTTCTGTGCAGGGCTCTGCGTACATGGCCTGGGGAACGAGCCATTTAGAACCAACCTGCTGCCAGCACAGGGAAGTTCATTACCTACGGGAAGAGGTGTTAGTGCAGCAGGTCGCGGCCGAGGGTGGCTGTGCTCCCCAGGGGAAAGCCAGCAATGTGTGTAGGTACTTCCAGTTGTCACAACTGGGTATGTAAGGGGAGACCAGGGATGTTTCTAACACCCTATGACACACGGGACGCCCCACAGCGAAGCGCCATCCAGCACAGAGGGCCTGCAGCGCGAGGACGGGGACCCTGCTTGGAGCGTGCCCGGGGCCGGCTGACCAACGAGCACTGCGCGCGCCGCCTGCTCCAAGCTCATCACCCGGCGCTGCCGCACGACGTGGCCAGCAGACGCACAGCGTGGGAAAGAGAAAGCGACAGGGAGGGAGCAGCGGACCATGGCAATAACAGAGCCTGCCTTTCTTCTCTGTTGCTCCCCTGGAATCTCTCTCCTAAGCCTTTGTCATAATTACGCATTTCAATAAAAAGATCTTAGATTGGAAAAGCGTATGTCAGGGAAAGAACACCGTATTGGATATTAGGGACCAAACTAGGTTCGAATCCCATTTATGTCACTCATCTGCTGTCAGCAAGCTCATTTCAGCCTCTCTGGGCCTCAAGGAAGAAAAGGCTTTCCAGGGTGTGGAGACCAATGTCTGCTCAGCGGCAGGCTCCCTAGAGCCCCGTAAATGTGCTCTGGGTCTGACCGCCCTGCTCCGGCTTAGGGGCCGGAGAGCCTCATGAGACCTCAGCCCCTGCCCCACCCCCTCTCCCCCTGCTCCCCTCACCCTCTTCAGCCCCACCCTCCGGCTGTGGGTCACTGGGTCCCCTCTTCCGCTCAGCCCCCCAAACTGTCCCCTGCCGTTCCCAGCCCGAAAGCCATTGCCCTTCACGGAAAGAGAGATTCTCGTTCCAATTGCACAGGTTTCTGTCGTAGGGAACGTGTGTTTCTGGGACACAGCAGGAGCTGGAAAAATGCGTTTGAGTGGATAACATGGTGTCCCTGAGCTGTGTCTTGACACGCTGCGCCACAGGCTGGCCGGGAGCTTCCCTCCCAGGGGCACTGTTTCTATGGGAAGATGCTGTCGAGTTGGCCAACAACTGACTTACTAATGACCTTTAAAAACCACTGTTCCTTCCTCAGGAATGGCCTGTAAAACAGAAAAAATTTAAAATCTGCTTGGTAGAAGGAGAAGGAGAAATCAAACAGTGGCCAACTCTGGGTATCCCATAACTACGTATACGTATCATCACATAGAGAGACACATGCAAATGCGTAAGGAGGTGATCACATACGTGCATGCGCGCGCGCGCACACACACACACACACACACACACACACACACTGTCGTCCTCGCTCACAGCTCGTGGTCATCCCTAGACCAGCACCCCCAAAGCAGACATGAGAAGGAGGTTCCAGGACTGGTCAGAATGAACACAAGCGAGCGCGGGCCACGTGGTGACACCACAGGATCAGGGAGAACAAGTGCTGGGGAAGAAGAGGAGACACAGAGAAGAGCTGGATACGGAGGGGGTGCCCCCTTCCCCCCCAAACAAGAGCCCCTTTAGGACACAGGTGCTGGGAGTTGTGGGGCAAGAGGAAGCGGGCCGTGCTGGGGCGGGGCGGGGGGCACCTGCAGGGCCGGCGGGCGAGCCCCAGACACCCGCCACCGTCACTGCCCAGGGCCACCCCTGCCCTCGCGCATGCCGCCCGCCAACCGGTACCCACCTCATAGAAGAGGCCCTCGGGGAACTGCTGGAAGCACTGGGCGCACACGAAGCACTGCTCGTGGTACAGCTCGCCGTTGCTATTGACGATCTTCTCGGCGGGCGCGAAGCCTCCCCGGCAGCGCTCACAGCTGGCGTTGGCCAGGGCGTTGGCCATGTTGCTGCAACACACAAGGGACACAGGTCACGGACGGCGGCCCTTCCCGGGAGCTCAGTCTGAGGCCACAACAATCATATCTTGTCCATAAAGCCCACTTTCCCGCTTGCGACCCAAGGTCTCAACCCCACCCAGCGTCCGGGGTGCAGACCCTCTGGTTCGCCGACATTCCTGCATCCCCTGCCAAATGCCCACGACGCACCCACACCGCCTTCCAGGAGGCAGGGATGCAGGGGGTACCGAGAGCCGCCTCAAGGGCTGAGCCGACAGCCTGACAAGTGGCCTCATTAAGTCCCCCTCACGTGGGTCCGGACACGCTGAAGGCCCGGCCAGACGTAGGCCCCCTCGCACCCGCCGTGAGGGCCTGCCGAAAGCAGCTTCAGTAGCTCTACAACCCGCCAAATGCCTTAGCCCTATAATCCAATTGGGAAGACAAACGCTGAACACTAATATTACAAAATGTATCTTAAAAGCACAGAATTTTCCACTCTGAAGATCATTTTACAGATGGTGAAGCGCAGGTTCAGAGCCCAACGAGCCCAACCTTGCAAAGCTGTCCAGCTCACAGGAGACACAGGCCCAGAATCCAGGTCCCCCGCCCACGAGTCACAACCAGATGATGGCGTCAGGTCAAATGCTCGAGAGGACGTGAGAGGTCCCTCTACGAGACCCCGGCTGGTGAGTCCGGGCCGGGGTCCCCCTGGACCCCAGCACACGCGGGTGCTTCCAGTGAAGGCCCACGTCCCACCCAACCCTGTGCAGCCTGGAGGAAAAGCATACAATCAAGCCCGTGACCAGACCACTGCTTACTCTGAATCTCACATAAAGGAACGGCCTCCAGGTGGGGAGATCCCCAGGCAGAGCAGGCGCTGGCCCAGCCAGCTTCGTGGTTTGCAAGTTTATTTTCAGGTATCCAGACCCCACTCAGAGCGCACGCTCTGCTCTGTGGCCGGCCCCGGGGCAGCTTCTGTCCACCCAGACACCCTGTCAGCCCAGCTGGGGAAGTCATCGCCGACGAACCTTCCCAGCCCCCCAGGCGGCAGGTGGGCGGGGGTCCATCCCACAGGCAGACGGGCTGCCCCGTCCCATCACAGCCTACATCTCCCTGCTTCCTTAGCAAGGTTGGCGCGGCGCATGCTTCGCCCCCGCCTACCCCAGCGGAAGACAACCCCGCCCTCTTCCTCCAAAGCTCTCACCCAGCAGTATCCTGCCCTGTGGTATTCACACTCCACCAGAAGTGCCATGTTCACAACCCCACACCAAGCAAAACTCAATTAAAACGCCATCAGAAAAGGAAGGAAGGGAGGCAGCCTCACTGCTTGTGGCAAACCTGACCTGAGTCTCATACTAAATTAAATTTTCTACTTTGTCACTGCAAAGTTACTGTGGATCAGGGAGAAAAACCCATCAACTCCCTTCGTCACCTGGCTTTGCCATAAGCCAGACGAACAGCGGTAGTTTTATCAAAGCTCTGGAAAGGCTTGTTGCCCTCCCCTTCTCCAAAGTGGGGGCCAGCATCCACAGGCATCCGTCAACGAGGTGTGCTCAGCCCACAGCTGCCCCCATGGGCCTAGGACCATTTTGAGGACGAAATAAGAAAAAGTATATAAAACCACTTTGGAAACCAGAAGGTGCTACTCAAATATGAAGCATTATTATTACTTTAAAACTTTCTTCGAAGAGTCACCAAATTCTCAATGATTTTAGTAGAACCCCAGGAGACCTACAAAAGAAGAAATCCTGGAACAACCTGACTCATGATTTCCTAGATCAGTGACCCTCTCGGGGTGGAAATGTCCTCCCTTTTCCCACGTCTCTGTGGGAGGCCACATTTTCTTTATAAACTTCATGTGAAACAACATATTGCAGAAGGATGAATGCAGGTGAAACAGTTTTATCAAGACAGACATTAATGAGATTTGCAAAAATGTAATACAATGCCACTCTTCCCCCCAAGTTTTCTCATTTTGGAAACAATTTTCATAAAAACTTAATGAATATTAATATGTATTAATATTATTAATGTGCGATGAGCTTATTGTTATTTTAAATGAACTAATAAATACTTAAATTTTTCTCAGTTTTATTTTCTAATACAGTAAATGCTGATAAAACAAAAGCTATTTGGAGACCTCAATGTTGCTTTAAGAATGTAAACGGGTCCCAAGATCAAAATGTTTATCAATGACCTATTTATACTCATTACACTATAGACCGTTTACATTCAAGTTCAAATACTCAAATAGTTAGAAAACAGACACATTATACAAACAACCTTTCCCCACACACAGGAAAAATAAAGTAGTTTTAGAGATGAAGTAATATGTATCTTTGAAGAAGTACTCATTTTAATAACAAGCAGGAAAAGAAACAGAACGTTAGAGGAAACTTCCAGGAAAACAACCAACCAACCAATAGTCTCACCCACCTACTCAACTGTTCACATTATTTCCCTTCCTCTCTTGTCTCTGACCCTCTGGCACTGTGTATTTGTTTTTTAATGGACTGTAGTTAGCGCAGTTTTAGGTTTACAGCAAAACTGAGCGGGAGATACAGAGAGATCCCATACACCCCCGACCCTGCAGGCACAGTGTCCCCGATGGCCAACATCCCCTGGATGGAAAACTGACACACACATTCTTTCCACAGTGACTGTCACAGTTAACACAGATGATAGAAGCTACTTATTAAAAGTCAGGGATGATAGAACTGTCACTTGGTTAGTTGTAATTAATAGGCTAATTTTTCAAAAAAGGACTTCCGCGTCGGGAAACGTAAACCTTGGGGAACAGAGAAGGCTTCGTAACTGTCTGGTCAGAATTGCTTTGGCCGACCTGCTTCCACACATCAGCCACACACAGAAAACCTGACTTCCTCGAGCTTTCCCTTGTTCAAGTGCCTCGTTTATCGAAGCGCGCAAAACAAAACCTCGAGCATTGAAGTGCAGAAATGTAAACCCTAAAAGCGTCTTGACCGTTTATGAAGTATTTTGGTTACAGTGTAATTATAATTGCCCAATTAGTCTTAAACAGAGCTCCTCAGGAGTTGTAAAGAGAAGCAACATCTGTTGCAAAAGCGCAGGGAAAGGATGGGTGGAAACAGAGAATCAGGCCGTTAAATGCTCCTTCTGGCTAATGACTCCCTGGAGGCCCCAGGCACTCCCAGCTCCCAACAGGGAGACCTCAGCGCTGCATGGGCAGCGAGAAGACAGCGCTCTCCTCCTCCGTTTCTGCATTTCGTCCTGGACGCCCGCTCCACCCCGGGAGGCCCCACTGAAGGTGGGGTGATGTCAAAGCCCAAGGCAGGGAACCCGAGCCCCAGGAGAGGGCTGGGAGGGGCACTCACGATTTGATGTAGAAGTCACAAAACTCCTTGTAGACCCTGACGTCGCTGTGCCTGCGCTGCAGCCTGGACACGGCCCTCTCATCCTGGCCGCAGGGCGCCCGGTGTTCCCCGTTACAGGCCACCGGGGGTACCTCCTCGCCCTCCGGGATGGCAGCGGGGCGCGGGCCCGGGAGTGCCATCGCGGAGCGGAACGGGGGACTGGACTGGCCAGGACGGAGGCACGGACACCCAGGCGGCGTCCCGGTCACTCCCCTCTCCGCTCCCACACGTCAGCGGCTCCAGGGTCGCACCGGCCCCTTCACATTAAGAGCTCCGGGCAAGGCAGTTGTGCGGAGACGGTGTGGATTCGCTGAGCGTCTGGAAGCTCCAGGAACTTTCCCCGCACACACGGGACCAGCCGTGCGGCAGCCCGGCCGCCCTCAGGGGGGATGGAACAGCTGTGCAGGGGGTGCAGGCATGAACCCTGCTCTGTGACTCTGGCGCAGTGACAGCTCAGTCCCAGGCTCAGCAGGGGAAGAGCCGGCGTCCAGTTACAACTCCTTCCGTTTGGCCCCAGCAGAGCCTGTAACCAAGGCAGCCAGTCCTTCTGGGTCTTTATCACGTTTAGAAGATAAAGGATAAAGGATGCGCTGCAGGCTCGCTGTGCTCCTTGCACACCACTGCCGGCTCCCATGTACCAGAGTCGGCAGTGAAGTGATGAGGACACGTGTCCTGGGGCAGTGAAAGGGGCCCAATCTCTCCAAACCGACCTCCTGGCACCCCTGTGCCTCCCACCAGACCAAGGGGAACAGGTGGGAATCTAACAAATACAACAGACTAGTGAACACAACGAAAAGCAAGCAGACTCACAGATGCAGAGAACAGACTAGTGGTTCCCAGTGGGGAGAGGGAAGGGGGAGGGGAGGCAGGGGCAGGGGGTTAAGAGACACAGACTACTACGTATAAAACAAACAAGCTACAAGGCTACACCGCACAGCACAGGGAATACAGCCAATATCTTCTAATAACTATAAATGGAGTATAACCTTTAAAAATGGTGACTCACTACATTGTACACCTGTAACTTAAACAATATTGTACAACTAAACTTCAATTTTAAGACGTCAAGAAAATAATTTTGTACAAATTAAAAAAACATTTAAGCCTACATGGTTATATAAGATGCTGAAATTATATTGAGTGGTTTTTTTCTTTCAAAAAAAATATTTAGTGCTCTAATCAATCAAAAAGAAGAAAAGAAAACCTAGGGAGCAGGTGAAAGGCACACTGACTGACAGAGCAGGTCACACGAGAGACAGAAGGGCCATGAAATCACCAGCAAACAGACAAAACGCGTCTGAGACGTCCGCAGCATGACGGCCAGAACTGTAAACAGTGCTCCTAGGTGCTCACTGCCGTGTTCCCAGGAGGTACAGGTGGGGAAACCAGGGCACAAAGAGGCTGGATAACCAGTAAGTAGGTGGTGGAGTCGAGATTTAAACCCAGGTGGTCTGATCCCACAGACGAGATGCTAACTCTCTGTGGGAAAACGGTTACACGTAATTACTGGGGAGCAAAACAGGTTATCTAGAAAGGCTGGGTAGTGCATACAAAATGGGGCTAGAGGCAGAAAATGAGACATGCTCTCCTCATTCTGAACCCTAAGGATCTCAGGGTACAGGTCAGAATGGCCCCGGCCCAGAGCCTGCAGGGGATGGAGCAAGAGGCTCGCCATCTTTAAACAGGAAAGAAACAGCCTCGTGGTTAAAAAGTTTGTTTACAGTGACCGTGTGGGATAGAGAGGGAAGGAGACAGCTGGTGTGGAGAGACACACAGACACACACACACACTCAGACACACACAGACACACACACTCAGACACACACTGACACACAGACACACTGACACACAGACACACATAGACACGCACACACTGACACACAAGACACACACAGATACACTGACACACACAGACACAAAGATGCGTGACAGATACTTGTTGGTGAGTGAAAGGGGCTAATCATCCATCTACCTGGTCTGGGAAACCATGACAACCAGCTGCTGTTGGCACATCTAAAAACATAACCAATTATCTCATTCCCCCCATAACGACTAGTCCCATCTCTGCTAGACAGGAAAGCAGCACTGCGGAGAAGCTGATGGTTCCTGAACACACGACGCAATGAAGTCTCTTATCCAGCAAGGAATTAATGTGAAGGACCTGCAATCACACTTTAAACTTTTTATTTGGACATAATTATAGTCACAGGAAGTTACAAAGATTGTACAGAGAAGACCTTTGTACACTTCACACAGCTTCCCAATGACTACATCTTACGTACAATCAAAACCAGGACTCTGACGCCAGCGCAATGTGTGTACAGGTCTGTGTCACCTTGTCACACCTTGTAGATTCGTGTAACCGCCACCCCCATCCAGACCTGGGGCTCTTCCAGCCCCACAAAGACCTCTCTCACGTCCCCTCTGATGATCACACCCACCCTCCAGCAACACACTAGTCTGTTTTCCATCCACATAACTGTAATTTAGAGAATGTTTTTGCTGTGGACTGAATCTCTGTGTCCCCAGAATTCATACTGACAGCCTAATCCCAAGGTAACGGGATCTGGAGATGGCCCTGTGGGGTGTCAGCAGGGTCGAATGAGGTCATGAGGGAGGGGCGTTAATCCCCCAGGATGGGGTCAGAGACACCCAGGCGAGAAGACAGCTAGAGACAGCCGCCCACCAGCCAGGATGTGGGCCCTCAGCAGACAGGATCCGCTGGAGCCTTGATCTTGAGTTTCCCAGGCCCCAGAACCTTGAGAAACAAACCCTTCCTTAAGCCATGCAGCTATGGCATTTTTGTTACAGCAGCCCGAGCTGACTAAGACAGCTGCGTAGAGGGAATCACGCAGCCTGTGACCATCTGAGACTGGCCTTTTCCACTCAGCAAATGCCTGTGAAGCCCACCAAGCTGCCACCCATGTGGATTGCCTGTTCTTTCACTGCTGAGTAGCATTCTGTGGTGTGCACGCGCCACAGCGTGTTTAACCATCACCCACTGGAGGACACTTCAGCAGCTTCCGGTTTGGGGCTGTTGTGAATCCAGCTGTGGGTAAGTTTCTGGGTGAAGATACGGTTTAATTTCTCTGGGGTAAGTGCTCCAGGGCGAGACTGCTGAGTTGTGTGAGAAGGGTACGTTTAGTTTTTTGAGAAGCTGCCAAGCTGTTTATTCTAGAGTGGTTGTACCGCTGCACATGCCCACCAGCAAAGCATGAGAGATTCAATTCCTCCACACCATCGCCAGCATTTGGTGTTATCGTTAATTATTTTAGCTGTTTAATAGGTGTGCAGTCCCAATTTTATTATGCACATGTATTAAGTTCACATATATGCAGATAGGTACAAAAAGGAAGTCAGAAATGTCACTCCACCATATCATCGTACTGACAGAAGGGAAAAAGAGTAAATACATGTTATTTGGGAAAAAATTCAAACGCTACAGAGATGTATAGGATGAACAGTAAGGTGTCTTACTATTTACTTTGTGTTTGTCCTACTAATCTCAACTGTGCCTTTGATGAACTAAAGAATAACCTGATCCTTGATCACCAAGGCTGAGAGTTGAGGTCGCGATTAGGGCAAATCTGGTGTGTCGTGTGTTTTGTTTCCCCGGCACCCTGAATGCAGCCAGGCTCGCCAATCTCTCCACGGACAGAGCTGCCAGAGGCTGTGCCTGGACAGGAAACACGTCCCGACCCTCCTCTCCACCAGCTACTAACTGTTCCACACCCTCCACGAGGTCCTTCTTCTCAGACTGTGCTGGAAACTTAGTAAAGCGTCCCTCTGCTCTTGAAGCTCTGCTGTTTCGGGAACACTGTGTGAAGGCGAAGCAGGAGGAGACCCTCCTTTTTCCCGGTTTCCTCTCCTTCCAGCTGGAACCGTGCCAACGAGGGCACACAGTCGCCCCGGAGAGACCGACCTGCCGCCGGAGTCCAAGCCCCAGATGCCCTTTGCCCATCAGCACAAGGGCACCGCGGGTGATGCGGAGGGGTAGACGGGGCTCCGCCTGCGCACACTTCTGCCGCCTCTCATTATTTCCTCCTTTCATTTTTTAATCACCGATGTGTGGCCTAACTGGGAGCTGGGTTGGGGGCAGGCTGAGGTTTGAAGGGAGGAGCTGGAAGAGCCGTGGGCCCTTCATCACACATCTGCCCCTACTGGCCTCGTCCCAGGAGCTGGTTCTCGCAGAGAAGCTCTCAGGGCAGAGGGGAGTCCCTGGGCCTTCCACGCGCCCCTCATGCTCAAACAACACAGGAGTGAGAGGCGAGGCTGCAGAGCCACCGGCTGACGGGGAGGGGTGGACGCATGGTCGCCTCGGCCCCAAGGGCGTCCCGGGGGTGGGGGGTGGGGGGCGGGCGCCCGGCCTCGGCAGCCCTTTCTGCTGGGGTCTCAGCTTCTTAAAAGGTAACTGCTCAAGTAACTTCCTTACATCACACGTGTCACATCTGAACATACGGAACTTCTGCTACGTGCTCACGACTCTGCAGACCTAACTAGTACGTCAGAGGCGCCCACTCAGCACACAGGCGCGTCCACGTGTGGCAGGAGCTGCCCGGGGATGCACGTGCTCCCTCCACTGCTCACGCAGGTGACGAGCGCCTTTCTCCCCGGGCCCTGGAGCCGAGGGCAGAGCCATGACTACGTGGCATCCACCGGTCAGGGCACCACACGCCCAAAGGGTTGCACAGGACAGTCGGCTGGTCCCTCACGTCCCCATCCAGCCATGAGGAGGAGTGGAGCTCAAAGGCGCGTGTAATTTCTCCAAGAGGGCAAGGGGTAATCTGAGGCCAAATGAACACCATCGCTCAGTTTTCAGAGCCAGGCATTCTGTTACTTTTAAGCCATTTTTCGCACTTAATAATGTCACTCTTAGAAATGCAAACAATCCTTTTATACTGTGATCGTAACCATGAGAAAAACATTCATCTGACTCCCTTGACTGAGATCACTATGGGCCATACAGCGCAGAAGAACAGCCCTTGAAGCAGGCGGGAAGCTGTTTTATAAAATATCCCAAAGCCATTGTTTTCTGAACAGTGGGCCTGTAAGGTGGTTTCCTGGCTCCTGGGTTCCCAAAGCTTCCTCCCGAGTTTCCAACAGCGGCTCAGGCCTCCTCTTCACCAAGGCTGACCTGGATCTCCGGGGGATCCCCCAGGACAGGCCTAGACCCCAGACGTCCATCCAGAGTGGAGAGACTTCTTGTATGCTGGGCAGTGGCTCAGTCCTTTAGGGCCGCTGTAACCAAACACCACGGACCAGGTGGCTTATACACAACAGAAATTCATGTCTCACGGTCCTGGTGGCTGGAAGCCCGAGACCAAGGCACCAGCGCGGCTGTGTGGGGTGAGGACTCTCCTGTTCCCCTGGGTCCTGGCCGGTACCTCCTCGCTGAGCCCACACACAGCGCAGGGGCAGGGGCCCCGTGCATCCAGTTCACGAGACCTTCACCCCGCCCCCCGACTTCATCCTCCCTCCCCTTTTATTTTTCGGTACGCGGGCCTCTCACTGCTGTGGCCTCTCCCATTGCGGAGCACAGGCTCCGGATGCGCAGGCTCAGTGGCCATGGCTCACGGGCCCAGCCACTCCGTGGCACGTGGGATCCTCCCGGACCGGGGCACGAACCCGCATCCCCTGCATCGGCAGGCGGACTCTCAACCACTGCGCCACCAGGAAAGCCCCTCGTCCCCTCTTAACACCACATCGCGGGTTAGGACTTCTGTACGTGAATTGAGCGGGTGCGCAAACATTCAGACCAGAGCAGGCAGGATCTGGGACCCCGGCTGAGTGTGCCTGAGTGCGTGTTAGATGCCAAACCACACGCAGCACATCTGCTGTTGAGCTGACCACTCCTGAGGCCTGCACCGAAGGCTTCAAGTCCCTCAACCCAGCTAATGCCATGATTTCAGCCAGAACAAATTCCGCCCCTGGGGAGACACCCTGCCCAAGGCGAACAACCTGCTCAGAGGCGGCGGACCAAGAGAGGGCAGCTGTTTCCACCAGCTCAAACACTGAGTGTAAGCCCGAGCACGGCTGGCAAAGTCAAAAACGCAACTTTTTAATAACTGGTACCTTTTAAATTCAAATTCCCTCAAATAGCAACAAGTGAATTACATGCATCACTACCAAATATTTCATCTACGTTTTTAAAAAAATTTTTATTGGAGTATCGCTGATTTACAACGTTGTGTTAGCTTCAGGGGTACAGCAAAGTGAATCAGTTATACATATACATAGATCCACTGTTTTTCCGATTCTTTTCCCATATAGGTCATTACAAAGTACTGAGTAGAGTTTGCTGTGCTCTACAGTAGGTCCTCATCTACGTGGCTGAACATGTTGACCGACTGCCTGTAAAAAGCGGGCCCTGACACAGGAAACGTGTTGTTAATGCTGCCCCTGTCACACAGGCAGTCGCTCTGTGGATGTGACCCCGGAGCCTGGCAGGAGCTTCTCCAACCTCTATCCACAGGAACCCGGGGCGTTCGGAGTGTGGGGATGGCAAACCAGCTATTTTCACTGTTTCTCTATTTCACTCAAACGGAAAACCTACTCTGATTTTCCTCTCCTATTAAAACAAAACAATCGTGACATGCAGTAAAGATACTGGTGCTGGAAAGGTCCTTCCCACATCCCCGTCCAGCACAAATGCCCCGTTCCCTCCAACGGACGGGAGGGACAGGGCATTGCTGCTACCATGACGTCTGCCCCATCCGTTAAACTGTTCCCAGATCCTGGCTGCAGAGAAGGAAATCATCCACCGTGACGGGCCAGAGTGAAGAGACTCGGCTGCACAGCTCCTCCAACCAAGTGGAAATGAGGGAGCTGCACACCTGTCACCTGCTGTGCAGGCCCAGCCGGGGAAGCAGGGGGACGGGGAAGCGTGGAAGGCGTCTCCACACACGGAGGTCTGGGGAAGTCACTCTGGCTTATACACAAGTTAACTCAAACTTCATGCCCGTGTGTGGCCTATCGAGCATACGCCGTATGTCTGCTTTCATTATTAAAGAAAAGTGCACGGTGACCAGAAGTAAAGAACGTCCTTGTTAATATAAAGATGAAACGCCTCCCTTCCCGGGACGACAGCGCTGGTCCTCCTCGGATGTTAAGCCTCCCTCCCCAGGGGCCAAGGCCACGCTGACTCACTGCGTGTGTGCTGGTCTGTTGTTTTTAAACCTTGAAGGAGTGCATCCCTGGCTTGTTTAATGTTCTTTGTTCTGACGAAATATAAAACTGTGCTGAAAACCCTGCTTCTCCAGAGCAGTTCCTCAGAGTTACCTGAGAGGCTGTCTTCCGGGCTAGAGTCCTCTCAGTTTGGCTCAGAAAAACGCCCCAAACTCTTTTCTATTCCTATTCTAGATTGTTTATTGATTATTTCCACCGACAGGAGCAAAAGGCAAAATCTTTAATAGCAGAAAATTGGCGAATGATGTGTGCAGCGGGCAGCCCCGCGTGCAGGCACATGGGGCACCGGGACAGGAGGGCCCGACTGCACGGCTTGTGGGGTGGGCTGGACTCCCCGACCCCGTCGGCCCAAACATGGTGCAGCTTGTTACAGAAAGTGTACAAAAGGCAGAGAAGACTCACCATGTTCCTGCCACACACGGAGGTCTGGGGAAGCCTTTATGTCTTTATATGAAGAAGGACTTTACTTCTGGTCAGTGTGCACTTTTCTTTAATAACTAAAGCAGGTGTACGGCGTATGCCTGGTAGGCCACAGACAGGTGTAAAATTTGAGTTAACTCGTGGATAAGCCAGAGGGATGTCCCCAGACCTCCGTGTGTGCAGAGAGCCTGATAATAAATACCCTATCCCCTTTCTTGTGAAGATCCACACACACTTGAGAGGGCTGTTGCCACGTGGTTGTTTACAATCGCCTTTACTGGTGACGATCAAATATTCCTAGCACTGAGGACACCATCCAAGAGGACAGGGACACTCCAGGCCCTTTCTCCCGAGCCTTCCCGGAGCTTCCAGCCCTCTGAGGCCCGCCCGGCGCTCAGATCCTCCTGTGAAGCTCCTCTGACATTCCGCCTGTGCTGACCGGTGGCCCGGGAGCCGTGGGATTTGGGAAGATCTAACCCTGCTCCACCCTGCAGAGGGACCGGCGCCGCACGGACACACTCCGCCACCGGCCCCATCATGCTCCCCCATCTCCCAACAGCTGGACCAGCCCTGTGTGAAGTCGCAGGGGACGGGATGGGCCAGCAGGTGGGCAGACTGCCGCCCTCCCCCAGGACTGCATGACTCCATCTAAGGGTCTCACTCACCACCTCAGCCTGGTTTCATCCCCTCAGTAAAGAAACTGCCCCCACCCCCCGAACTGTCATCACGGCTGGAATCTGGAACTGGGCTCCCAGGTTCCCTCCCACTGGGTCCCCACGGTCACTCAAACAAGCAGGGTTTGGTCAGCTTGAAGAACACGCTCAGAATTCCTCTTACAGGCTGGGCCGTTTTCTCTGCGTGTTTAGCCGTCTCCGTGGGAAAACGCCCCTGGAGCAGCCCTCCACTCTCAGGTCGCTTCTCCCGGGAACTCATACTGTGATCCACAAACACACAGTCTCACCCCGAAACATCCTTTTTAAGGGATCTATTGTGTCCTGACCAAAAGAGACAAACTTGAGAGGGTCTCATATTTCAAACACAAAAGGGCAGCATTTTTAGCAGGAGTGTGGACTCCAGAGAAAGCCCGGTTTACGAGGAAATCCCTGCAGGGTGTCCACGAGCCCTTTTACCGCCACGGTGGCCACCGCCGCCACTTGCTTTTTGGCTCTCCGTTAGGTCCTTATTTTAGTTCTGACTCAGCCGGGACGGCTCCCTGAAAGCTGACCTTCAGCAGACCTTGGGGGGAGGAAGCCAGCCCAGTTATCTCCTGACCCTGAGCTAATTGTGAGGTCTGCCCTCCTCAAGGAAAAAAACCGTGAGAATTTCAGGACAAAGGACAGAAGGAAACATTTGATTCAAGTGAAAACAACCCTTTCAAATTTTAATCTACCTGTCTCACTGCTCTTCTTTTAAACAAAGAACATGTTTTCATGTATGTTTTAGCACATTAAGCAACATTTGAAAAATATCAGACAAGATAAAGTGCAGGAACTGAAAAATGGGGTTTTTTGGATAACTTTAAAAAGCTTTCTTGGGCTTCCCTGGTGGCGCAGTGGTTGGGAGTCCGCCTGCCGATGCAGGGAACGCGGGTTCGTGCCCCGGTCCGGGAGGATCCCACATGCCGCGGAGCGGCTGGGCCCGTGAGCCATGGCCGCTGAGCCTGCGCGTCCGGAGCCTGTGCTCCGCAACGGGAGAGGCCGCAACAGTGAGAGGCCTGCGTACTGCAAAAAAAAAAAAAGAAAAAAAAGCTTTCTTTTCTTTCATTCACTTCAAATTTCACAAGGTGTGCACAGCAAGGCCGGACCTGTTTCAGCTGCCGAGCCTTAGATGCCCCTGCGGGACCGTCGGAGGATGTGAGGGACCAAACAGTGGTGTCCGGCACCGGCTGGCGTCTCTCCGTGGGCCCATGTGTGTCCCGCGTGTCCCCCTCTTCTGGTCCGCCCGGCACCCCTCCCCGCACTGGGTGAACTGGGTTTCTGAACGCCGTTCTGCAGGCTGAGGGAGAAAGCTCTCGGCCAGTCCCCTGGCTTTTCTCAGGGGCAGGGCGTCTGCGTATCTGCAGGAGCAGTGGTCACGCCCGACCCGACCCGACCTCAGGCAGGCCCGCCGGCCCCTCAGCAGCATCACTCGGGTCTCTGCTCCGACCCGGTCCGGGCGCTGGGCCAGGCGGACATCCCACCGGCCGCCTCCTGGCTCCCTCTGCGGGCTCAGATCCTGCCCCTTCTTCCCGGCCCTGGGCCCCCAGCCCCGCGCCCAGTGGGCTCCCCCCTGCAGCCCCTCTTTCCAAGCCCGTTAGAGTTAGGAACTTCATTGTTGCAGTGAACCTTCCTCCTTCTAATCACTGTGTGGGTTTCTCCTGATTGGACCCAGATCGAGGCACGAGGCCATGCTCAGACCCCAGGGCCCGGATCCAGTAACAGGCACGGGGCTCACTCAGCAGCTGGAAACACCCACACCTACATGTGAAACCAGGCAGGGTGGCGGGTCACGTGATAAAATCGCTGGGGGTCCAGGTCAGCTCCCACCCATGCCCTCCTCTCCCACCCCGCGCCGTGTCTGTCCTGCCCCCTTCCCTCCCGCCTCAGACACAACCCTCCCAGGAAGGTGTGGAAGGAAAGGTCTGTGCAGGGGAAGCTCCGGAGCTCAGGGCAGCGCCTGCGCTGCGTCTTTCACATTTAAGTACTTAAATGATATAAAAGCAACCATAAGCCTTCCTGACTGAGGGGCTCCAATTCTCTCGTAAATGGAGCTGATGGGCGGGGGGGGGGGGGGGGGGTGCGGTTTCCGTGCAGGAGGCCACATGCACCTACCCCGTCCCAGGTCCACACCAAGCACGGCAAAGCACAAACCAGAACAATCTCTTGTCGTGGCATAAAGGAGAGCAAAAATGCCATCAGAACTAGCCTGGCCCAGGTCACACGACTAAGCTGGGAAAATAGCAAGAACAAAATAATCGAGTTTTCAAAGAGCTCAGTCTACTAAGAAAGTCCATCAAAAGATGAATCCTGAGAATAGTGCACACAAATGAATAGAACCACGTGGACTGAGTCACAGAGCAGCTAACCCTCCAGTGATGAGTCTGCGAGGCTGCACCGCACGTGGACTTGGTTCTATTAAGAGCTCTCCACAGAGGAGAATACTCTAAACCATGGAGACAAAGGACCAGGATTATTTCAACGGACGGTTTTCTCCTTTCAGATACAGAAAAGAATTCTGTATTCAAAGGATAAATTTTAAAAACCCACCAAAGCAATTACTAAGGGTAAGATCCTGGCAAAAGTGAAGGGATAGAAAAACAAGAACAGCTCACAAGGACAAAATCCACACCTGACGCTGCCATCGCGGTAAAAACACTGAGTCAGACCTTCAGCACGGAGTGGGGCGGGGACGGGGCATCACCTGTGCGGTCACCACCTGGGCACAGGCCGGAAGACAACAGCGTGAAGCCTCAGGGGCCGACGTCCACGTTTCCTCACCCAGAAGGCAGTCTGCACACTCGCCGTGCAGGTGTAGATGGTGCCCAGGTGAACTGCTTACTCAGGAGGCCTGCACGAGCCAGGTTACCTTCCCTCCCCCATCTGATGTTCCCCACGGACTTGGATGCTTGAGCACTGGTCCTGAGCCCCGAGGCTAAATCCGGGCTCACGCACCTACCTGGGCTCAAGCACCTGGGCTCATGCACAGCTCTGGAAGCTCCTCTTCGGCCTGACTCGGTTTCTCTGGACCACCCGCGTTCCCCTGACACACTCACAGCTGAGGAAGAGGCCACAGGCTCTGCTGCAGCCTGACCACCCTTCCCTTCATCCTGCGCCCTGAGGTCGGGCCCCGCCCATCCAGGAGCAGACTGTCCAGAACCATGGACCCTGAGCCCCTGGGGCTCCCTCCTGGTCCTGCAGGCCCAAGACCCTGGCTCCAGCACCTCACCGCTGACGAGGCATCTTTAGGGACAGAAGCAGCCTAGGCGGCAGCACCCAGCTCCAGCCGGGATGCTTCGGTCCAGCTCCGGGACCTCAGCGAGGGTGCCTGCCGGGGGGTCTCCCAGCCTCCCGCCCCCCCCGAGCCCGGCTCTTCCATCTGCCCATTTCTGTCAATTCTGTGAGCAATCTGAACTCTTTCCAATAAAATTCTTTCCTGCCTCAGCCAGCCAGAGCCTGCAACTGTCACTGCCCCCCACCAGAACCTGCAACTGTCACTGCCCCCCACCAGAGCCTGCAACTGTCACTGCCCCCCGCCAGAGCCCGCAACTGTCACTGCCCCCTACCAGAGCCTGCTACTGTCACTGCCCCCACCAGAGCCTGCAACTGTCACTGCCCCCCACCAGAGCCTGCTACTGTCACTGGCCCCCACCAGAGCCTGCAACTGTCACTGCCCCCCGCCAGAGCCTGCAACTGTCACTGCCCCCCACCAGAGCCTGCTACTGTCACTGCCCCCCACCAGAGCCTGCAACTGTCACTGCCCCCCGCCAGAACCAAGACTGATGAGGTGACGTGGGCCAGTGACGGGAGGGGGGGGTCACACTCTGTCTGGGCTGCGAGGGCTCGGCTGAGAAGAGACCAAAGTCACAGCGTTTGAGGGACCGTCTATCACCGAGGGCAGGGGGAAAGGTCAAAGAGGCTCGGGGAGGAGGGCCCTTGAGGGGCCGGGCAAGACGCATGGGGGCGCGGGAAGCAGTTACACCGCCACAAGGGAGGAACTGCGCACTGGCTGCATAACATCCCTGCAAACCTGAACGTGTCCTCACGTGAAGTTTATCTGCACAAATACGAGGGGGACAGGGAGAGAAATCTTACACCATTGAGCTTCGGTGGTTTCAGGAAAGCAGGTGCGGTGAAAAAAACCAATGACGGGGGAGGTTTCAAATAGTTATAATAACGAGGGTGATAGAAAAATCAGTAAAAGAAGAAGATTGCCCAGCGGTAACCAGGAAGAAGGTGAGGCTGTAGGACAGAAATCTGTCTTATATCACTTGTTCACCCAGCAATCAGAGTCTAGGAGTTACGTGAATTGGGAATCGGTCCAGGGAATAACTGGCCCGGGAAGGTGGCCATGAGGTGTGTAGGGCATTAAATGGCCCGAGGAGGCTGGCAGACTGGCCAGGGTGGAGGGTGTTGGGGCCAGAGGTCTGGACGGCCTAGCGGATCGAGGCTGCTGTCACAGCGGGGAAGCTACTCGACGGGGTGGCTCTGCATCAGGACGTGTGATGGGCCCCGCAGGGCCGTGCTGCTGTCAGGGGGACACGAGGAACCACGAAGCCGACAGCAAGGTACCAGGACCTTCATTTATTCCTGCAACTCAGCGACCCTGTGCTGAGTGTCTATTAGCAAGAAGCCACCGTGATGGAAAACCTGGTCCCCGCACCTCTCGCACTTCAGCAGAGCCGGGACGCCCGCCTGCCTGGTGGGGACGGTGACAGGGGCTCCTGGGAGCATGAGGGCATGTGGGCGGGGCGGCCGCGAGCCCCAGTGCCCGCTGTCCCCACCCCAGTGCCCCCGCACCAACCAGGCAGAGGAGGGGTCAACAATGGATGTGGGCGGACGGCCGCAACTTTGTGGCATCCTGTCTGCAGAGGTCCGCTTCTTTCCTGGATCTCCTTCGCTTTCATTCAGCAAGTGTTTACCTAAGCCTGGCTGCAAAGTAATAAATGGAACTAGAAGTCGGAGATGAGAGGAGCTGGATGGAAGGAAATGATGCTCCCGGGAGGCTGAGGCACCGTGACAACGACAGAGACACAGGCACTGACGCTGGACCAGGAGCCCAGGCTGACTTAGCAGCAGAGCCAGTGGGCACGCGGGTCTCATCTCCCTGCACCGCACCCACTGCCTCTCCTCTGGGAGCCCCTGCGGCAGCCCTGGGGAGGCCACCTCCAGGCACCCACAAAGACTCCCTGCCGAGCTTTCTGAGGGGCCCTGACTTCTGAGTGTCCAGTTTCACAGGAATCCTGCTGTCAGCTGGGCCGGAATCCCCTCCCTGCAGGTCAGATGGCCCCTGTATCTGACTGGTTCCTTGGCCTCCACCCCTCCCCCAGGCGATGTCTGATGCCCTGGCCTGTCTTCAGCAGGAATCCTAGGAGGTCAGTTTAGCCAGAATCCCTCCACCCGGATGTTCCCTCTCAGTAACTTTCCACCCGCTGACCCCCGCCTGCTCCTTCGCTGTAAATCCCCAGTTTTCCTTGGTGGATTCGGAGTTGAGCCCCATCTCTCTGCCCCACTGCAGGGGTCCCTACATCCATCCCGATGGTCCTTCCTGTTCTCTACCAGGTGTCATGAGTATTTTGTCTTTGACAGTATTCGCACCTGTGTGCAACGGCTCCCTCCCCGGTGTGGGCTGGACTCGCTGAAGGGCTCCTGATGAAGACAATTCAGTAGAGGCGGTCGGCAGTCATTTCTGGAATTAGGCTACAAAACGCTCTGGGGCCACTCACCCCAGCCCTGACTCAGAGACCCTCAGCCAGAGGCGCCGGCCTGAGCTGAACCCGGATTCCTGACCCTCACCAACCGGGAGATAAGCAATGATGGTGATTACAGGCCTGCCGTCAGCAAATCCGTGCCCACAGGTCAGATCTGGATCCCCGGCTGCTTTTATTAAGTTTAGCAACACATTCGCCCACATGTTCCACGGCCTGTGTTCCCACTACAACCGCAGGCCAAGCAGCTGTGACACTGACAGGAGGCCTACAAAAGCCTGAGACATTTATTATCTGGCCCTTTACAGAAAGTCTGCCAACTCCCACTGCCGCTAAGTGCTGGGTAATCTTTCTCACAATAGAGGATTTTAACGCATTTGGTCCTGCAGCGCTATGGGTCTCCCTCCAGCGATGCAGGGTCTTTAAGTATCTCTCAGTTGTCTGTTGTCCACACACAAGAACTTTTATGTTAGCAGATAATGAATGTTTCAACCAGCCTCACATCCCTGGCACGTGGCAGGACCTTAGCAAATGCTGACTGAACCACACAAACGCCGAATGCAGAAAACCCATAACCTGACAATATATCCTTTAAATAAAGCACGACTTTAAATCAAGAAGAGCCAAAACTGCAATTTGTGTTGAACAGCTGGTATTTCCGGTTGAATCCATTCTTAAAGGCATTTGTTGACTGCTACACAAAGAACGATTCCATATCCAGGAAAAGTTTTGATCTTTTAAATTGACTATACTTTTATAAAACCTCGTTGTTTAAAATACCCATAACGTCAGTTTATCTCCAATACTGCCAAGATGACTGACATTAGCTTTTACCATGAAACAAAGAACGTATTTCCTTGCACCTAGAAATGTTATTGAAATTTTCCAGAAAGGCTTATTTTTTGTTTTCTTTTCTTTTCTTTTTTTTTGTTCCCCGACCAGGGATGGAACCCGGGCTCTCGGCAGTGAAAGCGCGGAGCCCTAATCACTCCTGGCGGTCCAGCGGTTAGCACTCTGCGCTTTCACTGCCGAGGGCTCGGGTTCCATCCTCGGTTGGGGAGCTAAACCAAGATCCCGCATGCTGCAAGGTGCGGCAAAAAAATAAAGAAACAAAATTTTCCAAACCACTGCAGAATTTCTGTTTTGTCCCAGTTTTGTCTGTCTGTTAGAACTGAGAACTAAAGTTGGCAGCGGACATGCTCAGACATAAGCAAACGTCCTCTGTGCCCTGACACCTGGTCAGTTCCTAGGCTGTCCGCTCCCCACATCCTGATGCCGGGGCAGGAGGACAAATGTTTTAGGTGAAAGGCTGGACATTCTTATAATGCATTCATTATGACACAAAAATATAATAGTTTTAGCTTTCTTAACCTAGATAGTTTCTCTGGCAAACATGCATGAATTATCTACGAGGCAGAAAAATTCCATTTTTCTTTCAACGGACATCATAGGAGGTCACCCTTGGTAAATTTTTAACTTTTAAGATACGATCAAGTGTATTCAGACCTTCCAGGTAAGAAACCTTACCCTAAAACTGAAGTGGGGCTTAAGTGTGTAGTTAAGAGCATAAGACACACGGGGAACAGCCCCGGCTCAACTCCTGAATTACCAACCACGGGTCTCCAGGGCCCTTTTCCTTTCTTGTGAACTGCACAGCATCCCTGTGAGGACTCAGCACAGCCAGAAAAGCAGTGAAGGGCAAGAGAGGCCAAGCTGGTATAAAGAGATAATTAATGATTTTACATTTATATGGAACATATTTATTAATAATCTTATTCACTGTGGGTTTGGGAAAGATTTCCTAAATAGGACACAAAAAGCACAAACTTTATATAAAGAAAAAGATCAATCAACTGTCAAAAAAAAACACTTTTGCTTCTTGTCAACAGACATTTATAAAAATGAGAAGACAAACTGCACACTGGGAGGACACACTTGCAAAATATGTAGCTGACAAAGGGCTTGTATCTAGAACATACGAAGCACCGTTTCAACTAAATACTATAAGAAATAGCCCAGTAAAAGTTGGGCAAAGGCCTGAATGGTAAATTTGCCAAAGAAGATACAGGAATTGCAAATAAGCACAAGAAATGATACTCAGCTTTGTGAGTCATTAGGGAAATGCAAATAAAACCACAAGGAGATAGCAGTACACTCCCCCGAAAGGCTAAAACTGGAAAACATCCACCGTGCCAAGTGTGGCTGAGGATGTGGATAAAATGGAACCGCAAACACTGCTGGTGGGAACACAGAATGGTACAGCCTCTTTGGAAAACCGCTTAGCCATTTCTCCAGATATTAAGTGTGTGCCCACCAAACAGCCCCACCATTCCACCCAAGAGAAATGAAAGCACAGGACTTGTATGCGAATGTTCACACAGCTTCATCTGAAACGGCCAAGGCTGGCCACCACTCAACCGGCAACCAACAAACGCAGTAAATCCATAAGCGGAAGGTGACTCAGCAGTGAAGTGAACGATACTGACTCCTGCACCACGGGCGAGGCTTCAAATAACGACACTGAGTTAACGGAGCCTAAAGAAACAAAGGGCGCGTGACCGAATGGTTCTATTTATACACCACTCCAGAAAATGCGAGAGCATCCAGAGCGACCAGCTGCCTAGGGATGTGGGAGGGCTACAAAGGCAGGCAGGGACTTGAGGATGAGGAGGACGCGCGTGACCTTGACCTTGTGAACATGTCAACACTGACAAAGCTGCACATTAAACTGTGCATCTACTGAGGCTCATTCGTTTCACCTCGATAAAGCTGTTTCTAAAAAACTGCACACTGGAATGATCTTTAACCTTCAAAAAAACCACTGCTGTGGGTGGGATTCTGTCCCCTAAAAAGACATGTTGAGGGACTTGCCTGGTGGCGCAGTGGTTAAGAATCCGCCTGCCAGTGCAGGGGACACGGGTTTGAGCCCTGGTCCGGGAAGATCCCACATGCCGCGGAGCAACTAAGCCTGTGCGCCACAACTACTGAGCCTGCGCTCTAGAGCCCACGAGCCACAACTACTGAGCCCGCATGCTGCAACTACAGAAGCCCGCACGCCTAGAGCCCGTGCTCCGCAACAAGAGATGCCACCGCAATGAGAAGCCCGTGCGCCGCAACAAAGAATAGCCCCCGCTCGCTGTAACTAGAGAAAGCCCGCACGCAGGAACCAAGACCCAATGCAGCCAAAAAATAAAATAAATAAGTAAATTTAAAAAAAAATTTTTTTTTAAATAAGAAAGCTTCAGTGTATCATGCAGACACCATTGTTAGGGCTCCTACTGCAAAAGACGTGTTGAAGTCCTGACCCTGGTACCTGTGAACATGACCTTATTGGAAGTGGAGTCTCTGCAGATGTAATTAAGGCACAAGCTGAGGTCACACTGGAGTAGGTGGGCCCAACTCCCATGTGACTGGTGTCCTTACAAGAGGAGACACACACACAGGGAAGGACGCCACGTGGAGACAGAGCCACATGATGAGAGAGGCAGGGTGGGGTGATGCCCCACAAGCTGGACACACAGCCCTGCAGCTGACATCAGAGGCACGAGGAGAGCGGCCACGCTGATTTCTGACCCCGAGTCTCCAGAACTGAGAGACCAGACATCTCTGCCGTCTGAAGCCTCCCAGGGTGTGGTACTTGTTACAGCAGCTCTAAGAAGCTGCAACCAGCTTCATATTAATTCATAATTCATATTAATTTCATAATTCATATTAATTAACTTATTTAATGATTGTTTCTAAAAGTAGATTTTATGTAGGAGAATATTTGTCTAAAGTCTGTTTTAATCACAGAATGGCCACTGGGTCGCACATATACACAATTAAGTGGCTGTGTTTCCAAGATATGTAAATACATATAAAATAAATAGCACTCTTTCATTTTAATAGCATCTCTCCAAAGTAATATAAAGCAAACATTTTAGCCAATTGTAATTTTTTTTGTTTTTATAAGTGATTTATAACTGATACATCAAGTTTTGTTTTTCTTTTAACCAACAGAAAAGCAATTTATAATGATTAAAATCTTGGCATTTAATTGTCATTAAATTAAATCATTTAGAAAACTTTATGTGAGTGACAGCAAATTTACAAATTGACTCTGCTGAGGCCGAGGTTCTCTCCCAAGGGTCTCAGAGCAGCACAGAGACACAGAACAGGACCATCAACTGTCCCTTTAACACACACTAATTTTAAGCATTAATACTATTTTTACTTTCAGCATATACCCCCTCAACTGTATGGAAATACTTTAGGTGACCGAGAGGAAAACATTTCCCTTCAGAAAATAAGCCTCCCAAAACCACTGAAGGAGGAGAACCGGAAGGTCACAGTCCATCCTTTGGTAGATACAGCCCTCTGTGTGGGACATCAGAGGGATGGACGTCAATTTAACTTACTCTCTCAGAGTCAAAGGGGTTTAACCTGGAATAAAAGAGGCACCTCGAAGCCAGTGTGCTTTCATTCCTTCAGGGAGGAGCAGACCCTGGGCAGGGATGGCTACCAGGCCCCGGGATGGACGGTGGGGCCTGTGGCTTGGACTCAATTTAGGGGTGGGGGTGGGAAGGGTGAGGAACGGGTGCCTGCAAAACCTGCTATTCCAACAGGAACACTTGTGTGTTACACATTTTTTAAAGTGAGATAATACCGGACACGTAACGTGAGAGTCTGAGGTGCACGGCTGCTGGTTTGACATGCTTAGTGTTGCTGTATAATCACCCCGGAGCATCAGTGACACCTCCGTCATGCCACATGGCACAGCCCTGCTGACTGCCGTCACCGTGCCGTGTGGCAGGCCTCCCTCCAGAGCTCGTTCATCCTCTAGTTGCAAGTCTGTGCCTTAAACCGCCCCTCCCCAGGCCTCCACTCCCTGCCCCTGGACCCCCATTCCACTCTGGTTTTAGATTCTGCATTTAAGACAGAGAACACGCTGTCTGTCTTTCCCTGTCCGCCTCGTTCACTTGGCCCTGTCAGAGCCCATCCTTGCTGTCAGGACCGGCAGGATTTCCTTCTTTCTCGCGGCTGAATAGTATTCCAGTGCGCGCACGTGTGTGTGTGTGTGTGTGTGTGTGTGTGTGTGAATTTCACCCTTAAACACATACGAAAAGGCACTACTACCTTTCAAAAACCAACACCGGCCAGCTGACACCTCCCTGGGCCAAAGAGAAGAAATACTTGTTATCAGTTGAGCTCACTGTTGGGAAGATTAAATGTGTCTTGCTGAAACGTTAAATGAGGACAGACAAAATGGCCAAGCTGCAGTTTTATCCCTCTGTCTAATAGATTATGTTTCTAAAACTAAAATACAAACGCTGGTTTTTCAGTCAAAAGATGGGTCCCCCAGATGATCAGCAAACAGCAGACAGGTTTGAAGGAAACGCTCCCCCAGCCCACCCCGGGCCCGACAGGACGCTGAACCAAGGCCGGGAGCTGGGTCCTTCTCCCCCTTTCGGGACTGAGTTAAGAACAGAACCACGGAAGTTCTCACCACAGCGCCGGGCCCCCAGCAAGGGCTCAGTCAGCATGGGGGCCTGATCTGTGTTTCCTACTCTTAACCAAGCAAAGGCATCCCACGGCTGGAAAACGACGCCATCCCAGATCTACAAGGACAGGAGGTCCAAAGCCTTACTTAACCACCGTAAAGGTTACTTCTCTCTGCACCCCCTTTCTGGTCCTGGTGACCCAGCTCCACCAGGAAAAGCGTAGGAAAGCACAGCACAAGCGAGTCCTCCCCAGTGGACTTCACAGAGGGGCACAAATGTCAGCCGCCTCTTCTGATCCACCTTTGTTTCATGCAGACGGAGGGGAGGAGGGGGGCAAAACTAAAGGAACAAGAGGGGAGGACCTAAGGGTCCTTGGTCTGAGCTCGAGACCAGGGGGCGACTGCAAAGAGCCGGAGGCCAGACCCGTCTTTGTGGCCACAGCTCAGCTCGGGCACCACGGCAAGAACCCACCAGAGACCACGTGTACAAATACGTCTGCTGTGTGTCAATAAAACTTTATTTGTGGAAACTGAGTTCCATGTAATTTTCCTATGTCATGAAATATTCTTTTCATTTTTTTCAACATTCGAAAACTATAAAATCCATCCTGAGCTCGTGGGCCACAGAGAAACAGGAAGATCAGGCGTAAGAGTCATAATTCGCCAGCCCCTGGTCCTGCATTAAACTTCCTTTCTGAGCCCGCTGGCAAAGACTTGATTCTGAGATGTCCCCAGTTAGTTATAGACCCCATGTGTCTGAGGCAGAGCCAAGGTGACTCTGAGAATTTTTAACGGGGGTGGGTGGGTGGGAGGGGTTGTGGATCGCACAGGTGTGTTTTTCATTCAGGTTTCCTCAAAAAAAAACTGTGTTTGGGTGCAGCACAATTTAAGAGGGAGAACAAATAGCTAAGGAGTAAATACACACACACACACACACACACACACACGGGTATATCTTGGATGGTATTTTCAGGCATCAGGCACTTTAGGAAGAAGGGTTCATGCCCAGGAAGGTACGAGGAACAGCTTCCGAGCCCAGGGGGTGGGAGAAGAGCTTCACTGAATGAACCCACGGGCAGAGCAGGACGTCAGAAGTCCGGTCCCCGAATGAGGAGGTGGCACCAACGCTACCTGCATGCAGAGTCCAGGTCCACCTCCACGGAGGAAGGTGACGTCCAGGGGTCTCTCAGGCACGTCAGGTTCCAGCCACACTGAAGGACACGTTCTAGAACTAAGAGGCTCCCATTACACAATTTTTTCCTGTTGTGACAAAGTGTAAACGAGATGAACCGCCTGCTGCGACTCAGCCCTCAGGCGTGGAGGCTGATGGTCTGCTGTACAAAGCAAGGAGAGCATGTTTCAGGCTGTACTGGATACTTTAAAATAAAAATCGATACCGGCAGCATTCTGTTCTAAACAGTTCGGAGTTTGAAGTCGGAAGCAGTTTCACCAACTCTTTTTTAATTTTTAATTTTTTGGGCTGCGTTGGGTCTTCGTTGCTGCGTGCGGGCTTTCTCTCATTGCGGTGAGTGGGGGCTACTCTTCATTGCGGTGCGCAGGCTTCTCACTGCGGTGGCTTCTCTTGTTGCGGAGCACGGGCTCTAGGCGCCCAGGCTTCAGTAGTTGTGGCACGCGGGCTCAGTAGTTGTGGCTCGGGGGCTCTAGAGCGCAGGCTCAGTAGCTGTGGCGCAAGGGCTTAATTGCTCCGCGGCATGTGGGATCTTCCCAGACCAGGGCTTGAACCTGTGTCGCCTGCATTGGCAGTTGGATTCTTAACCACTTCGCCACCAGGGAAGCCCTTCACTGACTCTTACGTGCTCTTTAAACACTTGTGTTCTGCTTCAGAGCACAGTCTTCAATTTAAACTTACACGTGTTTTCTGGCAGTGAGCACAGCCCTGTTAGTCTCTGATGGTTTTTCTGCCCGAATCCATAAACGTGCTGAGAAAACGGTGTGTGAGTGAGCGGGTCAGAGTGGGAGTGGGTTTGTGCTACTTCGAGGTGCCCAATGTCACAGGTGCTCAGTCCAGCGACAGCTCCTGGGAGGAACACCTGAAGGTGACCCTCCAGGGCCCAGACGCCGGTGTCCCTGGGGCCGCCATGAGTCTTAACGCGGCCCAGCCTCGACGTGGCACACAGCAGGAGATGGATGAACGGTAGCCGAGTGAGTAATGCATGAAGTACCCTTCACCGGATGACAACGCCTGCCATCAAGCTGGTGGCGAGGGTTTTAGGAGGTAATAAACGACACTCAATAGCAGAAGTGATTTTTATCCTCCTTTTAAAGAGGAGCCACCTGAATCCATCAAGGTTATCTGCCTGACCCAGCGGCCTGAACTGGGCGTGTCTAACCTCAAAGTCACCCCTCCAGCTCCTATTACCTGAGGAACCCGATTTCATACTAAAAACAGGCTTCCTATAAAACTAGGCGAAAACCCTGCCTCTCCAAATCGATAAAAGGCTCTTTTCCTGGCTGAGCTCGAAGTCCTAAAGTAAGTAAACGGTCACATCTCTGAACCCGGGGACAGAGACATGGCAGCAGCCTAAGCCCCTTCTAATCACCAGGGGACAATACAGCAGAAAAAGTGGGAAAATGTGTCCTCACCCCAAGGCAACAAGCAATACACCTTAAGAATGATTCTTCCTTCTGTAATTTAAACTTGAGACAAAACAAAACAACCTAGTTGTTTCAAAGGCCATTATGACTTATATACATAACCAGCCCCTCGGACATAACAGGTAATCTCATTCATGGGTACTCCTGCCACTGTCTGAACATAAGTGAAAGTTGGCTGGTCCTGAACGTCATTTTACATATCTTATTTCTTTTAAAGTAAATTCCTTAGGACCCCGAATCTGAAATTAAAACTACTCTTGGATCAAGAGCGGATCGGAGGCAGTTTCAGGGCTCACGTCCACCCGTGCCCATCTGGTCAAGCAGGAGGGGGCTCAGAATTCTCACTAACCCTCATACTTGAAATTTACACATCAAACTCTGAAGCTTTAAACTTCTGTCTAATCCGGTCAATTCAGAGTTGATACACTAATTGTAGCGAAGAGACACCCGACGTGGTAGGGAATACATTCTAATAGTGTATCAGTACCAGCCAGAGTCAGAAAATTTCAAATGAACACACACCCTGCCCAAAGCACGGCTCCTGCAGTAAATCTGTACACAAGGTTAATACAAGTTTAAAGGGCTTCCTTGTCAACTGTTTCCTGTTAAGTTTAAAGAATTTAAAATAAACTCTAAAAGCGAATTTATAGGCGAAATATATATACAGGATATAACATATATATATATATATATATATATATATATATATATATATATGAATGACTTATCTATTCCTCTCACCACCTGAGTGGAACTTTCAAACGCGTGGATCAAGTGTCCACAAAGGCACTGAGGTGCCACCCAGCACGCGTGCGGGGAGAAGGGTCCCTGCTGTCAGCTCCGAGTCCCCACCCCTCGCGGCAAACACAGCAGTTTAAGCAACAGCTTAACGCGCAGGGGCTGTTCAGAACCTGTAACCTAAAAATAATTCAATAGCGGTAAGCAAAACTAACACCGTGTTGTTTTAGGCCAATTAACGGTGGAAACAGAAACCCCTAACCTTTTCAGTTAGAAAGGTCTCCCTCCCTCCCAGGTTACGTTCAAAAGTTGCCCTGCCCTCCTCTGTGAAATCCACGTCGACACCGAAGAACAACACCCTGACGCCCACCCAGGACACCACCCGCGACCCTCACCGTCAAAACGCAGAGAAAAGTCCCTCTGAAACGCGCCCTAAGAAGCCCAAGCGATGTGCCTTCCGACAGCGGCGGGCAGGTCTAACCCTCCCTCTGCGATCCTCGGCCCTGGGGGTGTAGCGAGGCTGCAGGGCTGGGAAGCTGACGCCAGGGGCTCAGCCGGTCGCCCCTCGCCGCTCACCCTCCGGCCGGGCCGGGGCTCAGGCTGCCGGGCGCCCCTCCCCCTCCCCCCGGGCTCCACTCACCTGAGCGCCTGCTCCTGCGGCCCCGGGAGCCGCAGGCTGTCCGGCCGGTCCCTCCTCCGGCGGTAGAGCCCCGACTGCGAGAGCTCTTTGAGCTGTAAAGCCGTCATGCTTTCGGACCGCGACCCTCGGAGTCCGGCACCGGAGGGCGGGCGGCCGCCAGAGCTGGGGACCGCCCCGCGCACACCTGGCCCAGGGCGCCGGCGGCCGCGCTTCCTGCTTGCCGGGTACACACCCTCCCGCGGGCGGCCGTATCTCCGCGCCGGCACCTGGGAGGGCCTGGTGCTCACGTGCTACCGCCGAGCAGAGTCCGGCTGCCCTGAGCAATCGCGCCGGCCCCTGCGTGGACCGTTCCAGCATCGTTCTGCATCAAAACCGGGCTAAAACGCTCCAGAAAGGTCGTGACTCAAGAAGGGTCCTGCCCTGTTCTCTGGGCCAGGAAATCCACCAACACTTCACACGCAGCCGTCGGTTTCAAGAAGTGCCTGGTCATCATGAGCTCGTTGGGACATTTTCCTTCAAACGGAAAAGCAGTTCTGAAGGGCAGCACGCCGCTCGGCTCTCTCCACGGTGCTCTAAATCCTCTTCAGAAAGGAAGGAAGTGTCTTTTTTCTCCCCCATTAAGTGTTACTCAAAAATTCATAACTGAAAGGGAGGTGGTTTCTTCGGCCATCCCCCATCCCGCGATTCTCTACACCCAAAGCCGCCCACCGAGACGGGTCCCCTCGCAGGAGATGCGCGCACTGTCGGCCTACTGCTGTCCCTGCGTATTTGATCCCTGCGGCCACCGTGTCAGGAGGGAGGGTCTGGTTCCTGGGGTGTGGGGTGTGGGTGGGTGTCTGCAGCGTGGGGGACAGATCATAGGGGCACGTCCTTGTTCCCGGGCCCCGCAGGACGGCCGCGCGGCAGCAGGCGGGTCTGACTCAGCCCCTCTCAGGACGAGTTCCCGCCGGCGCGAGCGCGGGCCTGCTCTCAGCCAACAGCTTGGCTTTGCGGTGCCGGCGGTTTCTCTGCGTGTCAGCATCTTTCTCCCAGAATCCCCTCCAGGACGAGAGCGCAGAGAAATGGGTCTGAAAGTTCTTTTCACACCAAGAGTTAAAGAATTAATACATTCCCCTCTCTAGAAGCATCCGTATTATAAATTCAAATATTCAGGACCCCAAGGAAGGGCGCTCTGCATCTCACCCCTTCACTCGGGACTGCGGCCCCGGCTCCTTTAGGGCTGCAGCCCTGGTCCCCACCTGCCCACGCCCGCCCCAGTGGAAACACAACTTTTTACAGTCACCATCGAAGTGTAACATACGTTTTTAAAGAAAATGCAGGGGAAAATTAGTAATTTTGTTACCACACTGATGTAATTAGTGACAAAACATTACCCAAAAAAATCGAGGGACAAATGTATCTCTTCCTCTCTCTGGAAGGATACACAGAAAACTGGTAACATCGGGTGCCTGGGGGAGGGGCAGAGCAGCAGAAGACAGCTTCTCTGTAACCACTGCTCTATACCTGCTGGACTTGGAATACCCTGCACATTCAAAAATAGATAGGAAAAATTTAGAAGGTTTACATATACCTTTTGAACAAAGCTCTAGGATCCTACTGAGACATAAAACACAGAAAAGTTTGAAGTTTACAGTAATAGAAACATATAAAATTAGGATTCCTTAAAGCGCCTAATTCTTACATTTTTGTCATGACAGGTGAAAAACGCAGAGAAACAAGCACCAATCTTTTTTTTTTTTTTTTAACTGTAGGCATCAAAACAGAATAGATGCCTGAGGAATAAAATACAAACTAATTGTAGCCACTGCAAACACAGAAGCCTCAAGGTTGAAAAGGACTTGTTTCCATAGGAAAATGAACATAAGAGAGCTTGATTTTTAAAGAGAACTTGCAATAGAGTAATGCGGCCCGCTGACAAGGGAAAAGGTTTGGAAACTAGTAAAGTTGACAAGACAGGAAACACTACCGTGTAGGACGAATCCTGTATTTGATGAGTCTAAAGTTAAAAGGATGTGAACAGGGGGAAGAAAAGTTATGTAAAACAAACTGAAACAATTCTTGCCTGCAGACTTTTAAAATGGCTGTGCTGACACATACAAACTTCAGTAGATCCATGCTTGTCACAACTGCATAAAATTAAATCCTGGGGCTTTGGGCAAAGGCCTTTAACCACTGCCATTTCACAGACAGTGGGAGACAGTCGTACCCTTCCCTCCCCGCCACACGCAGCCAGGGAGGGGCGCCCATTTCTGGGAGGGAACAACTCCCTACCACACAATGGCTCAGGCTGCAGCCAGATGACACCCCCGAACAATGGTTTCTGTGCATCTGCGTGGGGGGAGAGAGGGACAGAGGGCACAGCCCTGGGACAAGGCAGGCGACGTGACGCCAGGAGAGGCCCCATGTCCCCATCCCCGTAGTTCCCTCCTTTCACGCCCGCCCATAGAAAGTTATCAGTTGAGCCTGGATTGTATGTAGATCAGGCCTATTTTAAATGAGCTCTGAATTTCAAACGACTGTCTTAGCATTTGAGGGAGGCCCACGTGGGTGTCCATACAGGGACGTCCATTTCGAGGCATAAACGGACTCTGAAGGGCAGTGCTGCCTCCCTTAGAGCCCAGCGGCTATCAATGAACAAAGGTTCACAGAACGTGTCGAGGGGGCACCCTGGCCCGCTCCCACCGCGGGGTGGCGGCTCTGGGAACCTGTCTGCCCACTGCTCCCCGCTGAGCTCCGACTCACAGCGAAATGTGCCATCAGCTCGGCAGGTACTTTCTTCTGCAATAGGCTTGTGCTCTTGGTCAAAATGACTAAACAGGAAGCCCCAGGGAGCATCACACCGGGCCTCGCTCTGCAGGCTGACCTCTGACCCCGCCCTTCACCTTTCGAAGTGGAGGGGGGAGGCGGTCACCGACCTTCTGTGAATCTGAGCAAGGTCAGTGAGTCTCAGAAATGCATGCGAGCACAACACTGCCCCCATCTCAGGGCACTGGCAGGTGGACTCACCTTCCGACCTGCACAGACGCCTCTGCCCCAGGGCGGGACCCTGACCTCAACTGCGGGCCAGACGCTGGTACAGAAGAGCCCCTGTTGTACCCACCCCGCCCATTTCTCTCCACCTCCCAGTCATCTCTCTGCCTCTGGCCTCACCCGCCTCTCCTCTACCCTCCAAATTTCCAGGAGTTCTTTCCAAATGTAAACCGGTCACTCGCGGGTCCTGGAAGACCCTGGGGTGACCCGACGGCTGATCCCCGTGCTGAGTGTGGTCCCAGGACAGATGGGGCGTCCTGGCCCCGAGTCCTGCCTCTGGACTCAGCGCAGGGGTCCCTCTCACAGGAGGGCTTTGGAGACCCTTCACTTACTATCACCAGGGTCTCCATCGCCCCCCCACACACAAGATAACAGCCCTCCCAAGGCAGCTGTGTAGCTACTGTATCGCTGCGTCTTACAAGGCCAGGTACGTGGTAGAGCGTGCGTTTGCTCAGAAAGTTCTCTGGTTTAGTTGTTTGACCGATTGATTTTGAGAGCCTCGCCACTTTATGATGATGCTGCGTTTCAGATGAACGCTCCAGAGCTTTGAAACTGGTTGTGTTTTGTTTTGTCTGTGCATTTAACACTCGACATTACCTAAATGAGATTCTTAAAAGGCACATCCATTCCACAGTTTAGGAAAACTGTACTTTCCTGTGAGATTGCAAAAACTCAGATGCTGCACATTTGTAGTTGAGCAACACCTTCCACCAGTATGAACACTTTCCACTGGGGATAAGAACTAAAAAGCCACCCTCTACCTGACTCAGTCCAGTTCTCAGTGTACTTGGTCCCAGTACCCGCTTCAGGCTCTGGGGGGTAAAGAAACCTAATTAGGCATCAAGCCCCTAAGACCCGTCCCCAGCGTTCCTGCGCTGACGGCTCCTTCTCGGCAGAACTGAGGGCTGCACCCTGGCTTCGGCGCTCAGCTGGCTGCTGGCCCCGTCAGCAGACCTTCCAGACCAGGGGCCTCAGGCCTGCAGACGGTAGAGCAGCTGTAAGTTTCCAGGCCATTAATTTCCTTGTACACACGCGGTAAGAGAAGAATTTTGTTTTGCAACTGCTCTGAACTTAATGGAAATGAATCGTTTTTAGTTTAAATTTTATCCTATGAATAATCCCCTCCAGGGGAAGTAAGCTTCTCTGATAAAGCAGAGCACCGTCTTCCCTCCTTCCAAGCTCCCGTCTCCAAAACTCTCACTTCCAGCCCCGTGTCCTCCACACGGGCCCCCAGGCATGTCCCGGGTGTCACACGAGGGCTCGGACCTCGGCAATTCTCGGGTGCAGGTTCAAGTTCAAGTCGACCAGAGCAGAGTGTGAGAGGGCAGAATCCACCGTCCAGAAGCATCAGAAAAAATCACCAAAGACATGGTCCCTGGCCCGTCTGCGAGCCCCTCTGAACATCTCCTCGACCCTCCTCTCGCTGAGCAGGTGGGGGAGCCTCGGCCGAAGTCTGACACACGACAGGTCAGACGTCAGAAACACAGAGAATCTACATGGGTCACCCACCGTCTTCTGCGAGACAATCACAGAACATTCCCAAAGCCACGCCGCAACAAGCAAGCTTTCCTGCGTCCTTCAAAAGGATTTAAAACAAAACTGTCGGTCACCCTCCCACCCCACCAATCTTTCTACGGGGCCGAGGGGGGGACAAGCTGGTGCGAGGGTGCAGAGGGAGCCCGGGGTCACCTGGCTGGTGGGTCCACATGGGCAACGTCCTGGCTGCGGCCGGCAGGCAGGCAGGCACACGAGTCACATCACTCCCGAAGGCCTCAATCTTTCCCTTCGGAAACAAAGCAGTCGAATCCGATGATCTGAACGGTCTTTTCTGCAGATTAAAATTTCAGCAAGCGCCCACAGCAGGGGAGGGCCCGAGGCTGGCAGGCTCCTGGCACGCTCACGCCTCCCCGCGGGTCAGGCTCCCGCCCCGGACCCAGACGGGGCCTGAGGCTGGCTTCACACGCTCGGCCGGCCGTGCCCCCGACCCCGGGCCTGACCCCCGCCTCGGCCCTCTCCTCGGCCACCTGCTCCACAGCCAAGAGCCGAGCTGCACATAAAACCCCAGGAAGGGACCCTGACTACCCGCCTGACACACGAACCGCGGAGACGCCAAGGCCACGGGGAGAGACAGGGCAGAGTCAGCAGGGCCCCGGCCTCCATCCACGGGCAAGTGCAACCCCATGTGACACCGTCAACACGGTTTCAGAAGACTGCACATGAAGCTAAGCTTCTGTAAATAGGATAACTTTGAATTCTCTGAAGGAATTCTAGGGGTCATATGTTCACAAAAGAGAGCTTTGCTGAAAATCCAGATTTTCACATGATTTGATTTAACATGTGTTTTGCTATCACCTTCTGTATAAAGTTGCTCCACACACTGTTTCCACTCATTCCACCCATCCACCCCGCAGCAGGCGTGGACCTGCTGAGCACATTTCCACACTAAACATTCCTGTGACAAAACCAACAGGCGAAGGTCCCAGAGCAAGAATCCCTGGACGGCAGAGTTACCGGCAGCGGCTCTGAGCTCCTGAGGCCATGGCTCTTCTCCCCGGAATTCCAGGGCGTCGTGAGCATGACCACAGCACCTGTGCAGCCCCAGCCTGGTTTCAGGGCCCCAGTTACTACTGTCAACTTCCACCTCCAAACCATTTCACCAGGGCATCAAAACACCCCCGGGCTCTGCATGAAGTCTCATCTTGAAGCTTTCTGTCTGGGGGGACACCTTGCCAGCCATCTAACCCACAAATAAACAGGCAGCTGAAAATGTGTCAAGTCACAGGGGACAAGGCTGCTGCGAGGACGGCAGGGACGCAGGGAACGCCTCCCGAGGCAGAACCTCGGGTCTGATCCCCCAGAGCTGGAGGGAGGGGAGGCTCGGGGAGAGAGCAGCTCAGCTCGTGCAAAGGCCCTGAGGCTGCGCAAGGGGCTGGGGGCGGGGTGAGGCTAGAGAGCCAGTCAGGGGTGTCTCTCTGGTCCAAAGACCCCCTCCCAGGCCTGGGGAGGGGGGAGACCGAGCTGTCAGGATGGAGACGGGGGTGGTGGCCGGTAGCAGACCAGATGCAGAGCCCGGGCTGCACTCGTGCTGCTGTAGTCCTGCCCAAGGAGAGCCAGCATTTTAAACTGAATCTAAGAAGACTGTTTTCAAAGAGCACTTACAAAAGAAAGGGCTGGGGCACGAAGATGCGTACGCTGTGCCCCACGCGGAGCTGATGTAAGCGCCGCTCACAGCTGAGGAACACGCTCTCATTCGACGTTCACCTCCGTCCTACCAGCCGTGGGTCATTATTGTCCCCACTATGCATTTGAGGTAACTGAGTCTCCAAGCAGCTCAAGGTCCTGACGGGCAACACAGCCAACGAGGGAGACTGTGGATCCACACCCAGGTCTGAACGCGGACAAGCCCAGTCCAGGAAGCTTCGGGGGCACACAGGAGCAGGGCAGCGTTGGGGTCCGGGGTGAGCTGCCCCCAAATGTCCCTCAACAGCACATGGATTATTCTGAATTAAAGCTGCTTAAGAAACGGCCGATGTAAGAGGGACACTCTGACCCCCTCCTGTCTCCCTGAAGCGGGAAATAAGTCTCCGTGTGAAGGAGGGAGAAGGACACCCTAATGGCCAGAGACAGGGCAGCCCATACAAACAAACCCGCGACCTCTTTCAGTGACTAACCCCAGGGCCAAACCGTTCAGATCCTTCACTAACTGAGCATCCACAGCCTACGTTTCTTAGTCCTGTCAGTTCCTCACAAACTGTTTGTCTAAAAAAGCCACCTGCTTTGGCCACATCTTAGGTCCCATTTCTGCGAGACCTCCGTGCACAGGAATTGAAACTTGTTTCTTCTTCTCCTGTTCATCTGTCTTGCACCAGTTTTACTATTAGTTCAGCAACGAGAACTCCAGGGGGCAGGGGAGGTGTCCCCTCCCCACTGTGGGCACAGAGGCCCTGGGGACAACCCCAGACTAAACACAGGCTGGAGACAGACTCAAACCACGGTCCCCCCGCCTGCCCACTTTCTCTCCCAGAAATGAGGCAGGAGTCCAGCTGCACCTGGGTCCACGTGGTGGACGGGCCGCCGAGGGCTGGGAAGGAGGCCGAGGTCACTGACACAGACCTTCCTCCTATAGCTCTGGGGGCAGAAGCCAGTTGACGGCGTCAGACTTGAGCCTTGACGTTGCTGAATTCCTGGACTCCTTGGAGGCTGTCTCCCTTCAGGATACGTGTGATGACTCAGGCCAAGTGTTCGGGGAAAGAGGCAAAGATTCTAATGAAAAGGGGTGTTCTTGAGACCAAGTATGTAGTTGGACAGCAACAGGGGACCTGACGGGGGCCCACGTCCCCAGCTCCCGGTCTGCCGTCCCTCCTGGTCTGACAGCCTCCCCAGTGTCTGTCAACAGGAAAGTGCATATAACAAGTCGTGACCCCTTCCTGGAATACCACACTGCTACAGAAGAAAAATAATTCACTAAAGCTGCACAAATCCACACGGATAAACCTACCTAAGAACCGAGAGAGTGAAAAAGCACAGCTTGCACAGTATCACAAAGAGCACACACTATTTAAAATCTAAAACAAAATAAACAACCCCATGAGTGCTAAGAACACACAGTGTGTAATAAAAGGATGAACAGGAGAGTGGTTCCCTCCCAGAGGAAAAGCGGGAGGGAAAATCATCAGAACAGAAGTGTACCAAGAGCTCAACTGCACTTGTAATGTTTTATTTAAGGTAGGTGATGGGTATTTGGAGGCTCTTTCTATTAAATTCTACACCTTCATTTAAAAAAAAAAAAAGGATGAAGATGCAGAGCAGACGTTCTCTTAGAGCAGGTTTGTAAACCCCCAAGTTTCAAAGCACCACTTCTGCCACCATGTGGCTTCTCAGGGTATTACATGCACATGATTTTCAGGAAATGGAAGTCTAAAAAATGGCATTGTTAATTCTTAGGTGCAACGTCACAGGAATGGAACCCACTGCGAGAGCCTGAGTGTCCACCACTCGATACGTAACCAACACTAAAAGCCTTTCTTACCACTTCTGAATGATGCTTAATAACACAGAAGACAGAAAGCATCACGCTAGGTGCAAAAGAATGAAACTGGACCCCTATCTTACACCATGCACAAAAATTAACTCAAAATGGATTAAGGACTACATGTAAGACCTGAAATTATAAACTCCTAGAAGGAAATATAAAGGAAAAGCAACTTGACATCTGTCTTGGCAACGATTTTTTTGTATATGACACCAAAAGCACAAGCAACAAAAGCAAAAATCAACAGGTGGGACTACATCAAACTGAAAAGCTTCTGTCCAGCAAAAGAAACAATAAAAAAATAAAAAGGCAACCTACAGAATGGGAGAAGATATTTCAAATCACATATCAGATAAGGGGTTAATATCCAAGATGTATAAAAAAAAAAAAAAGAATCTGATTTAAAAATGGGCACGAGGGCTTCCCTGGTGGCGCAGTGGTTAGGAATCCGCCTGCCAGTGCAGGGGACATGGGTTCCATCCCTGGTCCGGAAAGATCCCACATGCTGCGGAGCACCTAAGCCCATGCACCACAACTACTGAACCTGAGCTCTAGAGCCCGTGTGCCACTACTGAAGCCCGCGCACCTAGAGCCCGTGCTCCGCAACAAGAGAAGCCACCGCAATAAGAAGCCTGTGCACTGCAATGAAGAGTAGCCTGACCGGGGCCCACGTCCCCAGCTCCCGGTCTGCCATCCCTCCTGGTCTGACAGCCTCCCCAGTGTCTGTCAACAGTATTGTTAATTGTTGTTATACCCCCGCCGCAACTAGAGAAAGCTGGCACGCAGCAACGAAGACCCAACACAGCCATGAATGAATGAATGAATGAATGAATGAATGAATAAATAAATAAATAAATGAAAATGGGCATGAGGGAATTCCCTGGCAGTCCAGTGGTTAGGACTCGGTGCTTTCACTTCCGTGGACCTGGCTTTGATCCCTGGTCGGGGAACTAAGATCCCACAAGTCGTGGGACGCAGCAAAAAAAAAAAAAAGGCACCAGACCTGAGCAAGCCATTTTTCTTTCTTTCTTTCTTTCTTTTTGGCCGTGCAGCATGTGGGATCTTAGTTCCCCGACCAGGGATCGAACCCATGCCCCCTGCATGGGAAGCACGGCGTCTTAACCACTGAACCGCCAGGGAAGTCCTTGAACAGACATTTTTCCAAAGACATACAGATGACCAACAGGTACACAAAAAATGCTCAACATCACTAATCATCAGGGAAATGCAAATCAAATCACAATGAGCTATCACCTCACACCTATCAGAAATGCTATTATCAAAAAGACAAGAAGGGACTTCCCTGGTGGCAAAGTAGTTAAGACTCCGCACTCCCAATGCAGGGGGCCCGGGTTCGATCACTGCTCAGGGAACTAGATCCCACATGCATGCCGCAGCTAAGAGTTCGCATGCCACAACTAAGAAGCCCGCCTGCTGCAACTAAGACCCAGTGCAACTAAATAAATAAATATTAAAAAAAAAAAAAAGACAAGAAATAACAAATGTTGGCAAGGATGTGGAAAAAAAGGGAACCCTCCTGCACTGTTGGTGGGAACGTCAATTGGTGCAGCCATGATGGAAAAGAGTATGGAAGGTCCTCAACAAACTAAAAATAGAACTGCCATGTGACCCAGCAATTCCACTTCCGGGTCAATATATCTGAAGGAAATGTAATCACGATCTCAAAGAAATATTTGTGTCCCTTTGTTCACTGCAGCATTATCCACAATGACCAAGACATGGAAACCACCCAAGTGTCCATCGCTGGATGAACAGATAAAGAAAACCACACACACACACACACACACACACACACACGAGTGTTAGCCATAAAAATGAAGGACATCCTGCCACTTGCAACAACATGGATGGTCTTTAGGGCATTACACTAAGTGCAATAAATCAGAGAGAGACAAATACTATACGATCTCTCTTACATGTGCAATCTAAAAGCATTGAATCCATAGAAACAGAGTAGAAGGGAGGTGCCAGGGGCTGGGGAGTGGTGGGGCAGAAATGGAGAGATGCTGGTCAAAGGGCACAGAGTTCCAGTTACGAGAGGAATACGTTTTGGGGATGTGATGTCCAGCATGGTGACAACAATTAACAATACTGTATACTTGGAGGTCATGAGAACAGTTTTTATGTTCTCACCAGCACAACAAAATGGTAACTATGTGAGGTCATGGGTAGGTTAATTAACCTTATTGTGGTAAGCATCTTGCAAAACTATACACATGTCTCAAATCATCACATTACACACCTTAAAATTACACAATGTTATACGTCAATTACATTTCAGTAAAGCTGGAAAAAGAAAACGTTTTTTGAAACATTATGCTATGAAGCCCAAAGATAATGAGAAAGTTATTGCACATAAACTGTCGGAAAAAAAGGATGCATGTAGGCTACATCAGAGATAAGAGGGTTAAATGAGTCATAAGGCCAGCAAAACCAGGTGAGACGGGCCGGCTTCCAGACACAACTACCTGGTAGGTGAATGAAGACCTCTACTCCAAACCCAGAAGTAAAGAAGCAGGAAGAACACAGTAAAAAGAAACCTGTCCACAGCATGGACGCTGACGCGCAGAACGTAGCACTTTTAATAGCAAACTTTACCTGAGATCAGCACCAACACCCAGGTTAGAGAGAAGCAAACCTAAAGCTCATACACAGTGGTCTTAACTAGACATGTGGGAACACGTCCTCGTGTGAGATTATTTGCACAGGTGCACTTATTTGGTGGACGGAGACAACTGGCTTAACTGCGGTCCATTCATCCCTGGGGGGGAGGGCGTACAGCAGCGCTCGCCCGACCCCTTATCCTGATCAAGCTGCGCCTCGCACTCCGCTGCCCCCAAACCCCCAGTCGCCCTCAGCAGCCCCCTTCTCACCAGCCCAGCCACTGTGCGGAAGGTCACGTCGCCCCTCCCTTCGTATGCACGCCCTCCCAGGCCCCCCACGCCACCACCGCACACCCCGCTGTCCCCCGGTCCCTAGGCCCGCCCTTCTGCGCTGGGCCAGGCGTGGTCGGTCAGCCTTGAACTCAGATCCCAGCCTGGGCAGGGGCTTACTGGAGTTTTTCTTCCTAAGGGATGGTTATACCCATGCCCCACGGAGCTACTGTGAAAAGGACGTGGATTAATGGAGTAATAAGCACATTGGGAGTGCTCGATGAAAAACAAGTATCACATCATCATCGATACTTCTTCTCCTCACTGCTGTCAAAGCTGTATTTTTTTTTTTTTTTTTTTTTGCAGAATGCGGGCCTCTCACTGTTGTGGCCTCTCCCGTTGCGGAGCACAGGCTCCGGACGTGCAGGCCCAGCGGCCATGGCTCACGGGCCCAGCTGCTCTGCGGCATGTGGGATCTTCCCGGACCGGGGCACGAACCCGTGTACCCCGCGTCAGCAGGCGGACTCTCAACCACTGCGCCACCAGGGAAGCCCTGTATTTTTTTTTTTTTAATGCAAATCTGAGCATATTATGTTTCAGTTCGGAAGATGATGTCTATTTTCCAGAGGGAGAAGTCCAGAGACCCTGGTGTTGCAGGAGACATAAGCCTTCACCACCTCCTTACCTGCGGCCTCACGTCCAGCCACTTCTCCCTCCCAGAGTCCACACGCTCTGCGTCTCCCTCCTGTGATGAGCTGCCAGACACCCCTGCCCCACTGGGCTGGTAGCAGATCTGGATCCCCACACGGTTCCACTCTGTGGGGACTCGCAGAGCTCCTGGAGGGGCTCCTGCAGACAAATCCTCCCCACGGCACCTGCCACACTGGGATGCTCGGAGGCAGCTCACAGTGGGTCCACAGAAAAGCCTGCTGAACGACTGACGTTTGGAAACTTCGCAGAAACACAAGAATGTTGATCGATTTTTTTAAAAGTGTCTCACAAAATTGTGATACTTTTTCTTACTAACGTATACACAACCGTAACTGGAGTTTACCCCAAAGAGGTGCGTGATTCATGGGGACAGTTGGCTGGGTGCTGGGAAGGTGAGCAGCTTCCCATAAAGAGGCTCTCCTTGGTGAATTTTCAAAAGCTTAAAAGCTTGACCTTCAGTTTCTGAAGGCTGGCAACCCCGTTTTGTCAGTTTATCCAAAGTGGATGCGTCTCAGCAGTTGTGATTAACACGTGTAGAGCGGATGTGAAAACCAGGAATCCAGGCTGTAACCACCAGGCCAACGAACACACTCAGCTTGCATGACCAGCCCGTCCCCTCCCGGGTGTAGACCAGGTGAGAAGTCAGATCACCGTCAGAAGGTTTGTCTGGTGGGCGTCCCGGGGCATCACACGAGCTACCAGGTTTGCTGCGGGGGAACCTGGTGCTCAGGCCTCACCTGTTTCCTTCTGTTTCTTTCTACATTCAGTCACTCCATCCCTCAAGGTGACTACAGGTCTCTGTCCTGTACTGATTTCAAAGTCTGACCTCCTTCCTTCCTAAACTGCTCTTGGGCACCTCACTGCTGTCCCTGAGTTGACATGGACACAGAGAACCTGGGGACCGACGTCGGGACCATCCTTCACGACATAACCTAAGTGAGGCATCACTACAGCCCAACATGAAACGTTCCTCTGCTGACATTTAACCACACGCCTGGCAGGTGGCAGGTACACAGTAGATAACTGTGGATAAAGAGGAAAAGGCGGACAACGTAGGATATCAAGAGAAATAAACAGAAGTTTCAAAAAGAAAAAAAAAATTTTAATACAAAATATTTGACATTTTGAATGGGCACTTTCAGCTCAATACACACAGGTTTTCTAGGATGCAGGTAATATAAACCACCTCAGGTTAATTTCAGCAGAAGAGGTACTTAAAAAAGGATGTTGGGCTGTTCACAGAATCTCCAGGATCAACAAGGCACTGAGCTCATAACAGCAAAGAGAGCACCCTGCCCACCGGCCGGCCAGTCACACATCTTCCCCAGGCGCAGACAGCACCGCAGGGGCGTCTGGCCCCCCAGCCCGGCCCCGCCGCAGCCACGTCCTCTAGGAATGATGGCAGGCATCCCTGCCTGCACCTCTGAGCCCGACAGCCGGCAGTCACGCCTGGGTCTCAGCTGCACCCGGGACTGGCGAGGCCGGGGCGGGGGCTCAGCACCTCAAGTGGGAGCAGGACTCAGCATCCCCTGGAGACTCACCAGATGGAGAAATCAACAAACAATGGGATTCCATTAAAAAGGAATGATGTAAATTAACCACTCCCAAACAAAAACAAACACAAACCTCCCCCCAGGGGAACTGCTCTCGCCTGGTAGAGGTTCACATCTCTGACTGCCACGTGCTGACAAGATTCGGGTCGGCCCGGCAGCTCTACAGACACCCCAGCCCCCCCCCCCCGCCCCCTGGTCCTTGGTTGGCTCCAAGGAGCAGTGGGCAGGCGGCTCTGATGAGTCTCCAGTTTTCTTCCAGGACAGGAAGGAAGGAAGCTAGTTCATGCTGGTTACAAGAAATCCACTCGTGAGGATGGCGACCAAGAGAAGACTTGTTTCGATGTAGTTAAAGTATGTCACTATCTAGTCATTTCCACAGAACTGGATTTAACTTGCGAGGATCTGAACGCAGTGATGTCTAAAACCTGACAACGTTAAACAGCGTCTTCACGACTGCTAACCTCCTCCGCCGCAGGGTCAGCAGACTGTTTCTATAAAGGTCAGAGCGAGACTACTTCAGGCTCCGAGGGCCACACGGCCTCTGTCACGACTTTTCACCTGATCCTGTGGCTCAGAGGTGGCCCCGGACAACAGCAGACAAATGCTGGGCTGCGTCCCAAGACTGATGTTTAAGTTTTGTGTAATTTTCACATCTTCTTTTCATTTTTTTCAACCATTTAAAAACATCGAAACCATTCTTTGCTCACGGGCTGTGGGCTAGATTCATTAGCCTGCAGACTGAACCACATCTGGCAAACTCACTCAAAGCACCATTTACTGGAGAGCCGCGAGAAAACAGATTTTTCTTTATAAGATGCTAACTCCTCGAGCAAAATATCCGACCCCACTTTCCCAAAGCGAATGCCCCAAAGAGCCACAGTCACAGCCTCCACAAGGACGAGGGCGGAACTACAAGAGGAAAACAGACTCCCAGCTTCCACTGCGCCTGCACACGTGACAGCGTCAACACGGGGTCTGACCCGTGCACACCCGCCTGGCCGGGGCCTCACTCCCCACGGGACGACCTGCCCAGAGAGGAAGGTGACAGCTGCGGAGTCGGGGAAGAACAGGGAGTGCTGTGCTCGGGGCAGACACACCTTCCTCTCCCCAAATCACTAGTGTCCAACAATCAGGACTCCATCCCATGCAAAATTCCAAACTGGGTGTTTTATCATCACTGACCTGCACCGAGATGCTCACCGCCCAGCTGCTCCGTCTTCAATCTCTCCTTCTAAGTATAGTACTAATCAATTTTTCCTTTCTCCCAGCTTATAAGAAGCCATAAGTTTCCTTCAATTCTATTAAAGCTGTGATAAGAAAAAAACATCTGACAAACTACTTTAAACTAAAACGTTAAGGATTGAAACTATAATTCCCCAGAACATTTTTACTTGACAGTTACCTTCATTATTCTGACCAATAACATGGAAATACCACCCACAATGGGAGGTATTTTTTAGCAGAAAGCTTTCTTTGCGCCTCAGATCACATGTAAGACCCACCTGGTGAAAAAATCCACTTGTAAAGTAATAAATTTGGCGAAAGTATATATTTATTTTGGTTCATTGTGAATCTGATATACTGGAAAATTGACTAGTTGGAGGGTCTTGAGCCAGCTTCTTACACATCAGGTCCTGATTCTAACATGCGTGCCCCGCAGGGCTGAGGCAGGGGTCAGAGGTGACGTGCACAGCCTCACACGGGGCAGGTACCCGCAACTGGCGGTTATCACCATAAAGAGGACGTCTAAGAAAGAGCTTAGAATTTAATGTGTAGAACATGTAGGAGAAGGCTTTAAAAGAACAGCATTTCTGTTTGCATTATGGAAAATGAAGAAAAAGGAAACGTGCGCAAAGAAATTCTTCTGGTTGTGGAAGTGGAAAGACAGAGCCTGTGTGTGTCCCTGTCTCTCACACGGGCAAACACACACATACACAGGCACCTGCCGGAAAGTACCAGACCGCTCTGTGCTAGTGAATTTGCAGCTTATTCAGTTATCAAAATTCACAATATTTTAACTGTCCTACTTAGTACAAGGCTTCTAAAAAAACCTCAGAAATGCAGTTGCCATTATAATCGTGTGTTGTGGTAGAGGCTGGGAGCACGAATAACCTGACGTTATAAGAAAATTTTCATGTACGTGCTTCCGTGCATTTTTCTGTGAAGGTCTATAAGCCTCAGCGCCCCAGAGTGCTCTGGACTAGTAAGTCCAACTAAGACGGTAACGACCCATCTAACTGCTCCAAGCACCTCCAGACTCTTTTCTCCATGCCCTCGTTGTGCGCACTCCTACCAGGGATACAGGACAGAAGACTGAACCCACCCGCATGTTATGTAATCATTTTACACTAAGCTAAGCTTCCTAAAGGGTCTGCCACGCCCCCGCCCCGTCTGCACAACGCTGTCATCAGGCACACTGTCACCTCCAGGGGATGCTACCACTGACGCGACCACCTGATCTAACATAAAACTCTCATCTTCTCACCTGTGCAACTGAGAAAACTGCGTGCGTCTTTCCAACTGGTTTGGCCAACCTATCGCTGTGACATCTCAAGGCTGAGAGAAGGGGCTGACAAAGCCAGAGTGATGGGGGGCAGGGGGAGGTCTCCTGCCTCAACAAACAGTCCCCTCAGCCTCTCCAGTAAGTTTCAACTGTGAGCCCGCATTCTGGAATATGACCCTGTGGGGTGGATTAAAAAGGCTGAGGTTTTTTTGTTTTTTTTTTTTGCGGTACGCGGGCCTCTCACTGCTGTTGCCTCTCCCGTTGCGGAGCACAGGCTCTGGACGCGCAGGCTCAGCGGCCATGGCTCACAGGCCTGGCCACTCCGCAGCATGTGGGATCTTCCCGGACCGGGGCATGAACCCGTGTCCCCTGCATCGGCAGGCGGACTCTCAACCACTGTGCCACCAGGGAAGCCCAAGGCTGAGTTTAAGGATCATTTTCTGGACTTCGGAATTGAGGTTCAGTAAGATTAACTGCCCCCCCCCAAACAAGCGAAAATACCTAAAGTGAGGGGACTCTGCTCTGGCCATTCGGCTCTGTTAACTTTAATTAGAACAAATTATTTTTGGTGTCCTGGATAGGGAGGATGCTTAATGATGTACAATCGCTAACCCTTAAAGGCTGCACATCGTTAAAAAGTATTTTACGAAAAGAGGGAAAGTAAGTTGTATTAAAAATCCTCATCTTTGCAGAGAATTGCCAAAATAAATAATTATTTTTAAAGTTATATTTGAGGTATATATTGAAGACTAACATTGAATAATAACTTACTTTTTTGCCCTTTTTTCTTATCACAGAGTATCCTCAACAACTCATTTATGAATGGGAAAAAAAATGAGGCTCTAAATCCTAACAAAGTGATGTCTCTTGCAGGAATAGAAAAATCCATCCTAAAATTCATAGGAACTTCAAGGAACCCCAAAAAGCCAAAACAATTTTGAAAAAGATGAAGTTGGATGTCTCACACTTCCTGATTTCAAAACTTACTACAAAGTTCCAGTAATCTAAATAGTGCAGTGCTGGCATAAGGACAGACACACAGACCAATGGAAGAGAACGGAGGGCCTGGGAATAAACCCTCACAAATATGGTCAAATGATTTTCAACAAGGGTGCCAAGGCCACTCAATGGGGAAAGTGCAGTCTTTTCAACAAATGGTGTTGGGAAAAATGTATATCCACATGCAAAAGACTGAAGTTGGACTCTTAATCTCATACTATAAACAGAAATTAACTCCAAATAGCCCAAATAAAACTCTTAGAAGAAAATATAGGAGAAAAACTTCATGACAGTAGCTTTGGTTATGATTTATTGGATATGACACCAAAAGCACAGGCAACAAAAGTAAAAACAGACAATGGGAACTACACCATCATTACAAACTTCTGTGCATCAAAGGACACAATCAACAGAGTGAAAAGGCCACCTACAGAATGGGAGAAAATATTTGAAAATCACCTATCTGATAAGGAGTTCATATCTAGAATCTATAAAAAACTCACACAACTCAACAACAGAAACCAACCAGATTAAGTGGGTATAGAGGGGGAAAGACTGGAAGACAGAAGTGAAATGGGGCAAAGAGGACAAAGTAGGCAGAACCACAGGAAGAAAAGGAGGAAGGGGAAATTCCAAGAACATTTAAAAATAATTTCTGCTTTGCTGGAAGAGACGTGTGCACTGTGGTGGATCTTGCCCGCAGAGGAGCTGAGATCCGTGGAAATTCCCACGTAAGGACGCCTGCTCGTGGCTGTTTCCGCAGGCGGACGCTACAGCTGCTCATCTGAGTAAGGCATTAGGCATCTGGAGGAAAAGATTCTTTGGCAACAGTGTCCATATATACATTAAAGGCTGTGGTTTCCATTCTTAATGGCCAGTAGATTTGCCAAGACAAGTCATGCCGCCCAAGTATGTGGTTCAGCGTCTGGCAGTCAAGGTCTCACAGTTTTCCTGTGGTCACTGCTGGAGGTGGAGACTGAGGTCGCGTGACTTTACTGCTCTCCACGAACGGCCCCTCAGTCAGGAACGTGCTCACACGTGCGGTGACGTTCTGCCATCCGTAAATGGGACCTTTCTATCTCAGGCGAAGCTGCTTCCTGCCCACCCAGAATCCCTCCCAAGGGCTTCAAACAGAGCCTCTATGTTTGGATGAGTCTCAGTAACCTCTCCTTAGGTCTACGCTGTGCAGCTTGGTAGCTACCAATCACACACAGCAACTCAGGTGAGGCGAGTCCAAATTGAGGCATGCTATAAGTGTAAAATACATTCGGGATTCCAAAGATTTAGTTCCCAAAAGCGTAAAGCATCTCAGTAACTGTTAATGTGACCACAGGATGTATATAGTTTGGCATTTTGAGTTAAACCTAATATATTATTCAAGTTAGTTTCACCTGTTCCTTTCTGCACGTGGCTGCTAGGAAAACTTAAAACTACACAGTGGCCGTGGCTCACGTGACATGTTATTGGACAGGCCATTCTAGATAAGGTCGCAGGCCCCGTTTAAGGAATCAAGAAATGTGGCCCAGAAATCATCCTGAGGGCAAGGCACTGAAAACTCAGGCGACAACAGGAGCCTTTGATTCCCTTCACTGCAACCGCACAGCCTGGGGTGGGGCTGGGAGGGCAGCCTGGGCTGGGACCCCGACCCTCATCAGCTGGGGCGGGTTCGACTCTGGCCTTAACGCGCGCACATGAAGCTCCCTCGGGGGTTGCCAAGGACTAGAACCCAAGGAAAGCATTTCCACGGTCAGCATGGGGGATCGCGTTCTCAGTAAGGGTGCTGCCCTTTCCTTTAAGGTCTTAGAAATCCCGTGGACACGCTCAGTGGCTGATTCAGTCACCCCGGGGTTAGTCAGAGAGCCTGGATCCTGAGTCTCTTTTTTCCTTCCTCTCCACTCCAACCACATCCATGGAATTCAGCCTCACAGGGCAGGGCGTGTGCAAAGCTTTCCGGGCGAACCCATCCCCTCCCACAGCTGCACTGCCGGCTCCGGTCCTCCGATAGCTTCTCCCACCTCCTCGCGCTGGTCCGTGAACTCACAAATCAGTACAATTAACTCCAAAATTCTGGCGGCGGCTCATGTTCTCCTTAGGACCGTTATTAACAACTGGCTGCTACCGCCCACATTTAAGTGTAGCTCTGCCATAACTGTAGCTACTTCCTGCCCACGCCTGCAGTCTCCTAAGACGCATGGATACGTCCTTTATTCACCACAGGGTCTGATCAGATGCACCACAAATGAAGACCTTTACAGTGGCCTGAGAAATAAGTAAAGTCAGACTCAACACTGACTTTCAATTACTGGCCAGGCCAATCAGGATTACAAGGAATGAAAAGCACCCTGACTAAGATATCCTGGCTTGGCAGTCTGGACTTTATTTCTGGCTGGTTTGTGGAAAAGCCACTTTTATGATTTCCTTGCAGCTGTTGCTAGCAACGTGCTGGGCTGGCAGCCCTGAAGACTGAATTTCCTGCTTCGATGATGTCATTTTCTTTTTTTTTCTTTTTCTTTTTTTTTTGCGGTACGCGGGCCTCTCACTGTCGTGGCCTCTCCTGCTGCGCAAGGAGCACAGGCTCCGGACGCGCAGGCTCAGCGTCCATGGCTCACAGGCCCAGCCTTTCCGCGGCATGTGGAATCTTCCCGGACCGGGGCACGAACCCGTGTCCCCTGCCTTGGCGGGCGGACTCTCAACCACTGCGCCACCAGGGAAGCCCCTTGCTATTTTTTTCTTCGATGATGCCATTTTCTTATTCTCCACCCAACTTTCCCCAAATATTCACCATCACTTATTACGAGTGCCAACCCTTCTGAAGGTCTGTCTTAAGGAAGCTCACTGTGCGTGGATCCCTCCCAAAAGGACAGCAAGGTCAGGTCGGGGCAGGGGGAGTGGAGGGGGAACTGCAGGATTGCCCCCCAACCACGCCCCTTTAGAGAAGGTGGAGGAGGGGCAGGGCAGAGGCAGGAAGGGGAAGGGAAGGGAGGGGAGAAGACTGAAGGAGGAAAAGGCCAAAGGCAGAAAGAGGTCTGTGCAGCAGCGGTCGGGCTGCGGAGGCTCTGAAGAGGAGAGATTCTCAGGTGCTAAACAGAACGCGGTTCCTTCCAACCCTGAGACGCGCTCAAATGGTGCAGAGTAGGGCTTCCCTGGTGGCGCAGTGGTTGAGAGTCCGCCTGCCGATGCAGGGGACACGGGTTTGTGCCCCAGTCTGGAAGGATCCCACATGCCGCGGCGCGGCTGGGCCCGTGAGCCATGGCCGCTGAGCCTGCGCGTCAGGAGCCTGTGCTCCGCAGCAGGAGAGGCCACAGCAGTGAGAGGCCCGCGTGCCGCAAAAAAAAAAAAAAAATTCATGTAATAAAATGCCAAAAAGCATCCCTAAGGTCTTTTACAGAAAAAGTCTCTGCAGGACCATAAACTCTATGGCACTGAACATTATCAAGGTTGTTAATATTTTCTCCGCAAACATACAGTATAACCTCCCTTTCTCACCCACCCTTGCTGTGAAACCCATAAAACATACAGTTGCTTTTACAGACATTCGACAATACACACCCACAGGAAGTAACGACCACATCGTTGCCCTCTGCAGCAAGAAGCAGACATTAGCACAGCCAAAGGCTACTAGGAGACCGTTCTGCTACTGTACTTGCAAGTTTAGACCAGTGTCTTTGAGGTTTGCTTTCAAATGACTGAGAAGGACAGGTCAGGGGGTAACAAACCCAGAAACACAGCAGAAGCCTGCGACTGGCTGCTCTGGGCTGTCACCTCCACTGCTCTGGAGGCCACTGCCCATCTTCTCCCCTGCACACGCATGGCCACACCTCTGCAAAGAGGTCCTTACCTGCTGCCTCCAGACTCAGGACTGGGGGACCCCTCTCTGTGCGTCGGCCCTTACTCGCTTCATTTATCAGGGCTCCAGAAGCTGGGTTCCCATCACAGCGAGCTATCTTTAAAGCTTCTGTTTCCTACACTGCATAGAACTTCCTCATCTCAGCTCAGTGTCTGTTGCCCCGAACTATATTTAAGCTGATGAAGCCACATCGAGGGTTCTTCCTGCACGCAGTCGAGCCATGTGACAGTGTTACACGATAACCCCGCAGCCCTGAAGCAAGACAACACCCCCAATGTCACAACTCACATCCTGTTGGCTTGTTTTACATACTTTACTAAGTCAAGAAGTTCATCCACAAACTTACTGAAAGCACTTGTAATATGCAGGAAAATATTGAGGAAAATAAATAATAACTGGTCAGCACGCAAGGAGCTGAAGCCCTTTGGGTCTTGACGGCACCTTCACATGTGAACTGACCGAGCATCTCTGAAGCCTCCTCTGGCACATCAGGTCAAGCAGCTGGTCTTTATTCATCTTTCCAGTGACGTGGCCCAACCCAGAGCCGGGCGGCCACCCTCTGTCAGGCCGAGTGGTGGAAACAGCTCCTTCTGTCCTGGCTGACTCACAGCCAGGGCCGCCTCGTGCCAAGTTTCCACGGAAGAATAAAGGGGTCTTTGCTAGAGATGCAGGAAGAACTCGGGAGCCACTAGGTCAACCTTTCTGCAAGAACACGGCTTCCCCACCCGGATTCACCGAGAACACAAGGCCGGTCCTTAACCGCCTCCTTTACTACAGAGCAGATTCCTGGGTTACAGGCCCTGAAGCTAATCTTTGAAAACAAGAAAACAACCCATGGCCTCTGCTTGTCCTCCAGCATGGCAGGCCCCTTGCAGGGCATCTGACCTCAGGGGGTCTGGCGCCTAGTAGGCAAGCCAGGGCAGAGAAAGCTCTGAGATTCGGGGCTCAGCCCTGAGCTTCACCCTGACCCTCAGGAGTGGTGGGGATTTCTCACACGATACACGCACAGTAAACTTCCAGCCAGGATCTTCCTCTGGGGTCTTCCCTGGTGGCGCAGTGGTTAAGAATCCGCCTGCCAATGCAGGGGACACGGTTTCGAGCCCTGGTCTGGGAAGATCCCATGCACCGCAACCAAGAGTAGCTCCCACTCGCTGCAACTACAGAAAGCCCATGAGCAGCAACGAAGACCCAACGCAGCCAAAAATAAAATATAAAATAAATAAATAAATAAATCTGGGAAAAAAAAAAAAAGGGAGAATCTTCCTCTGGCCTTGATTTTTACTCCCTTTCAGGAAGCGGGCAGTGCAGGCCGGTCTGTGGGGAGAAACAGGCCCTCGTCCCCAATTCCTGCCCCAGACACAAACCCTGGGAAGCAGCCACGATCTCTCTCAGGAGGAGAACAGAACGGAAGTCTCAGGAGCTGCAGCCCCGGGATGTGGAATTCTCCCTAAGAATGTAGCTTATGCCACTGCAGTTAACACCCAAGAGGGGAACGCTCACATCTTGGCACCATTCGTGACTGATCACGGGCACCGCAAAGGACACCCACAGGGTGTGTGGGCAGGGTGTCCAGACGGCCACCTGGAGCCCCTCCTCCCTTCCAGATGGTTCTCTAAGGGCAGCCCAGTCGTTCTCCAACTCTCTGCCGTCAGGAGACACCTCTTATTAAGGTTCCAGTCACCTTTTAAAAGACAAAACCAGGAGGCCGTTCTCAATCTTTCCCTCATGTTTGACTTTATAAACAAGGCTCCCCAGCAAGTCCCAACTCAATTCCCTCAGCCTCCAGACGGCCCCGCCCGCATCAGGGTCACCCATCACTGTCTCCTGCAGGACCCCTTCCGCTCCCGCCTTTAGGAGAGAGAAGCCCCCATCCTGGCTCCACTATCTCCCCGTGACCCCCATCCTCACAGCTCCACTACCTCCTCTGCGCCAGCAACGCCAACCAGACCCCCCCAACTTCACGGTCAGGCACCGAACTGTCTGCGGGCTATGGGACATCCTCACCAGCACCTCAAAGCCCAGAGGATTAAATGAAACTGCCTGCGCCAGCACCTGCACCCTCCGGGTGAGCCTCCTGTGGCCCGGCCATGCGCTCCAGCCACTAGCCGGTGAGCTCCCGGCCACCCGTGCCTTCCTGTCCTCAGTCCCCCTCTTCTGCTCAGTCTGGCTCCTGAGCAGTTTTCCCATTTCTTCTCTCCTACCTCACCGTTGTTGGACCCCTGGTGCCTGCCTGGCCTGCGGTTCCCGGGTGCCCGGCCGGTGCCTGTGATCAACCCCCAGAGACCCGGCCAGCAGGGACTCCCCAGGAAGCGGGTCCCTAACCAACGGGCTCCGCTCAGCACGGAAGCTCACCTGCAGCCCCCGGCCCACCCCGCCCCCATCCTCTTCTCTGGACACTCCCGCCACTCAGGCAGTGCAGCCCGGCAGCTGCACACGCGCGCGCACACACAGTGCGCTCACACGCACACAGTGCACTCACACGCACGCGCGCACAGACACACACAGGCACACGGTGCAGGGGGCTGCAGCGCACACTGGCCTCTCGGCCAGGAAGACCCTCCCCACGTGCCCTCACCGACATCCCTGCACACGGCGGGGGCACCGGGTTCGCAGGACCCCGACCCTCGCGCTTCTGCTGCACGGCTTCCTCTCCTGCGCTCCGGGGAGCTGGACTCCCGCCCGTCCAGGCCCCGGGCCCATGCCTGGCACACACTGGGCACCTGGCAAAGTTCAACGAAACCGAGCCTGTACGAGGGGTGGCAGTTTGAACCTCTTGGATGAGGACGGTGGTGCAGGTGGAAGTTCCAGACTCCTTACGGCCCCCAGGGAGAAGCGTCAGAAGACAGCCGCGGAGGTCAGAGCACAGCCGCCACGTGAAAGCCTGGTTCTCAAGAACAGGACGCCTCTCAGAGCGGGGACGGGGCTGTCACCCTGGAGCTGGACAGGGGCTGCAGCGCACAGCGGTGCCTGGTACACCCGCAGGCGGACAGCAAGCAGGGAGGCCCACAGCCGAGGCCCAGCATCCTCCACCAGGTGGAGCTTCCGCTCCGTGTCACCCCTGCCTTAGGCTGCGCGCCTGGTAATGGGACCCGTCTTCCCCACCCATCCGCGGCCAAGCTTGTGTTTTCCTTGGCAGGCCTCACACAGACAGAAAGCAGTCAGGTTAAATGCCTTCCACGGGGTACCCCCTGAGTGCACATGGATCTGGTTTATATAACACGTTCCATGTCCTTGCATGTCTTTCCCTCTCTGCCTTTTAAAAACTCTGGAGTAATTTCACCCAACTTGTTTTACTCAATCTATCAAGTGCTACTGAATCTCTCCATCTTTAAATACTCTTCTTAATCCTGACTATGAAACAGATTTATAACCCCCCAAATTTGTCATATTCATCCCTATATATAAGCTTTCCCTGAGGTCTCTGCTCTATTTCACTGGAAAAAATATTAGTTTACTTTACCAGCCATCTCTCATTTAAGAACAAACAAACAAAACAAAACAAAACAAAAACCCTTCCAATAGATTGTAATCAATGTCTTAAAGGCTTTGAGCTTCTAAATAGGATAAAAAAGAAATTAATACCACTTATGAGAGTAAAGATTAAAGTAAAATCCCAAGCAAACTTTGTGCTTCACTCAATTTACAAATCTCAGGGCATTCCCAGAAAACTTAGTGTTAATTAAAACTGTGTAAAAGTACTCTGTGATCATATCTAAGATAAAAGTATGTGCTATGCTCAGAGAATTATAAAAGCGTTTTTCCCCTTTTTGTTTTAACTTGAACCACAGTCCTGTGGATGCAAACTTTGTGATATCCAGCATCGCTGACGTTATCCTGCATCCCTGGCCCCATCCAGCATCCCTGAACCCATCTAGCATCCCTGAACCCATCCAGCATCCCTGATCCCATCCAGCAACCCCGATCCCATCCAGCAACCCCGATCCCATCCAGCATCCCTGGCGCCATCCAGCAACCCTGGCCCCATCCAGCATCCCCGATCCCATCCAGCAACCCTGGCCCCATCCAGCAACCCCGATCCCATCCAGCAACCCTGGCCCTAGCCAACTCCATATCTACATGCCCCAAACCATCAAGGTAACAAAAAATGCCCACAAGTTCCCAGCGGCTCCTTAGGGAACAGCTCTAGCCCCACTGAGAACTACTGACCCGGAGGATTTCTGAGGCCATCAAGCTACCTAATGGCAAAAGCGCTGACTGAGTATCTGAGGGACCCTCTGTTGCAGGCCTCCCCTCCACCCCAAGCCCCCTGCTCTGCCTGCCCCTCCCCCACCGAGTGCAGACAAACGTCACACTGGCCTCGGTTCAGTCCCTCTGTCCCCTGAGGTAGGTGTCCTGTTAGTGTTACCCTGCAATTTCTCCTGTCCTTTTGGCACCTTTTTGGGGCTACGTTTGGCTACAGACTCAAGAATATTGTATCCCACGTTATCCAAGCAGCCCCCCTTACTCTCCGGAAAGACTAAACAACCCTGGTGACTCAGATTCTGACTTCTCGTCAGTCATTACAGATCAAAACATACAATTCTTTAGAGGAAAGAGGGCCTAAGAGGAAAAGGGAGCACAGAAGGGCGCAGCTGCACTGCCCCACCCACAGGTCAGCGTCCTGTCCAGACCCTCAGCCCCACGACGGCAGGACCATGAGGCCACGGCGGAACAAAGGCCCCGACAAACTCCCCGGAGGGAAGGGGAGAGCTGAGGACATCGGGATGGCTACAAGGCTGGGAACGGAGAGGGAGCCATGCTGGGTGGGCGTGAGTGGGGAGCCAGGCCTGGCCGCACAGGCATCGGGCCAAGCTTGCTGCCTCCTGTTGCCCCTGTCTGAAGAAAGGTTAGTTCCCGTTTTTATCCTATGTTTGCAAATGTATAAAAAAAAAAGGGAGGCGTGGGTGTGGTTGGGGGAGGGGTGAGGAGGCCAAGCACAGAGGATCTGGGGGCAATAAAAACGCTCTGCATGCAGAGACCATAACGGTGGATGCATGTCATTACACATTTCTCAAAAGCCACAGAATGTACCACGCCAAGAGTGAACCCTAACGTAAACTAGGGACCATGATCTATCAAGGTAGGTTCATCAATTATAATAAATGCACCATCGGGGGGGATGCTGATAATGGGGGAGGCTGGGCGGGGGGGCAGGGGGTGTATGGGAAATCTCTGCACCTGCCCCTCAACTTTGCTGTGACCCTAAAACTACACTAAAAAATAAAGTCTTCAAGAAAAATTAGCAAGGCTGTAAAAACTGAATGATACTCAAGTAGTCCCCAACTCAAGCATCAAAAATTTGAAGCCAATTCTGTTTACAATTTTGCCATTTCCACAGGAGCCATATCATAAATTTCATTAATAAAATCATGACCAACCCACAAAAGCTTGCTCAAGTCCAAACTGTAGCTGAAAAGGGAGACGGCATAGCAGCGATCCAGGGATGATCACCTCGGACAAATTACGTCACACTCCTCGTCTGTAAAACAGGTATGGGAATACCCGCCATGGGAATTTCATGTGGTGTTCAAGTTCAAGTGAGAAAGTTACACCCGACAGTCATGAGTGACAACCCCCCCGAACCCAATCTGGGGCCGAGTGACAGGCAGAGGGGAGTCCAGGGTTCAGCAGCCTGGACCACGGGTACAGGGTCTGTGTGGAAGGGGGGTCCTGGGCAGTGGGAGAGGGGCCAGAGGGAGAAGAGCCCCCAGCCAGGGCGCCTGTCGACACAGAGGAGAGGCGTCTGCTAAGTACAGGTCGTGGTGAGCAGGGAGCGCCTTACACAGCCCATCACTGCCAAGTGCACGTATGCAAGAGCAACACCAAAAGGTTTCCAGAGCTTCAATCATCATTCTCCTGTGAAAAGTCTCTCCCTGATGTTATCTAGCTTTCTATGGCCCCTAGAGAAAGTTCATCCACTTAAAAATGGAAATTCAACCACAAAATTCATGTATTCTCTACCCTTAGGAAAAAGATATTCAAAGCCTTGGAAAATATCCAGACCTAATCCAAAGCAAAGTCCACAACGAGAGCAGACTTTCAGCCTAATTCCCTGACACACGAAAACTGCACTCCCAAATGGATTTCCACTGTATTTGGATTCAGGCATCTTTTAAACCAGGAGCATGGAGACTGAATAAAGACTTTAAAGCATGATAAAAAAAAAAAAGCCAAATTTGAGTTCAAACCCAGATCAGCCATCTACTACCTGGGAGAAAGGTCTTTAACTTCACTGAGCTCCTCAAAAACCTCCGGGAGCCTCACCATCACTGCTGGCTTTGATGGTGGGGGTGGGGGGGGTCTCTCCTCTGCCCCTTCGTATCTTTGCTCAGAGGTCATGGCGGTGAAACCTTCCCCGACCTCCCACCCCAGACCTTCCTCTAACTTACGTCTCTACCCATCACTTATCACCATCTAATGCGTCTCATTTGTTTGGTTATGATCTCTCCCCACAACAAAGACATAAGCCCCCTGAGTACGGGGAGTTTCATCTGCTCTACTTCCTGCTGTATCCCCAGAGACTGGGACACATCTGGCCCAGAGTGAGGTTTCAGACATATTTAACTGACTACGTGAATTCAAGTGAATTAATTCACCCCTCCGCTGAGAATCATACACCGTGTGATCAAGCAGAATTTTATTCCAGAGATGTAAGGATGGTTCAATACCAGGAAATCAAGCAATGTGATACAGCACATTAACAAAATGAAGAATAAATATCATATGACCATCTCAATAGACGCAGGGAAAGCCTTTGAGAAAATTCAGCATCTATTCATGAAGGCTGTACATGACAATCCCGTAGCTAACATCATAAAAATAAAAATGTTTTGCACACTGGCCGGCACACAGTAAGTACTCAACTATTGTTAGTTTCCTTTCAGTTCCCAGGTCAAGATAATTGGCCAACAGCTGCTGATCACTCCAAGTGGGAAACTCTAACAGCGCGGTCAAAGATCACTCTACCCAGTGAAACAAACAGGAAAAGCAGAGGGGCCTATCACAGTGCTACTCAGTGTAGCTGCGACCGTGAGATTTTCTTTCCCACCTACAATGAGATCAGCGCAGAAGTTGAGAACAGGTGTAAAGTTACTAATTTGACAGAGAAATTTTACATCTTCTGAATCTAAAAAGAAAAAAATTGAGATTTGTACTCATATGATTTTTTTTCACTTCATTTTTCTAGTAACCCATTTTTATTGTCTTTTACAGAAGCATTGGTCCACAATGGACCGGAATTTTTTTTTTTTTTTTAAAGAAAAGCCTCACCCTTCACTACAGTCTGGAAAGCACTGGTCACGCACACCTGCCGGGGCCCAGGGAGCCACAGAGAACCAGCAAAGCTCGCTCGCACTGCATGTGCGAAACTGCAGATCGGGCCGGGCTCTAGGCCAAGAGACGATGGACGAGGGGTGGGCGGAGACGTAGGCTCGGCCAGGAGCTGCCTCTGGGGTCCAGGCCGGTTCCAGAACATAGAATTCCCTAAGACAATGTTTCTCAGATTCTCCTATGACTGCAGTGGCAAAGGAATCAGAGGCCCGGGGGGAGGGGATGACAAAGGAGCGCGAGGGGCCTTGGGGCTGATGGGCTGCACGGAACCACCCTGTTGGCAGAGATGACGTCACGAGGAAAAACTGACAGTGTGAAGCTCAGTACGCAGCTTACGTGCGCCAGTTACACCCCAGTACAGGGAAATTCCTGGAAGGCGAAGGAGAGACATAAGGCACAGAAGATGGATGTGAAGTCAGGTCAGGATGAACAGGCTGCGGTTCCTCAAGTCCTCCGTCCCCAGCAGCTCTGACGGGCCACGTGCAGCACTTCCAGTGCGCAGACATGAGCTGCAGTGCACTCACTGCTCGTGTGTCTGTGTCTCATCACGGTTTTGCACCCGCTGCACTAAATTCACACTGTCCGGGAGAACGTCACCCGTTACCCACCTTTTCTAACAGGTAAGGGTCAGTGGTCCTTAACCTACAGGCAGGCTGTTGGTCGGATCTGGCCGAGCTCCCGAAGGACACACGACTCCGAGGGAGACCTTCCCCATCGGCCACTTGCAGGACTGTCTCTGGGCTGCCTGCCCCTCCACCCCCGGAGCAGCTCCTCCAAATGAGGACTTGAGCCCACGCCTCTCTGTGTGTACCTTCTTATCATACAGGATTATGTGCTAAATGCGCAAAGCTAAAGAGCGAGAGCCTTCCAAGAAAGAGCAGATGAAATGTTTGAGGTTCACTGTCTAAAACAGTGGTCACTCTCTTTTACCACCGGCTGGGAGCGTTTCCGGAACGTCACGTGAGGCTGCTTCGGTCCCTCCTGAACGCGACCCCAGAGGAAGGTATCACAGCATCTCCGTGGGACTGCACTGCCCACCTGGCATCAGTCATGTGGGGATGAGCGACTACAGCCGTCCGTGTCTATTTTCGGGGGTATCCACACTGTTTGCAAACAGCTCCAAGACAACATCCAGAATAGTGGAACAGGGATGAAACGTGGCTCAAGACACTTCTCAGTTACCATCCGCCCCTATGGGACCCACAGAAGTCCTGCTACTTCCACACAAGACGCAATGTGGTCGAGGGCCTAGACCCATAAACTACATAATAATTCACCCCAGCCTTACAAGACCTCTCTCTTCCTGCAGATAACCTCCAAAGACTATCTAAAAAGACCACCTTGGGCTTCCCTGGTGGCGCAGTGGTTGAGAGTCCACTTGCCGATGCAGGAGACACGGGTTCGTGCCCCGGTCCAGGAAGATCCCACATGCCGCGGAGCGGCTGGGCCCGTGAACCATGGCCGATGAGCCTGCGCGTCTGGAGCCTGTGCTCCGCAGAGGCCACTGTGGGAGAGGCCGGCGTACTGCAAAAAAAAAAAAAAAAAAAAAAAGAAATGCCAGAACAACAGAGGCATTGAGCATTATAAAAACATGAGCAAGCTCTGCTGGGCTGTTAGAACGGAGCCTACAATCCAAGGGAGGGAAGGGTAAACACTTGTACATCTGTGATTACCTGCCAGTAGACATCAGGGACGCTGCAGCAAGAATGCCCACAATGACCTTCCTCTCGCTCCTGAACCTGCAATGTCTCAGGTGTCTAACACTCCAAGGTCATTTCTCTTTGCTGGAAAGTGTTAACATCTAATGGTCCAAGGTCATCTCTCTTTGCTGGAAAGTGTTAATAGAGCAGTAGGATCTTGTATTTTACGTCTTTATTTCATTAGACATTCAGCCCTTTGTTTTTCGTGCGTCATAAAGATGCTGTGTTTACTGGAAGAACTAAATCAATTCTTTCTCAAACACACACACAAAGTTGGGTACCTTGACATCGAAAATCTCATGAAGCATTTTACATTTCAAACTTTGAAACTTTAACTTACAGAAACTGCCTATTCTCTAATTTTGATTAAAGAGGGTAATATATATGAATCTGACACTATGTCCAACGTGTTATAAAAAGGTCAGTTCATGAGTCCCGTGTTAAAACTGTTAAGTCCTTGCAATCAACGAAAAAAACATGGTCCCAAGAAGAAAGGCACAGGTTCACCTTGTAATCTGTTTCTAAATAACTCATTTTTAAAAATAAATTTATTTATTTATTTATATTATATTTTGGGGTCTTTGTTGCAGTGCATGGGCTTCTCATTGCTGTGGTTTCACTTGTTGCGGAGCATGGGCTCTGGGCGCATGGGCTTCAGTAGCTGCAGCACACGGGCTCAGTAGTTGTGGCTCGTGGGCTCTAGAGCACAGGCTCAGTAGTTGTGGTGCACGGGCTTAGTTGCTCCCGGACCAGGGCTCGAACCCTTGTCCCCTGCATTGGCAGGTGGATTCTTAACCACTGCGCCACCAGGGAAGTCCCAACAACTCATTTTTAAAAAGACTCAAGTTTTTAACACTTTGGCTATTCCTCAAAAAGTTAAACACAGAATAACCATATAATCCAGCAATTCCACTCCTAAGTATATAGTCAAAAGAATTCAAAGCAGGGACTCAAACAGACACTTGCACACCCATGTTCACAGCAGCATTACTCACAAAAGCCAAAAAGTGGAAGCAACCCACGTGTCCAAAACAGGTAAACGGATAAGCAAAATGTGATCCATACATACAATGGAATGTAGTTCACTATAAAAGGAAGGAAATCCTGACACCTGCTACGACGTGACAAGCCTGGAGGACATTGTGCTCAGTGACATAAGCCAGACACTAAAAGACAGATCCTGTGGGACTCCACTTACACGAGTTCCCCAGAGTCATCAGATTCGTACAGACAGAAAGTAGGACAGAGCTCCCAGCGGCCAGAGGCAGGGGCACAGGAGTTAGCGTTTAACAGGGACAGGGTTTGTTTGGGATGACAAAGAGTTCTGGGGGGCTTCCCTGGTGGCACAGCGGTTGAGAGTCCACCTGCCGATGCAGGGGACGTGGGTTCGTGCCCCCGTCCGGGAAGATCCCACATGCCGCGGAGCGGCTGGGCCCATGAGCCATGGCCGCTGAGCCTGTGCTTCCAGAGCCTGTGCTCTGCAACGGGAGAGACCACAAAGTGAGAGGCCTGCGTACCGCAAAAAAAAAAAAAGTTCTGGAAATAGTGGTAATGGCTGCACACGTTTGGGGGTTTTTTTAGTTGTAGTATAGTTGACATATAACATTATTTTCGATTCAGGTTTACAATATAACGGTTTGACATTCGTCTACACTAAGAATTGACCTCCACAATAAAACTAGTTACCATCCATCACCATACAAAGTTACAAAATTTTCTTTCTTGTGATGAGGACTTTCAAGATCGACTCTCTTAGCAGCGTTCAAATACACAGAACACCATTATTAACTATAGTCACCATGCTGTGCATGACATCCCCCAGACTTACGTATTTCCTAAGTGCAAGTCTGTACCTTTTGACCCCCCTTCACCCATTTTGCCCAACCCCCCCCCCCCCTTCTGGCAATGACCAATCTGTTCTCTGTATCCGTGAGTTTCGTTTTGTTTGATGATTTTTTTTTGTTTTTTTTAGATTCCACATAAGTGACATCATTTGTCTTTCTGTGTGACTTATTTCACTTAGCATGACACCCTCCAGATCCATCCCTGTTGCTGCAAATGACATTATTTCATTCTTTTTTATGGCTGAGTAAAATTCCACTGCATACATACCACATCTTCTTTATCCATTCATCCGTCAATGGACACTTAGGTTGTTGGTGCCCTTTCTTCTCAGCTTAAAGAAGTCCCTTTAACATTTCCTACAAGCTCTTTCCTACTTCCTAAAGAAGTCCCTTTAACATTTCCTACAAGGTCATGACACCATCTAGATCCATCCTTGTTGCTGCAAATGACATTATTTCATTCTTTTTTATGGCTGAGTAATATTCCACCACATTCACACCACAACTTCTTTATCCATTCATCTGTCGATGGAGACTTAGGTTGTTGGTGCCCTTTTTTCTCAGCTTAAAGAAGTCCCTTTAACATTTCCTACAAGGTCAGTGTAGTGCTGATGAACTCCTTCAGCTCTTGCATCTGGAAAACTCTTTATCTCTCCCACAAATCCAAATGATAACCGAGCTGAGTAAAGAATTCTTGGTTGGAAGGTCTTTCCTTTCATCACTTCAAATACGTCAAGCCACTCCCTTCTGGCCTGTAAGGTTTCTGCTGAAAAAATCTGACGAACTTAACAGTTCTGAACTGTACACTTAAAAATGGTTAAATGGTAAATTTTACATTATGTATGTTTTAGCACCATAAAGAAAAAACAAAAGCAATTAGAAATGAGAAATAAACTGGGGAAAAAAAGGAGTCCAGTTTTCAAAGCGTTTTCACCTCCACCATTTCATTCTTCTTCTTCTCATTTTACAAATGAAAAACTGAGGTGCAAACACCAAATCAGGGCAAAGCACGGATCAGCTCCCCAGCCAGCAGGCTCTGCAGCCCGGTGCTTGCCCCCTCTCAGGACAGCCTTCTCAATCTTCTTACTCCCCCTCTCTCCACCAACCTTCAGCTGAACAATTTAATGATCACCCGGGGGTAAAAGCATTATTCATAAGACTAAGAGAAAAACCTGTGACCATCTGAAAAAGTAGGTATTTTACAGAGGATCGGCACATACAACACCTTGTGTGTCCAGCACCCATTTCCACATCTGGATACTTTAGGATGCTTTCAGCTGCAAGGAACAAAAACACCCAAGGTCAAACTGGTGTAAACGATGAGAAATTTATCACACATAATTGGGAGATCGGGGTTGGGAGAGACCCAGGCCCAGGACAGATCAGAAGCTCACAAATCCAGGTTCCTTCCATCCTCAGTTCTGACAGCTTCGTGCCAGATTTGTCTCAAGGCTGGTCCCTTCATGGTCGTAGGATGGCTGCCGGGGGGGAACGAGGACTACCATTTCATCATCTTAAGATTCATTACTACCAGTATTACAAAGGGCACTGAAAAAACAAAAACCCTGCGTTTTGTTATTAAGAGAAACACAGGGAATGGATGCTGCTAGGCAAGCAACAATGCCCACTCTGCAGTGTCTCAAACTTTTATAGGTCCATGAATCCCCCAAGGATCTCATTCAGCGGGTCACAGGTGATGCTGAGGTTGCTGCCCCCCCTCCCCCAGCACCTGACAGCCTCATCCTGTATCTGTCAGGCTGGCTGCCGGGGGGGGGGGGCTTGGGAGCTCACCACACAGCTCTCTCTCAGCTGTACAAAACACTCAATGGTGACAAATCAACCATAAACTCCAGCCCTAACACAGACACTGCGGCCGCCTGGAGTGAAAGACATCAACACCATATCAACCCAGCACCCCCTGGAGTCTGTGGCTTGGAAACATTTCTTAGTGAGAACTGTTCCTTCGAATACTGTTTACTGTATGAACTAGTCCCTCCCAAGGTTCAGGCTGCTGAAGGGCCCCCCACCTGCTCTGGCATCCTGCTGCACCTCTACTCGGTCCCAGGCTGCAGACTTTGCTCTCCTGTCTCTCTGGATCTCTCTCTTTAACATACAGGAAAATCCTTCAAAAGGATTTTCAGTCTCAGCTGTGTCTACAGACCCCCACTGGGCACCTGGTGCTCAGATTAACAGCACCTGAATCACCTTTGTTTTTAAAAGGATGGACCACAACCAGGCAGAAAACATTTGTTTTCCCTGATCCACCCCTGTTTCTAGTAATGACGCCTCAGTTCTCCTTCTGTGAGACCGAGTGAGGAAGCCCTGCTCCCCCGGGTGGACACCCACCCACTGAGGCCAGGCCGACCCGCTGCTCCCGACACCGGGATCCTGAGCCCAATGACACAGAGGGTAAAAAAGCCGGAAAGGACTCATCCCAAGAAAGGCAATCTGAAGACAGGGTGACTAATACCCCGGTTCTTTCCGAGACACGAATAATCAGTTTTCCTCTTATCTACAATTTCACAGCCTTTCCAATAACCCCTTTCTTGACTTAGGTTAGCCAGAGCTGCTTTCTGTTGCCTGTAACCGAAGGAGCCCAGTGGACAGACAGAATGACTACGGAGAACCACGCACTTCCCTGCACAGCAGGACGGGTCACTCAGCTTCAGAGACGACCCAGAGCCCTTCACCTGACAAGGGGACGGGGTCCATCAGCACATGTACTCTGTGCCCCTTTGCAAACATGGAGCGATTCCTTCTGTATTTTATGGCCAACAAAGAGGGCACTTCAGACATCAACGAACGGTACTTTCCCAAAGGAAAGCCCCAAACTGGAAGGGTCCACACTGCACGGCTGACACGGCTGTAAACAAGGCACAAGTCCTGCCACAAGGGCTCACCTCACACACTCTAGAAACAGAACTATCTTCCTCAAACGTGCAAAGGAAAATGACCAGAGAAAGAAACAAGCCACAGAAAAAGATACCCGGGTTCCCGAGGCCAGAGACGCACCATTCCCAAGAACCATAACAAGAAGAACGCACCAGGAGCTGTGAATTCATGGTCAGTGGACATAACGGGCGTTGATCACATCCCAACTCACCGCACGAGGCCAGTGCTACCTTGACACCCAAAACCAGACACAAAATGAGAAAACTATAGAACACAGCGATTATGAACTCAGACTCAAAAATCCTCAAAAAAAAAAAACACCCCAAAACAAAAAAAAGAAAACTTAAGGAAACCTAAAAAATAAAACACTGCAAACATCTAAAAAGGATTTTACACCGTGATCAAGTGGAATTTACCCTAGGAATGCAAGTTTGGTTTAATATCCAAAAATCAATCAATGTAATATACCATATTTACAGCCTAAAGGACAAAAACCAAAATCCCCGATTCTCTCAACAGGCGTAGAAAAAGGATTTCAGCAGCCTTTCATGATAAAAAACACTCCAAAAACTAGGAATAAAAGAGATAAACTTAATGGTCAAAAGATGAATGCTTTCTCCAAAAGATCAGAAACAAGACAAGGAAGCCACTTCTAGTCATCCTTGTACTGGTGGGTCTACGCATACGATGGATTATTACTGAGCCTTAAAAAGGAAAGAAATTCTGACACAGGCTACAAAATGGATGAACCTTGAGGACACTGTGCCGAGTGAAATAAGCCAGACACAAAGGGACAAATCCTGTGTGATATCCACTGAGACAGAAAGTAGATGGTGGGGCAGGGGCTGGGGGAGGGGACGGGGAGCTGGCGTTTAGTGGGGACAGAGGTTCAGTTTTACAAGGTGAAAGCTCTGGAGGCGGATGGTGGGGACGGTTGCACATTATGACTGTATTTAATACCACTGAATGGTGCTCTCAAAGCTGGTTAATCTTACACTCCAGGTGGATAGTGTCAGAATTGAATTAAAATGTAGGACAAACTGTAGTATAGATAATGCTGCCAGAATCTTTTCACATCAAATTCTCTTCACATTTACAATTACTTTCTTGGGTTTGATTTACAGAAGTGGGTATTCTGGATTACAAGTTATAAACCATTTCAGACTTGATACATACTGCCAGATTATTTTCCTAACAAATCTTACAAATATACCCTCATGCCAGCGATATAAGATAATTATGTTTTTAATAAGCTCTGCTAATATTGTAGGCAACTGATAACGTCTATTTTATTTCTTTGATGAATCACTAATCACGCTGGAACACTTTCTGTACTTTTGTACATTAATTATATTTCCTCTTTTGTTTCTATTTTGTTATAGTATCTCTGTTCATGTTCTTTTCCCTACACATGTACTAGGGTTTTCATATTCTGATCAACGCATAATACTAATATTTTCTATGTTGCTTTTGTTGCAAGTGTTTTTCCCAGTCTGTTTTTTGTTTTTAATTTTCAGAAATTTAATTTATTCTTATTCAAATGTCTTTCCTTTTGTAATTTGTTCCTAAAACTTCTGAATTTAAAAAGTACTTCTCATTCTAGGACTTTCCTGGTTAGAGTCCACCTGCTGGAGCTTCCCTGGTGGAGCAGTGGTTAAGAGTCCGCCTGCCAATGCAGGAGACACAGGTTCGAGCCCTGGTCCGGGAAGATCCCACATGCCGTGGAGCAACTAAGCCCGTGCGCCACAACTACTGAGCCTACGCTCTAGAGCCCGCATGCCACAACTACTGAAGCCCGCACACCTAGAGCCCATGCTCCACAACAAGAGAAGCCACTGCAATGAGAAGCCCGCGCACCGCAATGAAGAGCAGACCCCGCTCTCCTCAATTAGAAAAAAGCCCACGCGTAGCAACGAAGACCCAAGGCAGCCAAAAATAAATTAATTTTAAAAAATTAAAAAGTACTTCTCATTCTGAAAAAGTTAATAAACATTTCTATTTTATTTTAGCATTCATCTGGCTGAATTTTATAAGTAACTATTAAATATTATCCATCAGGAATTTCTTCTGATGTAATATAAGGCTATAAAGCTATAAACTGGTTTTCCCCCCCTAACTGCTAACAAATGATCTCACCATTTGTGGGACACTAATTGAATAATTTGCCTATTTCCCCCTGAAAAACTTGTTATCACAGAGCCTGTGTGATGACCTATGATGTGTAAACAGCCAACACGGCTCATGTCCCCCCCTCACACCACATTCTTCCCTGCAGTAACCAGCTGTTATTCTTGCCCCTTTATTCCTCCAAAGAAAGAAACGTCGGGATAATTCTATCAATTTTACCAGAAGATGCCCACCTGGAATTCTGATTAATGGTATTGAAGCTATATATTAATATGGCAAACTGAAGAAGTTCACAAGAAAAAATGTTCATGTGTGATCCAGAAGATTTCACCCATGCACCTGGAAGCCTCACTGGGGCAGAACAGCATCTTCCCATGTCCGAGAACTGTTCCTGCACTAATCCCGAGGGAGAGAAGAAATACTGAAATACTGCACAGAATTACTGAAATTACATGGAGTTGAAATGAGCCTTCAAATCTATTTTAATGCTTACTGAGGGCATCTTTATTAGCATTTACTCACGTGTTATTATACGGCAACATTTAAAGAGCTCTACCTCACTAAGCCAAACCCCATACACACCAAATAAAACATATGACACCACTACTTATTTATTTGACAAGCACGTACTGAGTGCCTCCTGTGTGCTCTGCATCGTCACTTGGGCGTGGGATACACAGGTATCCCAGAAAGTATGAGCAGCTTTTTGTGGGACGATGTCGCATTCTTACAACTTCAGCCCTTTAATCAAAATTTATCTAACAAATCCAACCTCAAATTTCGACTTTCATCCCATTTGTCTAGCTAATCTCTAGCAATGCTTCCTCCTGGGAGGCATGATTAACCAAGACTGCACAAAACAAAGCTTCATTTCTAAAAAGTTCCCAAGCCCTGTATCCTTGGCTTTCCCATCACCCACTTAATCTGTCTGCTGCAGCCTTCACGTTCCAGAAACTATCACCACAACTTCCTTCATAGAAAGCATCTAAATGACCAAACGTATTATCAGAAAGCGATGTGGGAGTTTCTTTATAAAAATCAAAAGGGCTCAAGCTGGGAAAACGCTTCTTTTTAAGTCTGGTCTCACGGTCCTCAAATGACCTTTGTGGGAAAAAACAGACCTCTAAAATTTTGAGGAATTGCTGGGACTTTTTTGTCTTTTGTCAGATTCAATAGACAGCTATATAATAAAATTAAGCACCACTTTCTAAACTTCACCGATGTCCTTTGTCATCACCAGTAACACTAGAGAGGGGAAAGCACCTGACAAAGGCTGGAAAGCCCAGGTCTAACATAGGGAAGCAACAATCACGTAGCTTACATAGCATAAGTACCCACGCTAACACGTTCTGTTAAAAGCATGGGGAAACTGCCTTAAACAGACAACTGCAGATGCCTCCTGCTTTGTGCAAACCTGGCAAATGCCCAAGAGACAAAAAGTGCTCTCACGTCCTGATGCGAGTAAGCCAGCATTAAAAAAACCACCATTAAATTATCTCAGACATTAGCTTGGCACCCACTTCAAAGTTACATCATTGTGATTCTGGTCTGTCTTATAACACAGACAACCTAGCGTCCTTTACATATATCTTAAAAATTTTTTAAACATATTTTTCTCATCCTCCTCAATCATGTAAATATACTCAATCACCTGAAACCAGCTAAGTGCTAACAGAACTTTCCAGATTCTAGTAGGAGCTTCAGCTCCTACTACCTTAAACTCATTTTTTAAAAAAATTTATTTATTTTTGGCTGCGTTGGGTCTTCGTTGCTGCGCGCGGGCTTTCTCTAGTTGCGGCGAGCGGGAGCTACTCTTTGTTGCAATGCGCGGCCTTTTCAGTGCAGTGGCTTCTCTTGTTGTGGAGCACGGGCTCTAGGCGCGCAGGCTTCAGTAGTTGTGGCACGGGGGTCAGTAGCTGTGGCTCACAGGCTCTAGAGCTCAGACTCAGTTGTTGTGGTGCACGGGCTTAGTTGCTCTGCGACATGTGGGATCTTCCCGGACCAGGACTTGAACCCGTGTCCCCTGCATTGGCAGGCGGACTCCTAACCACTGCGCCATCAGGGAAGTCCCTTAGGCTCATTTTTGAAAACAGAAAACTAGTCTCAGCCATGTTCCCTGTAAAGCCAAGGATCCCTGGCTTTTACAAAAACATCACTACCCACACTCCAAAAACGAAGGCTGCTCGTTTGGTGGATGAATTACTCCACCTCAAGATTCTAATGAAGACTACGCTCTCATCCCTGACACATGCCTCACGGTGACAAAATCTACACTGTGCTCCACAGAAAGAACAGTTCTGACAGCAATCCGTTAGGACCCAAGGGAACTGGGGTATTCTAATGTGGGCAATGACCTTAAACTCTGATGTTCTGGACACCATTTCACCACACACTCTCCGAATTTGAAAATTTGAAAGTAGTGAACGAATATTTCTTTTGTTGTAAGATTTCCCATTAGAATAGCAGAAAGAGGCATTCAGCTCAAGCCCGAGGAGTCAGGCTCAATCTTAACCTGTATTCAAGCCTCTGAAGAATAAATCCAAGCTGGAAGCAAGGCATAAGCCAGACGCCAGAGGTCCCTTCTTTAATTATGTGCTCATTACTGATTAGCAGGGGTCGTTTTTACGTTTCTGCATCTGCCTCTGTGAGCCCAGGACTGACGGCACGACTGCCCTTGAGGGCGTCCAGGCACTCGAGGCCGTGGCTGGTGATCCCCCCATCACGTTCCAAGGATTCGAGAGAGGCGTCCTCGACTGACGTCACCACGTCCCGCCCCACCCCAGCTGTCCTCCGGTGGAGACGGCAGGACGCCGGCAATTCCCACAGAAGCCCCGCCCGCAGTGCCACCGCCTGGACGGGGACCTGGCCGGGGTCAACCTCCTGGGCAGGCTGGGGGGCTCATGAGCTCCTGGAGGAGCCCCGCCCCCACCGAGGGAGGGCGCACAGCTCAGAGCACGGGTCTCGGCCCCAACCGAGCCCTCGTGGAATGGGAGCACCACAACCACGTGCTCAACCACGTGCTCGTCCGCGTGCAGGGCTCCCGTCCAGCACGAGGCTCAGGGCGTGAGTGTGGGGCAGCAGCAGACGCGGAGGGGCCTGGACCGAGTCACCTGACAGCGTGCATCATCCGTCACCTGGTTCCACCGGGTTACCAAGTAGTCACGGAGGAAGAGGAAGCTTCCCTTCTCAGAAGTGCGGCAGCTAAGACAGGAAATGCCTTCAACTGCAGCATCACGACGTCCGCCGAACCCGAAGGAGTTAACCATCTAGGTGGGAAGTCCGCAAAACGCGGCCCCCAGGCCTGTGAGCTCAGAGTGGTCACGTGTTCACCCGTGTTCAGGAAACCTCCTCTCCTCCCTCTTTCCGGACAACCAGCAAGGAGGGTGCGTGACGTGCGGGGCCCCGTTTGTCTGGATGTGTCACACGTGGAAACTGGTCTAACTCCGTGACCAGCACTATTCCCTTCACTCCGCACCCGAGGCAGAGGCAAGCCGGGCCACCCCCAGCGGGTAAACGCGAAGCTGGGGTCTGAGCACAGGCTCTTTCCCATGGTAACATCTGATCGCACAGCTCTTTTCATCCCGGTAACGTGGAGCTGGCAGGGGTACGGGAGCGCCAACGGGCCGGTGCTCCAGCTGGAAAAACCAACATCCCTGGAATCAAGTCACCAGAATTCAAGCTCCAGCTCCTTCCTGGGTCAGCTTCCTACCCTGAGCGCATCTTTCAAATTCCCAAATCTCCGATTCTTCATGCGAAAGCAAGGATGTTCATATTTATTCTTATTGGTCATTCACCTACTTACTGAGCATCTAAGAGGCGCCAGGCATTGTCGCTAGATCCTGGGACACGGGCTGAACGGAGAGAAACCACCTCTGAAGGGAGTGGGGTGTAGGGTGGAGCTCTGGGGAATCACCCCTCACAAGTGAGGTGGCAGGTTTTATACCATTAGGGTCATGGTGCACGGGGCCAGCAGGGGAGCTGGGGAGGAAGGAGGGGGAACAACAGGGCTGGACTGCCAAGGCAGCATGGAAAAGATGACTCCAGAAACGAGCCCAGAGGACGGAACACCTCACAAGGCACAAAACGCTGGGAAACAGGGTATGTAAAAACCTGAAGACACAAAAGAAAAAGGTGTGTCCTAACTTCAAACAGTTCTCAGAACACATTTCTCCTAGGGAACTGGGGGAAGGAGGGGGCGGATGAATCACAAATGGGGCTGGAAAGGTAGGGACTGGGGGACGAGGCAAAAGGTTTCATAAACCCCAAAGCTCTGCACACACAGACGAAGTTCAGGACAATCGTTACTAAGGCCCAAGTCATCACCAACGGTCAACATTCCCGTGACGTGAGGCTAGCGCACACACAGCCCGGACAAGCTCAGACACAGGCTCCAAGACCCGTCCTGAGCTCTACTCCAGAGGCACCGAGGGGCTTCACACCCTTTCCATGCAAAATTTCAAATCCAAACAACTGCAGTTCTCAGCCAGACAGTCTGCATCTGGAGAAGCCAGCCTGTGTTTCTAACAGAAGCTTAGAGGCAGCTGAGATCTGCAGGGTCCTTATAAAGACCTTTCAGTCCCCCACTTCTGGAGATGTAAGAGTCCAACACCAAAAACACTGTGCCGCTTCCCTCTAACCTCCAGAGTCTTTGATGAAAACCTATTGTCTTTCCAATTTCTTCCCATAAACAAATGGTGTCAGTTTGCTCTGGCTGCTTTCAAGGTTGGTTTTTGTTGTTGTTGCTTTAATAGTTATCTCTTTATTTATTTGGCTACACCGGGTCTTAGTTGCAGAACGCGAGATCTTTAGCTGTGGCATGTGAACTCTTAGTTGTGGCATATGGGATCTAGTTCCCTGACCACGGATTGAACTCAGGTCCCCTGCACTGGGAGCGCAGACTCTTAGCCACTGGACCACCAGGGAAGTCCCTTTCAAGGTTTTGGTTTTTTTTTAATGTCTTTAGTTTTTAGGAGCTTAATTATGATAAGTCTTGGCCTGAATTTTCTTGGGTTTATCCTATTTGTGGCGTGTGCAGCCTCTTGAATCTGTAGGTTTACATTTCTTGCCAACTTGGGGAAATCTTTAGCCATTATTTCCTCTGGGCCTTTTCCACCCCACGCGCTTCCTCCTCTGCTTTCAGAATTCCAAGGTCCCACAGGTCCCCAAGGCTTTGCTCTGTTCCCCAGTCTATCTTCTCTGCCGTGAGTGCGGGTGAGGTCACAGTTGTTTCTGGGTGTTTGGTTGAAGTCGAGCATTTACCGTTTAAACATTTTTCTTCTTGTTAGACTGTCTTTCCTGGTCCCACAGAGAACAGTCTTCGTTGTGACATGTTTTTGGTCTGTACCTGCTGGCATTTCTAGACGGCCAGAGTCTGGGATAAAATGGGGATATGAGTGTAAAAAGAAAACCCAGACAACTCATCACCCCATTGTTCATCAGGCCCCATGGTCCCTGCCAGCTTGCCTTCTTCTCTCCACATTGCAGAACTTTTTTTTTTGGCCGCGTCATGCAGCTTGTGGGATCTTAGTTCCCCGACCAGGGATCAAACCCAGGCCCACGGCATTGAAAGCACCGAGTCTTAACCACTGGACTGCCAGGAAATTCCCCACACTTCACAGTCTTACGCTTGTTTTATACATAATGTCCAGCGTTTATTGTGCTTAGTGGGAGGAATAGGAAAATGTCCACCTGATCCATACTTCCCAGGTTCTTAACAGTTTGAATGCTGGGAAAAAATCTAAAGGTTAATACTTTGCGACATGTGAAAATTCTATGAAATTCAGATTTCAGTGTCTGTAGTTAAAAGGTCACTGGAAAGCAGCTGTGCCCATTTACTTACATGCTGTCTACAGCAGCTTTCACGCTACAACAGCACAGCTGAGCCGAGGTGACAGTATCTACCACGTGGCCCTTTAGAGAAAAGGTCTGATGGAGGGCCCTGACCATCCACAGCTGCCAACATCATCACCTCCTGACGGGAGGACCCACCGCCTTCCCTCACGCAGTCACGGGTGTGGGAGCCCACTCAGGCTTCTGGGCCGCAGCTTCCAAGAAGACGTGCAGGTCGAGGCCACGTTCACACCAACACTAAGACGGCAACTGCCTCTCACTCTCCTCTCACGGGTCACTGTGCAGTCTTCCAGAAGCTACGTGACGTGAAGTATTACAAAAGAATGAAAGCCAGCTGTCTTCCATTAAGACATTGACGAGATCTGCCCAAAAAGTATTTTTAAAGCCACTCTTCTCTATACGTCTAAAGTATTTTAAAGCCACTCCACTCTTCACTATTTTGTTTCTTTGGAAAATAATCACAAAATATTTATGTTAACATACAAAAGGTTGATTAAATTTCAAATACAGCAAATATCAAGAAGCTCTTCAGGGTCCTCAATAATTTTTAAGAGTGGAAAGTGGTCCTGAGACCAAGAAGTTTGAGAACTGCTTCTTTAGATCCAACAATCAATTTATACACTTTATAGGGAACAAATAAGTTAAACTGTGCCCAGAGGATGCGACCTGCCAAATCCAGACTGTAGGAAATTCTTCAAGACAAGGAACCCGTTTCTTCAACAAAAAAAATCCCAAGAACAGGAAGGGGGAAAAAAAAGATGGAAGGGGTACCTATATGTTAAAAGAAACTGAAAGACTTATCAAGCTCTCAAAAGGTATGAACCTTATTTAGATCCCAATTCAGAAAAAACTATAAAGTGAATGTTTGAGATAAAACAAAAATTGAACACTAACTGGGTAGTTGATGATATACAGGAAATAGTACTAATCTTTTTCAGGTGGGATAATGATGTTGTAGTTATGTTTAAAAATCTTTTCTAGAAGAGTCCTTACCATCTTAGGATACCTATTAAAATCTCTAGGGACTTCCCTGGCGGTCCAGTGGTTAAGAATCCTTGCTTCTACTGCTGGGGGTGCGGGTTTGATCCCCGGTCGGGGAACTAAGATCCCACATGCTGCGAGGCCAAAAAAATAAAATAAAATAAATAAAATCTCTAGGATACGACACAGGGCAGAGCAGAGGGACAGGACTGGGCCTCGGTCACAGGTGAGGTCATGCCAGGCAGTGAGGACTAAAGCTAAGGTAGGACATGGGGACACATTATTCTACTTTTTGTGTTTATGTCTGAACTCTCCATTAAAAAAAGTTTAGGGGCTTCCCTGGTGGTCCAGTGGTTAAGACTCCTCGCTGCCACTGCAGAGGGCACTGGTTCGATCCCTGGTCCGGGAACTAAGATCCCGCATGCTGCCCAGCGCAGCCAAAAAACTGAAAAATTTTTTAAAATTAAAAATAAAACAAGTTTAAAAGTACAGACTTCATGACATTCTTCCCCAGAAGCAGGGGATGAGGCTGGCCCATCTGCACTGGCAGGACCCCCGTGCGGGGAGGTCTGCAGCCCACGTTTCGGGAGCAGCTCTACCCGGTTCCTGACTCTCCCCCATGACGTGCCAAGTAAACCGGGCTCCCGGTTGAAGGCTGGCATGTCCCTACCTCCTGAGGGGCTCAAGAGACACTGCCTGGGGCCCATGTCTTACATTAATGACAGCAAAGCTATAATAACTGGTGACAAATGATCAGTTCCTCCTTTAATTTCGCAAAGACTTTTTTAACTTCTCCTCTGGTACCTGGACACAAATAACCCCCATACAAGACAGACAACGAGCTCCACACTGCATCGTGACTACACACACCCCGGCTGACAGCCCCGGACAGTGCGCAGGACAGACCTGCACTGAACTGGAACATCGGTCCCCAGATTTGTCAAGGTCGCCACCACGTGCGCGGCACAGCCAGGAGCTCAAAATGAAAACAAACACACACACATGTACACACACACACACAAAGACACCAAATTTAAGTGAAGAACGTGATCTCACCTGATACATTCTCTGCTGGGGCTCCAGAGTGAGATTGGGACCCTCCAAGTTCAGAAAGAAGGACCGTCCGGCAGTGAGATGATGTAGCTCCCTCGCGGCTGCCATGCTCGGGGAGCAACTATTAACCACACAAAGAGGACACCTTGAAAGCGAGGAGAAGTGGGAGCCACAGCCTCGCCTGAACGGGAGGGGCCACGGGGAAGAGACCTGGGGAGGGGCCACGGGGAGGGGGCACAGCTCAGCATCAACCTCGGCTCATCTCACCCTGTCCCTGTGACGCGGGGACTTCCCAACCTCCTGTGCTGTTTCCTCATCTGTAAAATGGGCATAAAAATCCTGCCTCAAAGTGCAGCCGTGTCAGATTTGTGAAACAGATGTTTAACTCCTTTAAAGTACTTGTGTCATCGTAGGTCATTAATAAAAGATGGTTATTACTAAGAAAGTTTCCAAAAGAGCAGCCTAGCCATGAAATGAAATAATCTAAACAGGGATGACATCATTTGAACTTCTTCCCAGTGGTCCGTGGATGCTGGGTCTCTGCCTGCAGAGTTAAGTTAAACCACATGTGAAGGCCATCTCGTCTTACCCCAAGTTCTGTGAGTTTATTCAAGCACTGTCACAGACACTCAGAAGAGCTGGCTCTGGACTCTTCAATTCACTAATGAATGAAGGAATAAAAGGAGAAATAAAGCTCATTTAAATCCCGTTTGTTTCTTTCTTGGACGTCTAACAAACATGATGCAGATGTTCCTTTACTTTCAGAGCCTACAATTTGGCAGAAAAGATTAGATATCTATACGAGTAACTATAACATAAAACAGAAGTTGATAACTACCCGAAAAGAAGCCAAAGTGCTTTGGGAGGAAAGACACAAGCTCTGAGCCCTGAGCCCCCAGCACACAACCTCAGTCCACATTGCAGGAACTCAGTATCCAGGGGCCAGAGGCAATCCTGCCCCGACTGCAGACAAGACACAGGAGAGGAAGGTTTTCCAGCCCAAGAGAGCCGCGTGGACAGAGGCCCTGTGATGGGAGAGCACCGGATGTTTTCAGAACCAAGGGGCCTGTGACAGGCCGGAAGGCGACAAACAGCCTGAACTCCAGGCGCGGCAGTTTGGCCCTTATTTGACAGGCAATCGGGAGTCTTCTCAACATTCTGAAAAGAGGGGGGACATGACCAACATGATGCTTTAGGCGAATCTGGAACCGACATGAATGACAACAAACTGAAAGATTCTCATGAGCTGGGACCACGTCCCACTCGCCTGGGAATCTCTGCAGCCACACCCACCTGGCACCTGAGAACCACATGCCGCATCCACCACGTCGAGAAGGAGAAGGACCCACCAAGGCCCAGTTCCACCACCAGCTGTGCCCACACGCTCCCCCAGGCGGGCCCTGTGCTGCCTGGCAACGCGCCCGGCCTCAGGAGTCGAAACAGACACACGACACGAGGACTCCCACTCTCCCCGTGAGAATTACCTCATGGCCTGTCTGTGCGGATGGTCAGACTTGTTCCCTAACAGGTGCACCAGCAGAGGAGCCCGCCAGCAGGAAGGCCTCTCGGGCTGGCCCTGTGGGGACAGCGCACGGGGTGGAGAGGAGACCCAGGCCTCCGGGGACGAAGAACCACCGTCACTAGCACGAGGGCCTCAGAACCCCAAGTCCCCAAGGATGCGCTTCACAAAAGGAATCCACTTCAAAGAGGATGACATCCATGACCTTTGTGATACACTAGCTCTGCGGCAACATCTGATACTTCATCCAGACGTTTCCAGAATTACCATGTTCATGGGGCTCAGATACATCAGACAAGGTCTCACCTGGGCGTCTGCAGCCTATGGGGATGTCCCAGGGTCAGGACCGCAGGTAAAACTGGGGAAATCCCAGTGAGATCGAGGGACTGCATGACCGTCGATACTGTGGCTTGGATCGCGCACCACCATTTTGCAAAATGCTATCAATGGGGAAACGGGGTAAAGGATACACTGGATCTTTCTGAATTCTTTCTTACTGCTGCATGGGGCCCTATGTGACCTCAGGTGAGCTACGTCGCTCCTGCGCGTCCCAGCCCAAGCTCACCCTCCACCCTCCGCGCCCCTCCCCTCCCATGGGATGCACTGGCCACGGCCAGCTGTGTCTGCACCTTCCAACCCGCACACAGAATGTCACTGTGGACTCATCAAGGCAAAAAGTATGCTCCGACGTGAAAAGGATGCAGGAACGTGACCCCCTCTCCCGTGAGCTCCTGCATGCAAACGTCTGATGAGGTGAAACGAGAGATGAGCGGTCGTCGCACAAGGGGTAAAACCACAGCTGCTGGAGGGTCCACGGAACGTGGCAATGGGCACCCCAGCTCTCGCTTCTCTAGTATCTTAAAATTAAAGTTTTTGGAAGACAACCTGGCCACGGGTCAGCGTGTAATGTAGATGACATTTCTGTAGGCAGGAAACCACAGCTTAAGGCACAATTAACGAGAAATGTAAAATCGACCAGCAGTTTGAGATGCTTTTCCTTCTATTTAAGGGCAGCCCTAGTTGAGAACGTGACCTACGCTGAGGTTTATTTACATGATCTTCTGAGGAACAGACACAAGATTACTGAAAACAGAGGCTCCTGGGGTAAAGCTCTGTGCTTCCATCACCGGCCTGGATCTGCCTTCCCCACTGCAGGCCCCCGGACGCTGAGGAGGGCAGGAAGGTCCCCTCGGGGAGGAAAGGGAAGGCCACGCACTGCACCCACACCCAGCAGGAGAAAGAGCGTCCAGGAGTGGTTCAGGGTCACCCCAAAGGCAAGGGGGGCAATGAACAGTCAAGACAGCGGTCCTGACAGCCCTAGGCCTGCAGGGCACACGGAAACCAGAACCGAGGCACCTTTCCCGCTACCAAGTCTTCATCAGTTTCCTTAAACTAAGTGCTCGATCTCCTCAGCGCACAAACAGGCAGAGCACTGAAGACCTACGAAGACCCTCGCTGCCAGGACACCACCCTCTTCATAACACGCTGGCATCGTGCCCGGAAAAATCCTTCAGGGCAAAAGCTGCTTTTCCCCTAGTGGTTCTTCAAGTCCCACTAAAACCCCCTCCAACTAGAAAGCACTCAGTACAACAAGCATGTGCCACACGTTTCTAGGAAAACTCTTTGTGGATTTCCCTTTTTAAATCCTCCAAATACCTGCGTGGCCCTCACGATTTCAGGTTATGTTAACAGTGGTTCTCAAAGCGTGGCCTCGAAACCCCGGAGGTCCCCAGACCTTCTCAAGAAGCCGGGGATGAAAAGCGTTTTCATAATAATGCTCAGAAGCTCCGGGAAGACGCTGGGCCCTCCGCGCGGTGGAGGCATTTTACTGATGGTGCAAAGGCAGCCGTGGGCCCAATGCCAGCCCCCAGCACCAATCAAGGCAGGGGCAGCGGTGATGGGACCCAGCGCCTCAGCCCCAGGCACCTGCAGGGAAAGAACACCCCTTTCCCTTCTCGGTGTCCCCGATGAAAGCGGTGTTGCCCCAGCCACTCTGGGAAAGTCCACGCTCCTGAGAAAGCTAAACAAGGAATCACCATGCACCCGGCCACTGCTCTCTTGCACAATTATTCCAGAGAAAGGGACGCTTATGGTGACACCAAAAACCTGTCCACAAACGTCCATATGTCCTTATTATTAATAGCCAAAACCGGAAACAGCCCAAATGTCCTTCATTTGTTCCTCATTTGACAGTTAAGCCGTCCTATATACACCCACCCTGAGGAGAAACTACAATACACACAACAGCCTGGACGAGTCTCCAGGGAATTAAGCTGACTTGTTTAAAACGCAATCCCAAAAGGTTAAGAACGGTATGATTCCACTCATACAGTATTTCTGAAATAACAAAATTTTAGAGATGCTGAATGGATGCGTGGTTTAAACCGCAGGCATTGGAGAACACGGAGGAAAATGGCATAGGAGGGACCCTTGGGGTGAGGGCACTAACTGTCCTCTATCTGGACCTCGGTGGATACACACACCCACACTCGTGATAAAATTACACAACACACACACGACTACAGGTAAAACTGGGGAAATCTGAATAAGATTAATGGACTGTATGACTATCAGTACTGTGGCTGAGACTGTGCACTACAGTTTTGCAAAATGTTATCAATGGGGGAAACTGGGTAAAGGATACACTGGATCTTTCTATACTATTTCTTACAACTGCATGTGAATCTACAATTCTCTCAATAAAAGTTTCTAATAAAAAACGTACACCCATGTTCATAGCAGCGCTATTCACAATAGCCAAAAGGTGGAAACAACCCAAATGTCCATTGAAGGATGAACGAATAAACAAATGAATGGTATAAACATACAATGGAATATTATTCAGCCTTAAAAAGAAAGGAAATCCTAACACAGGCTACAAAATGGATGAACCCTGAGGACACTATATTGAGTGAAATAAGCCAGTCACAAAAAGACAAAGACTGGATGATTCTACTTATATGAGGAGCCTGGAATAGTCTAAATCAGAGACAGAAAATACAACAGGGGAGACCAGGGGCTGGAGGGACAGGGGAATGGGAAGCTGTTTAATGGACAGAGTTTCAGTTTCGCAAGAAAAAACAGTTCTGGAGATGGACAGATGCCAGCGATGGCCACACAACATTATGAATGTGCTTAATACCACACAAAAGAGCAAGGGATTGCGAAGGGAAAATTCAGGATGGGAATGGGATGGGATCAGGAGACGATCAAGGCTCTTAAAAGGAAAGGGTTATACTCTTTTTTTTTTTTTTTTGGTTCTACTCTTAATTCATATTGTATACACTGTATTGTCATCCTTTATACCTTACATATATTTTAAATTTTGTATTGATTGAATTTTCAATAAATTTTTTTAAAACAAAAAAAATGTCCTTGATGAAGCAATACAAATTACTGTTATTAAATCTCGAACTTTGACCCTGTATTCTGTTTCTTGTGATGAACAAAGCACTTGGGCTGCATACCACAGTAAGACGATTGTCTGCAGGGAAAGCACGAGTGTGATCCAGTGCCGGCTGAATTAGATGCTTTTTTTCATGGTCTACCATTTTTACCAGAAAGAATAACAAACTATGGTTTTTAGACTTGCACTTGGCAGACATTTCTTGAAACTAAACAAAGTGAGTCTGTTACTCTGAAGAAAACAATTGACAAGAGTTTCCTATCAATAATAAAAATCAAGCTTTCAACTGAAAATTAGAATGTTGGAAAACTTGTATCCACCACCTGGAGTTCGACAGCTTCTCAAACTTAGAGAGTTTCTAAGGAGATCAGCCGTGATATTAAGAAATGTTATTTAGTGATGCTGTATAAAGAGATGTGTCAACACTTGGAAGGGCTGCCTAACTCAGTGAATCAACATTTTCCAAATGAGGGTGATGTTACAACGGGGCACAAGCCCCTTCCAACTTCAGGGCAGACGGTGAATTTTAATGTCATGGAGAGTGAAAACCTCCTTGTAAGGCTTCAGACTCCACATCAAACTAATCTTTAAGAAACATTAAGCTTGTCTAGTTTTGGAGTAATAACGAAAAATACCGCAACTACGTGAAAAGCTATTAAAGTACTACTGATCCCTTTTCCAACCACACGTCTGGTTAGGAGCAGATTTTCTTCAGACTTCAACCCAAACGGACCGCAATGGACTGAAAGCAGAGCAGGCAGGAAAATGCAGACATTTAGGAGATATGCAAAATGTAAGAGCAGGGCTCTCATCACACTAATTTTTTGTTTAGGAAAATGCTATTTTCATAAAGCATGCGTTATGTATGTTGAGATCACAGACTTATTTTACGTTTAATGAATGAGTCAATGTCCTTTAAAGTCTCAGTTTCATTTCTAATTCGGTAAATCTCGAGCCCTGAGACGTCCCCGCCCTCACGGACGCCTCTCGCAACCCGAGCCGGGCTGCGAGCGCCGGGCATGGGGAGCGCCGGGCCGGGACGCGGTCCACTCGGGCCGCCGGCTCTGCAGGCCCGTCCGTCAGCGCATGGGGAGGGGCCGGCAGCGCCGCCGACGTGGCTCCGGCTCCGGCTGCGGGTTCACGGCCGCCACGGCCTTACCTGTTGGTCATTCCTGCCGCCACGCCCAGCATCTCCGGCGGCCACGCGAACCCGCCACGCGAACCCGCACCGCGTACCCGCGCCGCTCCCGCCGCTCCTCCTCGCTGCGCGGACTGGCAGGAAGGGGCGGGGCGGGGGCGGAGGCCGCGCCCACCTAGGCTCGGCCCCGCCCAGCAGGCCCCACCCAACCAACCACCCCCGGAACCGCCCGCCCGGATGTCGGCCCCCGCCTCCATATAGGCCTCGCCCCCCTGGACCGCCCCATGTCGGCCCCGCCCCTATGTAGGCCCCGCCCCTATGTCGGCCCAGCCCCGTCTTGGCTCTGCCCTCGCCTTCAGGCCGCCCCTCCCCGCGCGCCGAGGCCCCGCCCCAGCGGAGGCGGACTCCCGGGGCCTGAGGGCACGGCGCGGTCGGGGTGCGGGGCCGCGTCGCCCTCCGTCCTGCTCCGCTGTTCGGGCACCAGAATCCCGCGGGCGGGGAAGGTGGGCGGTGTCGGTGCTGATGTGAAGTCAGCTCCGCTCTGACCCGGTGCGCGCTGTGGGGCCGCTTCTGGAGCTGCAGCAGCGCTGAAGACCCCGTTTACGGACAGTTATCGCGGAGCGTTCCGGGGAACCCGGTGAGCCCCGAGGGGTGGCGGCTGCCCCTTACGGAGGACTGCAGTGGGGGTGGGCGGCGTGCGACAGCAGAACAGAACTGGCCACACGCTTGTACAGGCAGGGCCAATGCAGTTTGTTTTTAAGAGTAACTGAGGAGGTTTGTTTAACCAGGACATTAATTAAATAAATCACGGTTTCTACACATAGTACTACACAGATGTAAAAAAAAAAAAGAATAGCCAACAAGCACATGAAAAGATGCTCAACATCACTAGTCATCAGGGAAATGCAAATCGAACGGACCTCACACGCAGGGTGTTGTGTTGGTTGAGAAACTGGGGCCCTGGTGCACTGCGGGTGGGAATGTACACTGGTGCAGCCAGTGTGGAGAACAGTACGAAGGGTCCTCAGAAAACTAAAAAGAGAGTTGCCATATGATCCAGCAATCCCACTCCTGGGATTCATCCAAAAGAGTTGAAAGCAGGGGCTAGAGGAGATATTTGTATACCCAAGTTCATTACCAGCATTATTCACAAATGCCAAAGGATGGAGAAATGGATAAGCAAAATGTGGTCCATCCATACAATGTAATATTATTCAGCCTTAAAAAGGACGGAAATTCTGACGTATGCTACAACACTGATGAAACTTGAGGACATTGTGCTGAGTGAAATAAGTCAGACAAAAAAGGACAAATACTGTCTGATTCCACTTATATGAGGTCCCCAGAGGAGTCACACTCATAGAGACAGAAAGTAGATGGTGGTGGCCAGAGGCTGGGGGAGGTGGAAGTAAGGAGTTTTGATTAACAGGTACACTTTCAGTTTTGCAAGATGAAAAAGCTCTGGGACTTCCCTGGTGGCGCAGTGGTTAAGGATCCACCTGCCAATGCAGGGGACACGGGTTATAGCCCTGGTCCTGGAAGATCCCGCCTGCCATGCAGCAACTAAGCCCGTGCGCCACAACTACTGAGCCCACACGCTGCAACTACTGAAGCCTGCGCCCCTAGAGCCCATGCTCCACAACGAAGAGAAGCCACCGCAATGAGAAGCCCGCGCACCGCAACCAAGAGTAGCCCTTGCTCGCCACAACTAGAGAAAGTCAGCGCGTAGCAACAAAGACCCAACGCAGCCAAAAACAAATTAATTAAAAAAAAAAAGATGAAAAAGCTCTGGAGGTTGGTTGTACAACAATGTGAATATACTTGACGTTACTGAACTGCACACTTAAAAACGTTTAAGTTCAATTTTATGTTATGTATATTTTACAACAGTTTAAAAAAATAAGGCAGATGATTTGTAGTAATAAAGAATGACCTCTGCAATATATTTTAAGTAAGGAAATAATGAAAGGGAGAAAAGTTTGTTTAGTATGCTGCCGTTTGAGGGAAGAGAAAAGGGAGACACCACCCACAGGTGCGCGCGCGTGCGCGCGCACACACACACACACACACACACACACCACTTGTATATTAAGAAATATCTGGAAATATAAGATATGCAAGAAACTAGTAACAGAAGTTGGATCTGTAGAGGGTCTAGGGATTAGAGGGGAGAACATGCACACAAAATATATTTCCTTAATGGAGTATTACAAATTCATTAAAAATTCAAGTTATAAGACAGTAGTAATTTGAGAAAATATGCAGTGTGGTTAATTGTATGGGATAAGTTAAAAATTTTATATACAGTGTGTGATTTACAACTGGTTAAAAATGCTTAAATATCAACCGTAGTTCTGATTTGTTTGGAGAACAATCTATGTGATGTTTTCCTATATTTCTTTGTTTTCTAGAAAAGAATATGTATTAATTTTTAAAGAAAAAATCAAAATATTTAGAGACTTGTCTTGATATCTCATCTCCCAACAAATTTCATCTCCCACTTCTTTTCGAATAAAGAGTTGGGGTTGTTTTGCATATATATTCCAAGTGTTCCCAAAAGTAAGAGATTAATTTCATATCAATTGCTTTGCTTAATTGTTGTTGTGGTTATATTTTATAAAGCAGGTTTCTTTTCATGGTAGCTTGCTTCCAACATACTGTAGTTTGTGATCTATTAATCTTGCTGTCACTTCAGGACACTTGGCTAAAAACTGGCTACCTCTGGGTCTCTAATTGGTGGTTTTAAAGCAGTAGTGCATTTCATCATAGTTATCCTGTCTGTGGATGGTTATCTGGGTGAGCTGATTCCGTGGTTGACCAATGTCCGTCACAAAGACGGAAAAAAATATTGTCTCTCGGTCTTAAATGTTAAAGTGTGTCTCTTATTGTTCATATGTCCCTGGAGTCTCTCAGGATGAAACCACAATGTCTGCAAGACTGCTTCATTCATTTTTGTTTTGCCTCTCATTACTCGGCTTTTGAAAATGAAATTTGCTATTTGTAAGTTTATGTGTTATACGTATGTGGATACACATTTACACACAAAAGGCATATGATTGGAAATAGTTTAGAGGTTGTATTCACAATAAACACTTATTTAATGTGGTTTTTCTTCTTTTCATCCTCCATGGATCTCCAATAGACAAGTACGTAATAGGAGGACAGGGAAAACAGCGTTTATCTGTCCAGAAATGGTGGGTTAGTTAGACAGCTTTTTCCTGCATCCTCAGGTGATATATACTCATCTCGTTTCTGGCTCCATAGCAGAAGAGCTCTGCTCATACGTGATGTGTCCTGGTTGAGAGGGAAGGGTGTGGGCTCAGGCACATTCGGGTTCAAATCCTCCCAGCCACCTGCTGAGTGGTTTACCTTCTCCCTGCTTCAGACTCCTCCTCAAAAAGGAAATAATAACAGGGCCTACTTCAAAAGTTTGTTAGAGGATTAAACAAGATTCACCTTTCAACAAATATTGGTGCCAGGCACTGTTCTAGGAACTGGGGAATCAGTAGGGGAAAAAAAGACAATAGAAGCACTGAGGACAATGCCAGTTACATAGAAGCATAACAATTGTCAATACTGTTTACTATTCAGGAATTCAAACATTACATACACATGTAACTTATCAAGAGACAGCATATTGGAATACCTGTGATCTCATGTTGCAGAGATAGTAATTGAAAACAGTCATTTCCCAGATGTTTTCCCAGATGTTTTCTATACGTTTAGCAACTGTGTATGTTTTCTTAAATGGCACTATATATACTATTTTGCATCTTAATATTTTAAATATATATATCCTGGACAGTCTTCTACTTCAATACGGATATCTCTAGTTCATTCTTTTTAACAGCTGCACTGTATATTCCATTTATTTATGGATCAATAGATCTCGACCCTGGCTGTTAGAACTACCTGAGAAGTTTTTAAAAACTGCCAATGCCACTGGGACTAACAGATACATGCTACCGTATATAAAGTAGATAAACAGCAAGGATTTACCGTATAGCACAGGGAACTATATTCAATATCTTGTAATAACCTATAATAGAAAAGAATCGAAAAAATATATAAAACTTGTTTCCTCTCACTGTCCTCACACCAGTTTCTTCTCTAATCTGACCTCAGCTCTCTGCAGGCTCCAGTGGATCCTTGTTGTTAAGTCCCACGGACTGGTGGTTCCCAAACTTGAGTGTGGACCAGAAACACACAGCGTGCATGTTAAACCCTGCCTGCTGGGCCTCTGGCCTATGGTTCTGATGCAGGGCGTCTGGGTGGGGCTGAGACTTGCATTTCTAACCAGCTCCCTGGAGGTGCAGTGGCTGCCGTCTGGGGAGCACACCTTGAGAACCACTGAGTAAAGGAAATGAAACTATCAGATTTGCAAGCAAGAACAGGCACATGAAAAAAGAGAGTCCTAATTGGTTTTAACCCTAGGGGGAAAACTTGTTAATCATTCCACTATTGTTAGTAATTAATGCAAGGCCCTTCTCACATCCTTTCCATTCTCGTTTTTCAATTTAACTTAAATTTTCTTTCATAATTTCTTTCTCATATTTTTTCCCTTCACACTCATGCCCTCCCTCCCCACTGCTCCCAACTATAAGGAAGCATTCTCACAGTTTTGGTATACGTCCTTTCTTTTGCTTATGTTGTTGGAGAATATGTATGGTGGTTTGTAAATGTCCACATGTTACATTATGTGAGGGGTGTTTGGCTGTAGGTCTCCCCGTCTCTTGCTCTGCCCTGTGTTGAAGCACCACCTGCACACGAGCCTCTATTTCAGGCACTACTGTAGCTCTGCAGACCCACCTCCACGCAGCCTACAGGTGGACACCAGCTTGCCTCCCCGCTCCCTGCGACCAGGGTGGACGCTTAGACGAAGACTCCCAGGCTCGAGCCTACGGCCTCCTGAAAACGCCCCACTTCACATGGATAAGAAAGAGCCCAGAGCCAGGGGACATTGCACAGGATGCTGAAAGGTGAAGGAGGCTCGGCTTTTATACAGGTTCCTAAAACTCTGCTCCTTTGAGCTACACAGGGACCAGCCCCTTCCCCTTCCCCTCGGGGCTATCTGCCACCACGAGGTCGGTGCAGTCACAGCAGAAGCCAGTCTGGCTTCGTGTGTCCCCTGGTGACGTATGTCCCACAGTGTCACGGCCGGGGAGGGGCTGGTCAGGAGGGCGATGGGGGTGTGTGTGTGTGATCACTCATGGAGGAAAACACGGCAAAGAATGAACCACAATGTTAATAACGGCTTCCTCGGGTTATCTTTACACTGCTTGTATTTTTCAAGTTTTAAACTTTAGGGACATGGAACTGGTTGATCATAACACTTAGTTCCTGACACACTTTCATCCTTGGTCCATTAATGGCTCACTTTCAGTTCATCGTTTTGTTACACAGTTGATTATTTTTAATAATGTAGTAAGAACCCATGAAAACACCACTTAAAGAAAGGCTAGGTCCTTCATAATAATTTACATAAATACATGGTTACCCACTGGGACCATCCTCTTCCCTCGCTCCATCCAAGGCAGCTCTCATGCTGAATTTCTTGTTTACCGTCTCCTTGCTTTTCTTTTTATATAGTTTTATTCAATCTATATGAATTCTTGAACATACACTCACGTATCTGCAAACAAGCAACTAAAATTTTAGTTTGGTTTAACTTTATACAGAGAATACACTATATAAAATCTATTAGAACTTTTTTTAACAATTTGCATTTTTTTTAATAAGCAGATATTCATTTTTAATTATTATTTATTTATTTTTGGCTGTGTTGGGTCTTCATTTCTGTGCGAGGGCTTTCTCCAGTTGCGGCAAGCACGGGCCACTCTTCATTGCGGTGCGCGGGCCTCTCACTATCGTGGCCTCTCTTGTTGCGGAGCACAGCCTCCAGACGCACAGGCTCAGTAGTTGGGGCTCACGGGCCTAGTTGCTCCGCGGCATGTGGGATCTTCCCAGACCAGGGCTCGAACCCGTGTCCCCTGCATCAGCAGGCAGATTCTCAACCACTGTGCCACCAGGGAAGCCCCTAGAACTTATTTTTTATCAGTTAATATTATGTTGCTAAGATTCATTGATACTGTTCCGTGTTGCTGTAGTTAATTTGTTTGACCACTGTGTGAATATATCACAATTAATTCATTCCACTGTTGCTGGGCTCTGGGGTTATTCTAGGTGCTTACGATTGTGAAGTGTTCTCCTACAAACATTCTGAATGTTTACTGTTGTATATATGCTGCAATCTCTCTTAAATATTTATCTTGGAGTGAGCAGAAGATAAGGCCAAGCCACTTTTTAAAGTGTTTGTTCCAAACTACTGAGATCTCAAAGGCAAACATCATCCCCAACACTTGGTGTCACTTTTTCCTTTTGCCAATGAAATGGGGATAAAATGATATTTCAGTTCCGCAATCAGGCACTTCCCTGGTGGCGCAGTGGTTAAGAACCCGCCTGCCAATGCAGGGGACAAGGGTCCGAGCCCTGATCCGGGAAGATCCCACATGCCGCGGAGTAGCTAAGCCCGTGCGCCACAACTACTGAGCCTGCGCTCTAGAGCCCGCGAGCCACAACTACTGAGCCCACATGCCGCAACTCCTGAGCCTGCGTGCCACAACTACCGAAGCCCACACACCTAGAGCCTGCGCTCTGCAACGAGAAGCCACCGCAGTAAGAAGCCTGCACACTGCAACAAAGAGTAGCCCCTGCTCACCGCAACTAGAGAAAGCCCGCGCGCAGCAATGAAGACCCAACGCAGCCAAAAATAAATAAATTAAAAAAAAATCCTTTATAAAAAAAAAATTCCCCAGTCAATAATGAGATTGTCTATTTCCTCATGTACTTGTGGGCAGTATGGGACTCATCTCTTATGATGACTCTGCTCATCTTTTGCCTAAGTTTTTGTTGTGTGTGTGCGTGTGCGTGCTTTTCTCATTGATTTGAAAGAGATCTTTTTGTTCATGATATTGTGCTTTTATCAGTTACGTTTATTGTGAATATCTTCTCTCAGTTTATAATTGTCTTTTCACTTTCTTTAAAGTGTTTCTAACAAACAAAAAAACCCAACCTTACTACAATCCAATTTATCAGTTTTTTCTTCAATAGTTAATGTCTCAGGCATCTTTTTCAAGAAATCTTCTCCACCCCAAGTTTTAAAAGGTATCCCTCTCTATATTCTAAGAGTTGTAAAGTTCTGTTGTTGACATTTAATCCTTAATCTAGGGTTGTTTTTAAATTTTAGTTGTGATAAAATACACTTAACAGAAGGTTTACCATCTCAGCCATTTTCAAGTGTACAGTTCACTCGTGTCAAGTTCATTCTCACTGTGGCACAGCATCTGCAGCGTCCGCCTCCCGACTCTTTTCATCTTCCCCCATGGAAACTCCATCTCCATCCAACAACGACTCCCGCCCTGCCGCCCCTGGCCCCCACCACCCCACTCTCTGTCTCTGACAACCCTGGGGAGCTCATATGAGTGGGATCATACAGGATTTGTCCTTGTGTGTCTGGCTTATTGCACTCACCATAAGGTCCTCAAGGTTCACCCATGTTGTAGGCTGTGTCAAAATTGCATTCCTTCTTTTTTTAATTTTTAAAAGTAAAAAATAATTTTTGGCTGTGCTGCATGGATGTGGGATCCTAGCTCCCTGACCGGGGATCAAACCCGTGCCTCCTGCATTGGAAGCGTGGAGTCTTAACCACTGGACCGCCAGGGAAGTCCCTGGAATTTCCTGCCTTTTTAAGGCTGAATAATATTCTATTTTGTGTATGCACCACATTCTGAGTTGATTTTATGTGTTGTGTGAAATAGCAGAGTCGCACGTACATGTGGGTCTGGCCTGGCTCACTATTCTAGTCCATTGGTCAGTTTGTCTTGTACCCACACTGTATCCATGTACTGCCTTAGTAACCGTGGTTTTGTATAATTGCAATATTTGATGGGGCAAGTCCCATGTCCTTGGTTTTGCTTTTCAGAAGTGCCCTGGCTGTTGCCTGTTCCTCTTAATACATACAGTTTACAATCATTTTATCAAGTCCCATAAAAAATCCCATTGCAGGAAATTCCCTGGCAGTCCAGTCTAACTAATTCCTGGTTAAGACTCTGAGCTCCCACTGCAGGGGACATGGGTTCAATCCCTGGTTGGGGAACTAAGATCCTGCGTGCCACGCAGCCGAAATAAAAAAAAAAAAATCCTATTACATTTTGGTTGAAATTGCTCTGAATTTATAGATTAATTAGGGAAGAACTGACATCTTTATGATTTGAGTCTTTCTACTCATGAATATGATGCATCTCTCCATTTATTTAACTGTTTAAAAATATATTCTAATAACTTTTGTGACTTTCTGTCTAGGGGTGTTCCATATCTTTTGTTGTATTTATTCCTAGGCATTTGGTATTCTCTGATTTACAATGCTGTCTTCTCTTTAAGTATTTCAGTTGTTTGCTAATAGCATAATACAAACAAAACTGACCTTTTAAATATATTAATCTTATAACCAGCCAACTTGCCAAACCCTCCTAAGTTTTCTAATACTTTATCTGTAGGGTTTTTTTGTTTTTAATGTAAGCCATCTTATCAGCTAAAAATAACGTTTTACTTCTTTTCCAGACTGTATGTCTGGAATTTCTCTTATTTTATTTCACTATCCAGGGATGTCAGTGCCACGTTAAGTAGAGGTAATCCTAGTGAGTGCCACGTTATTTTTCCTTATTTTATTTTATTTTTTGCGGTACGCGGGCCTCTCACTGTTGTGGCCTCTCCCGTTGCGGAGCACAGGCTCCGGACGCGCAGGCTCAGTGGCCATGGCTCACGGGCGCAGCCGCTCCGCCGCATGTGGGATCCTCCCAGACAGGGGCACGAACCCGTGTCCCCTGCATCAGCAGGCGGACTCCCAACCACTGCGCCACCAGGGAAGCCCTATTTTTCCTTATTTTAAAATGAATGATTCTAAGTGTCCGGTTAGGATGTCGTTTGCTCTTCATTTTTCATGGATACTTTCCTATTTTTAACTAAGAATTTATATCAGTGTATGTTGAATTTGATCAAATGCCTTTTCTCTTTTCGTCTGTAAATGTAATAAGGTATATTTATGTCTTTTCTAATATGAAAACACCCTTGCATACTGAGGATCCATCCAACTTAGTCATGAGGTATTATCTTCTTCTATACACAGTGGGATTCGATTTGTTAATCAAATTTTGTTTAGAATTTTTGTAGCTATATTCACTATGAAATGGCTTGCAATGTTCCAATTATATCTTATCTGTGGTATCAGGGTTCATGCTGGCCTTATAGAGTAAGTTGGAGAATATTTCCTTTTTATTGTCTGAATAAATCTGTATGAAATTGGGTCAACTGTTACTTGAAAATTTGGTGGGACCTGACTGCAAATCCCCTTGGACTTTGTGTTTTCTTCTTGAGAAGATTTTAAACACCATTTCAATTTCTATTGTAGTTATAGGGTTATTCAAGCTTTTAAATTCTACACAATCATCGTACACAGTAATATAGAGTAAATTTAAATTTTAAAGAAATTGTTTTATTTCATTTCTAAAGTTTCACAATTGTTAACATAGTTATTTATATTATTCTCATATCTTTTAAAATTCTACTTTATCTATTATGTGTCCCCTGTTTATTAATAAAGTTATTTGTGTCATCTCTCTGCTTCTCTTGGTCAATCCTGCCAGAGTTGTGTCCATTTTACTACTTTTCTCAAAGAAACAAGTTATTTTCGTATGCCTTTAAAATCTCACGTGGGGCTTCCCTGGTGGCGCAGTGGTTGAGAGTCCGCCTGCCGATGCAGGGGACACGGGTTCGTGCCCCGGTCCAGGAAGATCCCACATGCCGCGGAGCGGCTGGGCCCGTGAGCCATGGCCGCTGAGCCTGCGCGTCCGGAGCCTGTGCTCTGCAACGGGAGAGGCCGCAACAGTGAGAGGCCCGCGTACCGCAAAAAAAAAAAAAAAAATCTCCTGTGTATTTTATACTTACAGTATATCTCAGTCTGGAATAACTACATTTCAGTCTTTCAATATCCACATGTGAACAGTGGCTACTGTATTAGGCACAGAAGTTCTAGAACAAAGGAGTTCATTCTAAAATATTTCAAAGTTGTCGTATATAAGGCAGTTTGAAAGCTGATCTGAATGATTCCTCCTTTTCCAGGAGAGGAAGCAGAAACAGTGCAGTCATGAAATTAAGTTAGCTGCGTATTTTATGGGTCCCAGGAGAAACGCACAAGGCCAGAGAAAGTGATCTCAGTCAGAAACTCAGAATGAATCATAAGAATTAAACACTGCACAACGACTGGTGGCCAGCACGAGTCTTCAGCTTTCAATGAGGTCACTCTATACCATAGAATGTAGAGTTCCTAATTATGCCTAGTGTAACAGGTATACTGATACATTGTTCTAGACACTACAGACCCATACTTTGTGAAAAATGGTATTTCACTCTTTGGGAACTGTATCTTATAATCTTAAACTGCACTAAAATAAATAATATAAACTATCTGTTACATTGCTCAGAACAGGTCTGAATTCTAACCTCTACTTTGGTTATAAGTAATAAAAATCATGCTTTTGTGTACAAACAAGATACCGAAAGAAATCACTTGTGAATACCAAGCAGTGCTCTTAGCAAAGGGTGACTCTTTCTGGAAGCCGGTACAGTATGGGCACAAGGTCTGTTTACTGACTGCTTTTCATGTTCATAAATTTTCTTAATTTTAAAAAGAATCCCTTTCACTGAAGGTCTGTGGTGTCTTTGGTTTTCTTCCATCTTTGCGCCACTAGACTTAATGCACCGCTACCCCTCCCACCCTGTGCAGTGAGTCACTTTTATACCTATGCTCAGACAAAGCAACTGGAAAATACATCATGGGATAATGCAGGTACTCTGAAGCCAGGCAGACCAGGCTTCACGCACAGATCCATTTCCTCGGGGAAGTTACTAAGAGTAAAGACTGAAGTTAAAACAGAAGTGTTCTCCAGGAAGTGTGGCCTTCTGGTAATCTACTGGGGTAAGAAAAGGAGCGAGAAGGCATGGCCAGTCCTCAAGGGCCCCCCAGGAAAGCATACCCTGTACCTAGCCAGCAACAAGTTAAGAAACAGCATAACATTTAAAGTTGATCAAAAGCCAAACAAAACCCAAACACTTGCTTTCTTCTAAGTTACCAAAAAAGATACAAGAAACACAGCTAGCAGAAATCGCAATATCTTGGATAAACTACATTTTAAATTGCTTTTGCTAATTAGGAAAGCAGTAACAGAAATGACCTAAATGTCACTGATATTAATTTTTAAAATATTTAATTTTTGCATTTAGAATTTAGTACATCCCTCAGAAAAGATTTATAGCCACAAACAATGCTTTCACTGGATAACATTAATGTTAATCTTCTTGGTAATGACAGTGACAAGAGTGTGCTGAAACTAGTTTGTAATTATACACTGAAAGTGGAAAATAAAAACATCTAACACTTATCGTATGTGTCCTATGTCCCAGACACTGCTGAGTCAGCCTCTGACTGCACCATTTCGTTTGATCTCATGAGGTTATTACTTTTATTGGGAACTTAGGAATGAGTTAGTTGCAATGTAACAGGAATTATACAAACAGGCAAATCTACAGACAGAAGGCAGATTAGTGGTTGCCAAGGGTGGGATGGGTTAGTGGGGGAGAGGCTAGCAACGGGCAGGGAGTTTCTTTCTGGAATGATGAAAATTGGGGATGGTGTCACAATCCTATGACCACACTGAAGCCATTCAGCTGTACACTCCACACAGTGAGTTTTATGGTGGGTAAATTATATCTCAGTATCTTTAAAAAACACAACGTACATTATGTAAAAAAGAGAAAACTGTGTGCTTCAGGTGTGTGGGAAAAGAATGCATAAAATGAACATGTTTGTCATGAGAAAACCATGAATTTATTGTTGACCCTCTTTCATTTACACTCTCACCCACTTTTCCCTCCTCCCGTATTAATTTAGATCAAATGTGACTTCAATAAATATTTCAGCATGTTTTTAAAAGAATTCTTTTTAAACATAAACATTATCAAAACTAAAAAAGCTAAAAATATTTCCTTAATATCAAATATGTTGTCAGTGTTCACGTTTCCATTTCCAACATCTTTTTTTTCAGTAAAACTGTGTTTTTTTTTTAATTGGAGTGTAGTTGATTTACAATGTTGCATTAGTTTCTGCTGTACAGCAAAGTGACTCAGTTATACATACACATACATCTACTCTTTTTTAGATTCTTTTCCCATACAGGCCATTACAGAGTATTGAGTAAGAGTTCCCTGTGCTATATGATAGATCCTTATTAGTTCCAACATCTTTCAATAAAATTTTACACATTAGCTACATCAAATAATCTATTAGTTCCACTTTTTTTTCCTAGGAGAACCCACGTTTGGAACCTTGTTTATTCGTCCTCAGCCTCTTGGCCACTGCCCAGCCACCACCCGGGGACCGGGCTCAGTGCTCTCCCGTGTCGAGTCTCTGCTCGGCGGCTGCGGTTTTTTGTGTTCTTCTCCCTCTGGAGCAGGTTCTCTCAAAGGTTCCTTAGAAAGGACAGGGGAAGTAATTTTTTTTTTTTTTTTTTCAGTTCCTAAGTATCTGAAAATGTCTTTCTCTTTCCATTTAACTGAGAGCTTGTGTTTACAGAATTCCAGGCTGGAAATCATGTTTCCTCAGAATTCTGAAGGAATTTCTCCAGTGCCTTGAGGTGTGCAGTGCTGCTGTCGAGAGGTCCGATGCAGCTCCCCTTTCCCTCCTGTGTCCTGCGTATGTGACTTGTTTTTTTTCTCTCTGGAAACCTTTTAGGAGCCTCATTTTTTCCTAAAAATTTACATGAATATTCCTGTTTCAGTCATGTACAGATCTTCCTCCACTTACCATGGGGCTGTGTTCCACTAAACCCACTGAAAGTGGAAAATGCGTTTAGTACACCTGACCCCACAAGCGTTGTAGCCCAGCCCGCCTTAAACGTGCTCAGAACACTTACGATAGCCTGCAGTTGGGCAAAATCATCTAACATGAAGCCTGTTTTATAACAGAGTGTTTACTATCTCATGTAACTTGTTGAATTCTCTACTGAAAGTGAAAGCAGAATGGTCGTCAGTGTACCGACTGTTCACCCTCTGGTCGCGGGGTGACTTGGAGCCACGGCCCCACTGCCCAGCAGCACGGCAGGGGCTGGACCACGTATCGCCAGCCTGGGGGAAAAGAGCCAAATTCAAAATTCCAAGTACGGTTTCTACTGCATAGGTATCGCCTTCGCACCATCAACAAGTCAGAAACTCTGAAGCCGACCCGTCGGAAGTCGGGACGGTCTCTACCGGATCTCTGATCAGCCCTTTACTTTGAACTTCTCTTTTAGTTGTGCAAAGCTTTCTTGCAATATTTCTTTGAAAATTTCTATTTCTTCTATTTTCAGAGACCAGAGACCATTAAATCCTGAGCTTCCTACATTAGAGTGTCTGCTTCTTTCTGTTCAACTTTCTTTTCTGTTTGAACTTTAACAGCACGAGCTCGTTCCATGCTGTTAATCGAAGGCCCTGAACCCTTGCCCTGGGTCTCTGTGATGCCTGCGCGCCAGCTTACTGGCCTCTTTGCGTGGGGCTTTCCCTGTTCCTTCTGGGCACCCGGAGCCCCTGCGTTTACACGTCCCGATTCCGGGCGCACAGACATGCTGACTTGACTCTCGGTCCCAAGTCCTCACCCTGAGAGTATCTAGGTGGTCTGGCTCGGGTAGGGCCCTGCACCTGGTCCAGGTGACTACGGCTGGGCCTCCCTGCATCTGTATGGGGTGTGTGGGGAAGGGGCGGTGACCGTCCTCAGGAGGGGCGAGGGCAGACTCTGGAGAGGTGGGTGGGGGTGGGCCCATCCTCCAAGGAAACCAGGTGGTCACCTGCATTCCTGAACCTGAAATCCCGTTTCCTCACCATATTCAGCGTTCGACTCACAGGAGGCTTTCTATTTTTTTAAACGGTAAAAACTTGAATGTCAGAACTTGATTCTTTTCCCATGTAATCACATTTTGAATGCAGGTGAAAAACATTTCCCTTCTCTATATAACCAAATACATAAACAACCAAACGCTTTTTAACACTCATGGGTGAAAATCAGCCCAAAGACACCGCAAAGCTGTAACAGGTTGTCCTCCTGGGCTTATGCCGAAGCCACAGTTGATTTTCAGACACCAAATCAGAACACAACAGTCTTGCACCGAGTGCCGCCACCGCATTCCTATTTAATCACACGTGAGCATCTTTGGGTGCTCTGCTTACCAAACAGCAACGTTGTTGTATCTTCATGGGAACTCTTACACTCGTCACTGGCTAATGGGTAAAGGACGCGGCACTGCTGGTGAGTAGGCCACTTCTGCCTAAAGGAATGTAATTCTCCACTTACGCTGACTGGAGCATAAGCAGAGTTCGCTGTACAAGAAAGCCTCACACCACAGACGCCGAACTTGAGAGGTGCCCACGGAAAGGCCAAGGTGGCCTGAGTTTCAGCTGGAAGGTGGGTGTCAGATGCGGCAGGCACCACGGACCCGAAGGGCGACCTGCGTTCCTCCAAGGACCCAGGGTCCGAGGTCCCAACTGGTAAAGACAGCAGAGAAGGAACCCAAGATTCATTTCATAAAGCAACTCAAAATGCCCAGGAGACCTTGGCTACTAGAAGATGAGCAGGCCTAACAGTGCAATACGTTTAATAGAAATATTACAATAATCAGTACATTTCCTCTCATTGCTGAAACCAGGGAAGGATACCCCTTTTGTAATCAAAGTAATACATTTTTTATCTTGCAAAAAGGCATTTTGTTATTATGTCCATAGGTAGAGACTATATTTCAAAACAAGTTTTTACAGACTTCAAAGAGGCCTGGACTTGCAGAGACAGTGAAATCTATTTAAATACTGTGACAGTTATAGCGCACACTGCTGGCATACTCATATTCACAGCTCATAAAGGAAAAAACTAAACTCAAACTTTTAAAGTCAGCTCTGCAATAGATGCATTTCATTAATACATTCACTAGTAGGTCTGTTCTACTAAAACAGGAGGAAAGACAGACATTGAGATTTTTGTTTAAAGAACAAACTCAACATGTCAGCAGCAAATTTCAGTTAAATTAAATTGGAAACCAAAGTTCCCAGTCACCAAAGTACAAAGTCAGTTCACCAGCTGAGACTGAAGATCGGAGTATGAACTGGAAGCTGAGAGAGCTCCCCAGAGCACACTGTGAGGCGATTTGTCCACAAAGAAATACTGCAACTAGCATTCTCACGTTTATGATTTAAGGACACGTGTTTGATGGGCTCCATGGAATATTCAGAGGCGCCCAGGCAGGTGACCCGCACCTAGAGCTGCTCTCGGGGCTGTGCGATCTCCCAGGGCCCCATGCAGCATGCAGCAACCTGTCCGCTGGGGCCGGGAGCACGCGGAGCCGCAAGCCGGCCCCCCGGGTCCCGCCAGACTCCTGGCGCGGAAACAGCTGATGCACACAGGAGCCTGGGCAGGGCCCCGGGCACCCCCCCCCCCCCCCCCCGCGGGAGCGTGGCGACCAGGGCTTCTGATCCGATCCCAGAACAGGTTTTGAGGTAATACACTTCGGAGAAAAAAGAACAGCTCATGTGAAAGGAAATAACGAAATGAATCACGTTTTAACTTAGTCTCGTAATGAACAGCAGCACATTCACTTTACGTTCCCGTCATAAAGACGTCAGCGTTACTGATAAAGCATTTTCCTTCACACTCCAACTCACAAATTTTCTCTCGTAATTTGTCACTAATAACAATCTACCTGCAAGTCTGACCTTGCGATAAATGGTCTTCAAACATTATTTTAAAAGCCTAAATCCCAGCTGGTACAGGACCGAAATCTAATTTAACTTCAGAATTCACAGTGCGGCCCCGACACACGTGGCCTGAGGGTCCGGAGGAGGGAGTGGGGTGGCCTCGTGGCCCCTGGGTCTGGCGGCAGCGGGAGGGCCAGGGTCCCTGGGCCGCAGCCCCTCCCACACTCCACCTGCTGCAGTTCACCGCGGGCCGAGCCTTTTAAACCCACCAGACACACGTATGGACACACACACGGAGATGTGACTTACGCACACATGCTTCTGGACAAAAGAACGACAGCCATATACATGAACCTTTTTTGCCGAATGGATTCTATTTGGTTAATAGATAATGCTTTTCCCATCAGTCTATCGAAGTCCAGACCAGCTGTGCAGATAGGACGCCCAGCCTGAGGAACGGGAAGCATTTTCCTCCTCACCTGTGGGGAGCAAAACAAAAGTGTTAATCTTCTCACACCGCATTTTCATGCTACAAACCTGTCTGTCCTTACACTTGTAGCATTTCCTGTCTGTCTCGGACAATCCGCGAAGGCATACTAAGCAACAACATACAGCCCTGTGAGCTGTGGCCAGCTGGGAACACACATGCACAGAAGCAAGGCCCAGTCTTGTCAGGCAGGGGGCTGAGGTCCTGATTCTGCACAGAAAAATGCCGTGTGACTCACCTCCTTGGGGAGCAAAGCTGCCTTATCACAAGTCATACGTCAAGTAGGAAAGACACACGCAGTCTGTGAACCTGCTGGGACCTGACACGCAGGGAGCAGGCGTGTTAACACGTGCACGGCTGGCAGAGCGCCAACCTTCCCCGCCCAGCAGTGCACGCTGCTCGTGTAGGGACCAGGGTGGTGCTTTCTGTTGTCTTTCATCACACAGAGGCTGGAAGTTTTCCCCTGTTCACATGAAAGTGAAACTGCCCCAGAGGAGAAGAGAGAAGACTCTTAAGAGCTACCAGAGAAAGGAGACATGTTGCCTCTCTGCCTTCGAAGGAGTAAACAGGCCCACAACGGCCTTCTCAGCAACGAGTTCGCCCCGCTGGAAATTCTCCACAATGCACTTCGTGTGTAAGGAGAGCTTTCTAGCGGGAGGTCTGAGATGCAGGTAGGAATGTACGCTCCACGCATGGTCCTGGGCCTCGGCAGCCCCACTGGGGACACTTCTCTCCCACGACCCTGTGGCGAACGACTCCCAGGGGGTGAGGACGTCTACCACATGATAAAAAGTACGACACAAAAGGGAACTGTGTTTGTGGGCAGAATTCAACGCTAGGATCACAAATCCAATTTGAAAGAACTGGAAGATCAAACTGGACACTGCACTGATGCCTGCTGTGTGAAAATGACGCAAACACACCACAGCTGCCCTAAAACGTTAAAGAGCCAGCTTTTCAACCCTACTCACGGGGACACACACGGCACAGCGCGTCCAATGGACAAAGTTTCAAAGCTCTGGTCTGCGTGCCAGGCACGCGCACCTTGGGCGGCGGCGGCCAGCCTGGCCTTCTCCTCGGGGCTGAGCTGCAGCATCGTGTCCACGACGGGCAGCAGCCGCGCCCGCTCGCTTCCCGGCTTCAGGAGGATGAACTGCAGCAGCACGTTCTTCAGGTATTCCAGGTTGGCGGCCGACTGCTCTCGCGCCTGGTTCCTCTCCAGCCGCCTTATTTCACTCTTCAGAAGCTGGTGTCAGAGAAAGGAGTGCAGACGGGTTAACATGGCAGACTGGAGGAACGCGGTCTTCTTTCTCTTCCCCGAAATGCCCCCAAAATGGCAACAAAGGAGCGACCAGGCCAGGAGAAAAGAGTAGATGAGAAACATCAAGAGGCTCCTAGAAGTCGGGAAGCAGGCACCGTGGGAGACGGGGCCCAGGGGCCCGGCCGCAGAGGCAGCACCGCGCACGGTGGCAAGCGGGGCTGAGACCGGGGACTGGGGTGGGGGGATAACGCGGGTCGGCGCCCCCTCCGCACTCAGCAGAAGGGGGCCAGGGCTCAGGGCTCCGGGATGACAGACTGTGGGCCACACCCACCGCCATCCCCACTCCCGCCCCCGCCCGGCAGGCAGGCAGGCAGGGTGTCCACAGCCAGAGCCGCTACAAGATGAAGAGCACTTGACCAAACAAAAGTTGAGTCCAGGACAGAGAGACAATTCACAATGAATATCAATCAGAAACTAACAGAAAAGAGGGCACAGGACGATGTGAAAAAGATGCAGGATGGTGAATATTTGAGGAAGATTTCTGGGTTGAAACAAATAAAAATACATGGTTACAACTTATCATTTCAGGTTAGTCCATGAAAGTTGGCCAACTCTGTTCTCAAACATAGGGTCATTTAAAAAAGTGACACTAAGGTCTAAGAAATCATGGGACAATGTCAGTCTATGGAAGCATAACATCTGAATAGTCACTCAGGTTCTGGGCTACTTAGTGATTTTTTTAGCTGTGATAAAGCTTTGACAATGTGGGAAAATGTTATTTTATATATTTTATAGAGATGCATACTAAAATAGTTAGAGGTGGGATGTCATGATATATACAATTTACTGCAAATAACTGAATTAACTCAGCATTAAAAACATAATTTGACAAGGACAGCCTCTGGCCCTACACTGAGGAAGGACCATCTATTTGGAGAAGCAGGTCCAGGGCAGAAGCAGGCGCTTTTCAGACAGACACAAGTTTGAACTTTCTCCACCCTGATCAACTTGTTCTCACCCAGAGATGATGAGAACTAAATACGGTAACATAACGTAAAGTGAGGGCCTGGCTTGTGAGAAGAGGCCAACAAGCAACATGGCTGTATTACAGAGAGTTCGGGTGCAGACAGCTGCGTAATCCCCGACTGCCTGGTTCCTACATGCTTACAGAGTCGACTTTAACAGGAAAACCTCCCATGCCACTTTGCCACTAATTGGAAGTGCTCTATGGTCCATGTCTGGAATTTAGGGACTCACATCCTTTCAAGTTTTACTCAAGCAAACGTGGAACAAAGACTTGTGAACAGCTGTCTAATCTCTAAATCTATTCTGGCTTCTTAGAAAAAGTAGCAATTAAAACAGTCTTTATATAAAAGATATAAAAGCCAAGAATATTTCTCCATTTCAGAAATGTAACATTGTAAGGGATCAAGGTGTGATGGACGCATGAGTCTATGTGTGGAGGGCTTCCTGGAGGTGGCGTCCCGCCCTCACCTTAATCTGCTCCATGAGGATGGCGTTGGTGGCTTCTGTTTCCCGAAGCAGCCCGTTTAAGTGGTCGGCACTTTTTGTGGTGGAACTGAGCTTTTGAACCAATTCTTCTTTGGTGAATTCAGCGTGCCAGGAAGGAGGCTCTGCAAGGAATTGCCCCAACAATTAATTTCCAAAATGAGGGGTCACAGGCGAAGATTCTAAATGAGAAAATACCCAAGTATTTACACTTCGCTCTGCTCTCCATCCCCCATGGCCCAGTTAAAAGGCTGCATGTGACACAGGTAAAATGGACTCTGCTGTGGAGCGGGCCGCCTGCCTGGACACAGGCTCGACGAGCTCGTTCTGGAAGCTGTTAGGCCAGCGTGTAGGCACCAACTTACTGATTTCATCCTCCTACATCTGTTAATGTCCCGAGAGCTGGTGTCACTTTACTTATAAGGGAGGAAGTACCAGCAGTTACTGATCACTTAAATCATGGTCTCTCACAAGGATTTTCTACCAGGGAAGGAGCGGTATTATTACTCAAATCTAATACATGAGGGAAGAGGCTCAAAGTCAACAGGTTAATTTTGGCAAAAATGGCAAAGCCAAGTCTGATTGTGGAGCTGTGGCCACAGCGTATCAGGACTAACTCTTCCTGGGGGACAAGGACCAATCACAGTCTAGGACTGAGGACACAACTGGTCCTCACTCCAGATCCTGGAGACTCCGAGATGACGAACAGAGTCATCTGAACTTGGAACATTAATGTGCATTACAGGTAAGATGAAAATAGTCCAAAACTTTACTACAGTTAATAAGGCAAGTTCAGCATGACCACTTCATCAAGAGGAACAAGCGGGAACTGTGAGTTTCTTAGAAGGGTGAGAGAAATTTATCCTATTTCTAACACCACTACAGAACTTCCAACCACCTATTTCTGGCTCAAGCTTTGGGAGGAACTTTTTATTTTGTTTAAAAAAAAATTTTTTTTTTTTTTGGTTTCATTCTGCAGGAAAGTTTTCCATTTGAAAAAGGGTGGAATACTGAAAAAAAATTTTATTAGAGTAGCTCAAAAAAACATTTATAAATCAGAGTAATATTAGCTGGATAGGACAGAATTAACTAAAGGCACAATGAAGCAGGAAGCGTACCGAGTCTGGCTTCGGGAGAACGGAGCAGCTGCTCTAAGGACTGCGCGTGGATGCCGGCAGAAGATACGGACTCGGTGTCCGTGGTCTCCATCCCCTCCCCCTCCTCCCGGGTCGTGGCCGGCACATCCAGAAGCGGGAGGTCTGTGCTTCTCCTTTCTCGAAGGCTCCTCAAAGGTTGCTGGGAAGAAGCTGGGCCTGTTACATGTTTTTTTTTTAAAGAGTAAGAGTTTGTCCAAAATTATGGATTCAGCATCAACAGAGATACACAGTAAAGTTAAAATGATTCTAGGGATGACAAATGATATGGTAGGGAATCTGAAAAACCAGAAGACAAGCAAATGGTGTAGAAAGAACGAACTTCTGAAACAGCCCTAACCATTTAGTTATTGAACTTTTAACCACTTAAGTCAATGTAGCAAAAGTGGTACTTGCTACCAGAGTTAAGATAAACCATTAGATGACACAATGCAGAGGCCTGGCCAGCTGCTAAACAGGGGCAAAACCCCTTCAACCAGATTCTGAGGATTGGGTGTTTACAGCACTGCAAACTCTGGGACACCACACTGCTGTTGAGATCAGCTCCGAGGATGCTCCTGCTGACCACTGGCCTCACACTCCACCCTGCTGGCTCCTGCCATTGCCCGCTCCTTCTGTGGTGTCCAGCAAAGAAGAGCCCCGAATCCAGGGCAGGCTGACTCATCACTGAGTCCGGGCCAGGCTCCCCTGCTTGCTGACAAGCAGCACTGACTAGAACTGGGAGATCTATAAGATACTTCCGAGCACGTTACTTTATTAATCCCAAGAAACCGCACGGTCAGAGAAATTAAATGTCTTGCTCCAAGATCTACGAGGTGCGTTAGGGACCAGAATTCTGACCAGATCTTTTCACTTCAAGTTTCCTTTATTCTCCTTTCCATGACGTTCCCTCTCCCGCCCCGCTTTTCAAACATTAGCCCTTCGGCTGCCTTTGCTGAAGCGCCTTCCTGAAAGTTTGCTAACTGCTTATGCTACTGCTAACTCCTGATTCCAGTGTCTCCCTGGCTGGCTAATTTCCTCTGATGACTCCTGGCATAGGTTTCGATGCTGAGGAGTGACCACAGCTGCCAATGCCCTGGTGACAAGGAATCAGTATCAAGCTGATAGTTAATACTGAAGTGTGGCCTCAACTTGGCTGACGGGTTCCCATCTCTTCCAGGAAGCAGAACGGAAGTCGTGTGTGTGGTTAAACTCAAACTCCACTAATTAGAAACTTGAAAGGGAAGAAGCTGCGTTTGGCCAAATGATCCTACAAGTTCAGCTCTCTCTAGGATTTCTGATTCAAGGACAGACACATTTGAAGACTAGCGGTGAAGAACACTAAGCATGCGCCGTGGACACTGGAATCTGGACACGGGTCTTGAGACCGACAGAGCGTCCGTGGGTTGGAGGAAAACCCAATTCCGTGAAGGTCGGTATCCTGAGGGGTGCAGAGGCTGCCGTAAGCACTACAGGAGGGCTCAATGTCCAAGTCTCCTCTCAGTAAGTGGATCCAATATTCCCTGACCCCAGCACTGACGCTGGTGGTCACCCCATAAGTCACCTACTTCCTCAGGATGGTGGGAAGCGCAGACACACAGGGCAGGACAGGGACGGCAGTGTCCCGAGCATACATACATACTTCTAGTGGACGGCTCGCTCCGGAGCTGGAAGAGCTGGGCCTGCAGCCTGCTCAGCTGCTGCTGCAGCGTCTCCACCGTCCGCCGGTGCTCCTCCTGCAGCTGCAGCACCTGGTCTCGGAAGCTGCCACGCAGGGCCTCGTGCTGGGCCAAGAGCTGACTCACGGTCTGTGCGTGCTCCGACTTCATCGCGGAGTTCTCCGACTGCACGGCGCACAGCCTGGGGAGAGGGCCGCGCCGTGTGAGGGCTTCCACCCCAGACATCGCCTTGCCCTGAGACGTGGACCGCATGTGCACCTGGGGAACTGAGGCAGGACACAGACGGGCTCCTGGTCCGAGCAAACTGGAGCTTGTGTCCCCCTGACACTTCAACAAAAAGGTTAATGGCAGAGCAGGGAGAATCTAAGCTGCTGGGGTAAAAAGATACGACGACCGCATCTACCATTCTGGAGGTGAAGGAGACCTCCCCGACTGCACGTGCAGAAACATTTCTCGGGAGGGTCAAAAAGGGAGGGGGTGCTATCCCATAATACGTGCTGTCCATCTCCCAGAGACCCTCACACTGAAATCCATCTTGGCTAAAGGATGCACATGCATATTGGGCAGGGCCCGGGGTCAGAGCAGGTGTGGGAAATGAAGCAGGATGCTTGGCCAGAGGACAGGACAGACCTGGAGATGGCCCCGGTGTGAGCAATTTAAATCGCCCCTTTGGCGCACTCCTTGTCAGCAGGGACGCCCACATGCTTCTTGGGGTGTGTAGCTCTGCTTTGCTTCTGTCGTAAATAAACTGCTTCTCCGTGTGCTCCCCCAACATGTGCTGTGCTTCTAATAGACTCTGTGCCTGTATTACAGCCTTGGTCTTGAGCTCAAAACCACCCCGGCCATCACCCACTTCCGATGTGGGGCCTGAGCTGAGGAAGCACGCTGGGTGTTCAGATGAGAAGCCTCCTTTATAGTTTATCAGAGCACAGGGCTACACGTGGAGCATGAGATAACTGCACTTCAGTCGTGTTAGCACTATAGTCGCAACCACCCTTCTAGAATAAAGAATAAGTGCTGGAAACTTCTGATGTAAATAGCAAGTGACCATCACTGTGTAAGCTAATCTCATGGAAAACCTGGTGCCAGGTAGTCAGAAGACTGGTGGGTCTTCCTGGAACTGTGAGTTACATGATTAACACAGATAAGTCACACTGTGGAAAGGTCTAAAGCCAAGCAAACCAAGTGCTTTCAACTCATAAGACGAGCACACCTGAGCTCTGCAGAGCATCCCCACACCCCGGACAGAAGATGCTCCGTGAACCCAACTGCTGTATCCCAGGAGCTCAAAGCTTCTTGTTCACAATAATCCGTCTATTCTGCCGACACCCCAGCAACTCCTTGGAGCACTGATTAACACGAGTGTGGCGATGTGACAGGCCAAGGATGCAGCTGCACAGGGAGCTCAGTCAGCAGCTTTCGGAATGTTTTCCTCTAGAGAGAAAGAAAAGTGCTCGTCCTCTGACACCTGGCTGGAAAGAAGCATCTGGCCACGAAGGCCACGGGAGACAGAACACTGGGTGAGCAGATAAAATTACTCTTAGAAAAGCTAAGTAGAGAAACAATCAAAAGGGGGAGCTCTAAGGTAGAAGCAGCAAGTCACCAAGCCCGTGGAAACACCTATTTCCAGCTATCAGCCTGCATCCGCCCCAGGAGCACCACACCGGGAGCTCCAGCAAACACATGCTCTGTCCCCCGGCACCCAGGGGCCTGCTGGCGTCACCAGCCTTACTTCTCTCGGAGCCCGGTCTCCTTGGACACGGTCTCCTGCAGCGTCCTGTTGTGCCTTTCTAGTAGGGCGTCGTGTTCAGACTGCAAGGTCTGCAGTTCAGAGACGTTGATCTGTAAGTTATTTTGGGTGTCTTGTAATTTGATCTTTAGTTGGTCAATCAGCATTTCCAGATGATCTCTGAAACAGAAATAGTTAAAAAAATTTTTTGAAAGATGTAAAACTGATTTTGTGATTTCAAATAAATTTTACTTTAATCATATAACCTTTCAATGTCATACTCTGCAATTATGGATGATTCTAAAGGAAATATAATAATCACAAGAATTCAGAGAATAGGATTAAATGTGAAATAAAAGACGCTATAATCAGACTTCAGATCGCAGACACTACATGTTTACAAAAGTCTCTGAATTTACAAATTTCACACTCAAATGGAGTAGACCATTAAATGGCATCAAAATGGCCTATTTTATATTACAGGACTATGTCATTAGTTGAAAAAAAAAGAAATGCAGTTCTAAGGTAACCATTCTGGGAACAGCATGTTATACCAAGTTACAGTGAAAGAAAGTCTTTGGAGAAAAACAGCTAAAACCTATAACTCTGTCACAAGTGGTATAATACACTATTAATTTCTTTTTAAAAAAACTATTTAATATATAAGGAAGAAGAAGGAACTTAAAACATATACATTAAAATAATTTTAACACAAGATTCTGGCATGACCAAAATCGACTCTTGTAAGTGGTGATATTTTTATAGTAAGTGTGTCAATATTCAACTTCGGCTTTAAGATGACCTATTGAAAGAAAAAATATCTCATCTTTTTTAGCCTACAGTTCCCTTGTTTATTAAATACTTAAAAAGTAACACAAGCATAAACACACAAATACTGCAGGATATTTAGTCCTACTAAGAACAGTAAGAGCCAGATATAAAATTGCTCTGAACAGCGGGTCTCTACGTACAAAAACAAAACATACATGCTGTAGAATGCCCCATCTTTCATTCCTAGTATATTTTTGAATAACTCACAAAAGTGATCTGTATGCTAGTTTTTAAGGAGCATTAATATACTATTGAAACAGTATGTAATTGAGATTGTCATAAATTTAAGAAGAAAAATTTAATTCTAGATGAAAATTTAGTTAACTTAAAACTTTTTGAAATAAATGTTTTTAATCAACTTATGCTTAGCCTAACTAATGGTGAATAAGTACATCAAGGAAGCATTTTTATTCTCCTACTATATTTTCAAAAGTGGAAAAACTGGTCCTGACGTAACGGTGACGTCTGTCCTTACACTGTGACCGGAACCGACGGACAGGGTTGGACTGTGTGGCCCGGGTGTCCGGACGCCGCCTGGCTCCGCGGCTCCTGCACAAGTCTCTCCGCGTGAACAGTGCGGTGAAGCCAGCTCTGCCCTCACTGGTGACTACATGTAAACCTCCACGGTCAAAAGCAATCAGAGCAGGATCTCCCACCCCCGTGGGAGGTTCCACGTAGCTCAGACTTTACCTTTCTTGTTTGGCTCCGTCGGTCTCAGTCTGAGACACAGACTTAGTTTTCTGTTGTTTTAGAACGTTGTGAACTCGGACTTTGTAGCTCTCAAATTCAGAGGTGACAGCAGCTTGTTCTGCCTGTAACAGTTCAGAGAGAGAGAAATGTACTGCATTTTCTAGGTTGTGTGATCCTCCTATTTTCTCTCAGAGACTAATGAATTAAGATGAAAACCTTTCTTTAAAAATAAGCAAAATGGCTGATACTTCTTAGCCCTCAGTTACCTTTCCCTAAAAAGTACACTTCTGTTGGCCTTACACTTTTTTAAAGCCTTTGAACGACATAATTTTGTCTGACAAGAGGTACATTTCTACCTGTTTTCGTCCCATGTAAATTAATTTATTGCCCATAAATTTTATAATAGCACTATTTGCCTTTGGAACTTTAGAACAATTTTCACTTATGATAAATATAAGAAAAATTAATTCAAAGAAATTAAGCTACTTGAACTTCACTTTTCAAAAGAGAGTGGGAGAAGTTAAATTCTAGGTCTTGGACTTTCTTGAAGTGACATGTGACCTTCCAAGGCCCCTTTGCCAAGGTGGCTTAGACAGAGCTGTACCTGTAACAAAACCACTGCAGGGGTCTGTTCTGTATGTTGAAGAAAGAAAGTGGCTGTTCTAACAGAATATGATTTTATAATCACTTAGCCCTCAGAGAGAACTGTAACCTTCCTAATGAAAAAACTAAAAAAAAAAAGAAAAAAAAGAAAAAAAAATACCTTTCTTCCACACAGAAACTGTAAAACAAGGTTAAAATGGAAAGAGTATGTACCCATGTCTTTCCCTTTAGCAAAAAGAAGTTATGCAAGTGAGAGTCAGGGCTGGGCTGGGGTTGGGGTGGATGGGGCCAAGCCAGGTGGGAGCCGCCCGCCCCGGGGAGGACGCACCCTGGCCGCGCGGCACTCCTCCTGCAGGGCCGCCACCCTCTGCTGGTAGGCGCCCAGCGTGCGCTGCTGCTGGTCCGCGGACGCCTTCAGGTGCTGGTGAGCTTTGTGCTTCTCTGACGTCATTTCCGCCAGCTGAATCTGGGGGCAGAGGCTTTCGGTCAGGCTCTGGTGAATCAGATCTTCGCTGGTTAAACCGACTTTCGTTAAACACCAACTTGGGTTTTGAGAGAGGACTATATTTAAGGGACGTAATTAAATAGTAGGATTTTTAACTTATGATTATTGAAAGACTGGAGCCAAGATGAGTAGAACATTTTCACAATAAATTAACTTGGTTTTCCTTGAATCAAAATCAATCAAATAATCAATCATGAAAAAAATTCCAGACCACACGTTACAGTTCAACATTTAATTAAATACCTAAAGATATTATATATAAACATAGTGGATATAAAAAAATATAAACGTAATAGACATAATGTAACATGAATATATAAAACCTTTTTATAAACAGATTCCTGTGACTGTACTATCATTTAGAAAGTTCAGATGTAGGTTTGGGGCCATGTTTATTTTCTGCTGCCATATTCTTAATGTATTAGGGGTTTTCAAATACATGAAAAGAACCAAGCTTATGCTCAATGGTAAACCCAGTTATAAGCCACACTTGGCTCACTGCTTCTCCTTCCTCAAAATGTTGATGAAGAATATTTAGGGGGAGAAATGTGTGTGTGTGTGTGCACACATGTGTTTAATATATACATATATATTTAGAAAAATCCCCAAGTGGTACCTTACTTCCACATGCAAATTTTTAAAATCTTAAAGAGTAAAAAGTATCTTACTTTATACACTTCTACTTGCTGCTGGCTTGCCTCCAGCTCGCCCTTTAAAGACGCTTGAAGTATTAAGTGATCAGTTTCCTACAGAACGAGAAACTCGGTTAAATTAAATAGTGAAGTTATTCACAAATGCTCTATGAATAAGGACTGAAATATGAACTGAGAAATTCGCGTACCGCGTGCTTTGAATCTGCCAGTTCTTTTTTGGTTTTCACAAGCAACTGCTTGATTTTGGTGTTTTTCTCCTCGTACTGTTGTACTGAAGCCTGCAGTGAAGCTAGTGGGAGAGATCGTTTCAGGAGAAACAGTTTTATGAGTGAATTTAAGTAAACAAATGACAAGTCTTTTCTTTGTATTAGTCTACCTCTGAAAGGAATTTGTCTTAGATTTTTATTACGGACCATTGCTAACATATACGACACTAGTGACAATAACACACTAAACCCCACTGGACCCATCACTGCCTTTAACGATCATCAACACATGGCCAATCTCATTCCACCCAGATCAGACGTCAGGCCCACAGGCCACTGTTGCTGCCTGTTTCTGTGAACAGTTTGTTTACATACTGTTTACGGCGGCTGTAGCGCAGCAAAAGACCACAGGGCCCGCAAAGCTGAAAATGCGTGTTGTCTGGCCCTTTACAGCAAACGTCTGCAACCCCAGACGCACATTCTCACTTACTCCTGTGCCCCCTGGGCCCCCCACACTTGAAATCCATTTGTCTGTATGTATTTTAGCACGTATCTCTAAAATAAAGGCATATACTTACTGTGTATCTAAAACATAGACTTTACTTGTAAGAAATACCTCAAAAGAGGTGCTGTGTGTTTCTAATCGCCTTAGAGGCACAGACCTGATCTGTGTTTGTGATACTAACTGTTTTGTAGGACAAAGACAGTTCATTAAGGAACAGACTGAAACATGATTAAAACAAAAAACTTTTATGCTAACAGAGGTAAAGAAGAGCATCAAATGGGAATAAGTGGATTCACTGTCCAGATCACAGTACCAACCACACCAGCAGGCCAACCTGGCCACAGCCATTGTGAAGCAAATAAAGAACATCTGACAGAGACCTTGGGGCCCGAGATTTACGACCTGGTCCTTTACAGAACAAGTGTGCCTGATGCTGAGTCTAGGCCACGAACGTGGCCATGTGACGGCTGCTAGAAGACCCCACCAGCAATGACTAACTCCAGAAAGTTAAATCCACATGCAATGACTGTATCACTCAGTAAACAAGAGCAGGTGTCCTGTAAGAAAATACCTTAACTTGCCTTTATGATATGTTATCATCAGTAATTTCCTGCCAACTATTTACCCAGTCCTGAAAAGACTGCACAAGGCACAAATTACATACAAAGCCTTTAAGTGCTCCAGGAATTATGAGCTCCGAGAACACAGAATGAAAAGAGAGGATACCATCTGGGATAGTGTGATAATGTAAAGCAAAATATAACTATTAAGACAGAAATGCAAAAGGCCATGCGGACCCACGTTGGCTCAAGGTTATATCCAGGTTATATCTGCTTGGGACAAGGAAGACTTCCTGGAACAGCAAACATTTAAGATTAGTAAGGATTCCAGAAGGTGAGCACAGGGGTGGGAGGGTGAGGGCACAGCAGCAGACACAGTTGTGGAAAAGCATGAGTTGTGCTTTAGGAAGAAGGAAGGGCCTCTGCACCGAGGGAGTAACGAAGGTTAGGCTGAGAAGGTACATGGGGGCCCGATGCTGGAGGGCCTGGGATTAAGGAGATGTGTGTTCCTCACGCCCCAGGCAGAGTGAGCTGGCTGAGGGTTTTGCATGGACACTGTCCTGATGTGTCCTCACCCTCCTCCCCGGGGGGTCCCCAGCTCAGCCTTGCAGGGCCTGTGCTGCCCGAGGCTGGGAGCATTTCCAAGACTCCACACTGTGCTCACTGATCTGTCCCGCTGTCCTTCAAAAGGGCCCAAGTACATTCTGGTATTCAGGGCCTTTCTGAACTGGATAAAGAAGAGCTTCCTAATTACATTTCACTTCTCCCTAACAGGGCAAGCCTTTTCCTCCAAGTTAAGACTTCCAAAATTATGTTATTTCTTTTCACTTCTGCTCATAACTATGCTGCAGAAAGGACCACCCTTCCCAACCTGCTTCTTCTCTTCAAATCTCAACGCCCAACGCAAGCCCCAACTCAATCGCTTGTCTGCAGAAGCTCCTCCCTCTGAGCTCTTGGCACCCGCTGCCTGAACCTCTCATTCCTGTACTTATTCACCAGTGACAGTGGGTGGTTTCTTGAATAAGCAGCTCTTTTTAGTTTTTCCCAGGTTCAATACTCTTTTTCAGCTAGTTGACTAACTTGCAAAACCAAATGTTTGCAACGTGTGTGACCTGGAGCCCTGCTACCCAGTTTGCACAAGAACACAGCTGGAAGACGTGGTATGTGCACAGTGAGAATTTAAAGAAACCATTCACAGAAAGATATCTGAAAATTCCTTTAATCACTTAGGAATTAAAAAACCCATGGGCCAGGACTTCCCTGGTGGCACAGTGGTTAAGAATCCGCCTGCCAATGCAGGGGACACGGGTTCGAGCCCTGGTCCGGGAAGATCCCACACGCTGTGGAGCAACTAAGCCTGCGAGCCACAACTACTGAGCCCACGTACCACAACTACTGAAGCCCACGCACCTAGAGCCCGTGCTCCACAAGAGAAGTCACCGTAATGAGAAGCCCACACATCACGACGAAGAGTAGCCCCTGCTCGCCGCAACTAGAGGAAGCCCGTGTGCAGCAACGAAGACCCAATGCAGCCAAAAACAAAACAAAACAAAAAACCCATGGGCCAAAAAAGAGATTCAAAGGAAATTAAAAAGTATTTTCAGCTGAATTAAAATAAAAATACAACGTATCAATTTGTTAGCTGTAGCTGAAGGAGTGCCTAAAGGGATACTTAGAGCTCTAGATGCTTACATTAGAAATTATGTAACAGATAAAATGGAATATAATCACGTGAAAAAGACAGATTTCGCCACTACTGCATTATCCCACTCTGCTGACAATCAGCAGACGGTGGCCCAGGACCACCTGAGAAACGTTTACGGGAATGAGTACATTCAGCACCCACCTGGACTGCACACAAGGGTACCGGAAGTGGTTTCACAGCCCCCTCTCTGGTCCTCGGGCAGGGTCCCTGCTGTGTGGATGACCTGGCCGCCAAGAGCTGGTGAGACCCACAGCTAGCACCCTCCCCCACCACCGACCCCGACTTCTGCTGGGGGCAGTGACCGTGAGCTAAAGTGGGTTCTATTTTACTCACTCATTTCATCCTGCAGGGTTTCTTGCTTCTGTTTTTGGAGTTTTATTTCTTGTTCCAGATCTTCTATCTTACTGCTCTTATTAGCTAACTTTTGATTTAATTCTTTCATCAAACGTTCGTAATCAGCAATTTCCATGTTCATCAATGTGGTTTGTTGGGCATCCTGCACATGTTATAATAAAAGATCCACGTAACACTAGATGAGTTACAGAATTTCTAAAAGGATGCCACAGGAACACACTGGCTCTATAGAGAAAGTTTATACATTAATGCAGAAACTACAAGTTGGATACATTCTAGTTCGTAATTTCAGAAAGTATTTTTGTAATAACTTGACTTTTCAGTGTCATTGTATTTCATTATAGTTTTCATTACAATTGGTGTATCTGCTCTTGTGGGGCTCTTATTTATAAATATTCATATTTAAGCAACTCTTATAGTACCTTTATTTTTGCCCTCATCTTTGAAAAAGTAGAGAAAAATGAGCCAAAGTTCTAAGCATAATACTAACTTTAGCTTTTGACATTAATTAAATCTTCATTTGTCATAAAACAATCAGGTATGAAAAATAAAATAGCAAACTGAAGTCTAATAATTTGTGAGCCTAGATTCTTCTGGAGAGACAGGCACTCAGAGAACTACATTAAATTTTCAGTATTTGGAGGCAAATAATCTATAAAGCAGTATTTCAGCACCACAACTAACGTTGTTTTTCAAATATTTCTTTTCTATGTTTACAGAATAGTTTAAGAATGTGAATATTCGTATCGGTTTTGAGTCTGGTGTTTCATTTTACCTTTCTAACCAGCTCTAATTCTTGCATGGTTTTCTGAAGCTGTTTCTTTTCCTTTTGCAGTTGTAGCTGAAGCTCTTCAAGCTCGTTTACAGAACTGGCATGCTCCTAAAATTAAAAATAAAAACATCACCACCCCTAAGCCAACGAGCATTAAAAAAAAAGTATTTGTAAGGGGCTATAAAATAAATCTGACATATAAAGTACAGAAAGTTCCATACTTAAAAAAAGAATACACCCAAAAATTATAACTCGGATTCTCAAATTCATAGTTGGCATACATTAAGGATTTAATAAACTTTGCTATATTAACAAATGCTACTCATTAGCAAGTCTTTCATTCACTTAAATACTTTGATAAAAATATCACTGTATAAATGAATTAATCGCACAGAACTGTTTTTACCTTTATTTTCTGCTCTTTCTGAAGTTTTTCAGCTTCCAGCTCTTTGTCTGCCATGGCCTTGGCTTTGTGGACTTCCAAAATCTGCACTTCTAATAACCGGGTGTTAGACTGCAGTGTCTCAATACGGGCCAGGAGGTCTTCATTATCTGAGTTTAATTTTTCACACTAGAATGACAAATGATTCATTACTGTAAACATGCAGAAAATACACACAGGAGAGGAAGAATAAAATGCAACATTAATGAGAATACTGGCATAGCATAAAAAAGTGAAGATTTCAAAATCGATTCCACAGAATGAAAACGTAAAATCAAGAGTAAGTTTAAAACACTACCACTGTTGATATTAATTTGGCAAACATTACAAGAGACCAGTAGCACTAACACAGGAAAAGGCGGAAATGAAAAAATGAAAACAAAAAACCCAGAACTGAGATTACAGCAATAAGACGGGATGGTGGCTAGTTTTCTGTCATATTCTTCTCCCAACAGTGGGAAAGTTTCTATGTATTAAATTTAATTTTTTGTGCAAAAAAATATTAGAATTGAAATATACTTATTACAATTTCCATGTATGCATTTGCTCAATTTAAAGTTACCTGAAAAGCCAGATTCCTTAATTGTCTTGTCAGGTCTTCTACTTGGTGCTCAAAATTATGAGCCCGTTCTTTCTCCAGATCCAACTGCTCTGACTGCTTATCATATTCCAATACAAGATTCTTCAACAAAAGACAAAAGGATTTAACTTTAGGGTATTATCATACATTCAATCAGCCAGAGTGTATTCCTGAGCCATCTTAATACAAGATTTATGAGTTCATTCCGGAAGCCTGAAATATTTACCTAGGTTAAACATTTGAGAGAATACCCAATATATTATACCCAATATATTATATGTTATATAATACAATTAGCATAATCCAGACGACTTTTAGTATGGGTGGGGAAATCTATTCAAGGGAAGAGGATTTAAAATGTACACAATATAGCACCTCCCAGTTATATATCCTAGTCATCAAAAATAAACTTCTGAAATGTATACAACATTTAAGGAGGGAGGAGAAAAAGTTTAACCTGGTCCCGTTAACTCCACCTAAAGAATTCTGCTGAGGGAATTGTTTCGGGCCTGGCCTGAGGTGAGGCAGAGGTGCTAATCGAAGAACACAAGAAGACATTTTATACAGTCTCACCCTTTAATGCAAAACGTTCATCAATTTCCGAAGACTCTAAAACCAACTGAATTTTTTTCTTTGATATTCCTAGTTGGCCCCTACTCAAGGACAGAATCCTGGGACTGACCTTTGTGCTATACACCAGCCTGTGGGGTTATCCTCCAAAATATATGAGAGTCACTGTTTCCGGATTGCCTGTAGTTTGTGTTTCCTCTCCCCGCTTCTTATAAACCCTGTTTTTGCCTTGTTCCTGGACTACTGACTGCTCTCCTGCATGAAAATGAATCCCTGTACAAAATAACTAACAAAATGGTTGTGAGTTTTCCTTGAAAGTGGCCTTCAAAGAAGTACAGCTTATCGGTTCCTTCATGGATTGTGCCTTTGGAGTCTTCCCCAAGGTCATCGAGGGTGGAGATGACCTATGTTTTTCCTATGTTATCTTCTAGGAGTTTTATAGTTTTGTGTTTTACACTTATGTCTGTGACCCACTTTGAGTTAATCTTTGTGAAGGTGTAAGGTCTGTGAACAGATTCATTTTTTTTGCACGTGGATGTCCAGTTGTTCCAGCACCACTTGTTGAAGATGATCTCTGCTCCATTGTCAAGAGCTGACTATATCTGTGGTCTGCTTCTAGGCTTTATTCTGTCCCACTGTTCTGTTTATTCTTTCACCAATATCACCCCACACTGTCTTGACTGCTGTAGCTTTATAGTAAGTCTTGAAGTTGGGTAGGTTAATCCTCCCACTTTGTTCTTCTGTTCTTCTTCAATATTGTGTTGGGGACTTCCTTAGCGGTCTAGTGGTTAAGACTCCATGTTTCCACTGCAGGGGGCCTGGGTTTGATCCCTGGTTGGGGAATTAAGATGCCACATGCGAGGCATGGTCAAAAACAAAAAACATTGTGTTGCCTCTTCTGGGTCTGACCTATATCATTTTCCTTCTCTCTGAAGAACTTCTAACATTTCTTGAAAGGCATGTTTACTAACAACAAAGTGTCTCAATTTTTATCTGAGAAACTCTATTGCTCCTTCACTTTTGAAGGATAATTTTACAGGGCACAGAATTCTAGGTTGGTGGGTTTTTTCTCTCAACACTTTAACTCATTTCACATGCTTCTTTTTTGTATGGTTTCTGAGAAGTTGGATGTAATTCGTATATTTGCTCTTCTATAAATAAGGTATTTTTTCCTCTATGGCTTCTTTCAGGACTTTATCTTTGATTTTCTGTAGTGTGAAAATGACTTGCCTTGGTGTCACTGTTTTGGTATGTACCATGTGTGGTGTTCTCTCAGCTTACTGGATCTGTAACTTGGCGTCTGACCTTAGTCTGGGTAAATTCTCAGTCATTATTGTGTCAAGCATTTCTGTTGCTCTTTCTCTTCTCCTATGGCATTCATTATGCATATGCTATATTTTGTGCAGCTGTTCCACAGTTCTTGGATGTTCTATTCTTTTTTTCCCAGTCCTTTGAAATACATATTTTAAACAAATAAATTGGTATACCTGGTCTACCTTTGCAGGAGATAATAAATCATATGGGTTCTGAAAATGTAAAGAAGCAAGCTCCTAATGGCTCATAAAAGACAACCTCATATATGAATTTCAAAGAAGTGTTTTTTAAAAAATGGACTTATATCTTTATATATTAAGGATACTAACCCCTTGTCATATTTTCATATGTCAATTTTATATTTTATCTAGTTCAATTTGTCTTTTCCCTTGTAACTTCTTTAACTGCTTTTAGGTTGAGAAAAGTATTCTGTATCCAGAGCTTGAATGATCAAGTATTTTATTCTAGGTTTAAAAAAAATCGCTTTCATTTTTTGACAAAACTGCAGAATTTATTTTGGTGTGTGGCATGAAGTAAAAATCTAACCAAATTTTCCTGAAGTAGTTTTCTGATTCCTTCTGCATTGGCTTCTCTGTTTTCAAATCTTACTGGGGTTGCATAGTTTAGTTGGTAAAAGAACAGATCTGGAACCAGACTGCTTGAATCCAACCCCAGCTCTACTAGTTACTTGCTCTGTGACCTCCGTGCCTCTGATTCCTTACTGGTGAATCAGCAACGTTAACAACATACTTATGACACACATATCAGGTGTGATAAGACATGTAAAGCACTTAGAAGAGTGCCTGGGGCCTGTAAGTGCTTGTTTTTATAAAGAAGTCTCTTTTCTTTTTTTTTTTTTTTAAAGATTTTTTGATGTGGACCATTTTTAAAGTCTTTACTGAATCTGTTACAACATTGCTTCTGTTTTGGTTTTTTGGCCCCAAAGCATGTGGGATCTTAGCTCCCCGACCAGGGATCGAACCCACACCCCCTGCATTGGAAGGCGAAGTCTTAACCACTGGACCACCAGGGAAGCCCCCAGAAGTCTCTGTCTTCTGTTCAATTAACCTGCCTTATTTTTGCATCAGAACTGTATCATATTATGTAGTTTTATAATAAATTTTAGTGTCTGGTAGAGCAAGATGTCAATTTCCTCTTTTCACTTAGTCTCATTAAAGTTCTTCCTGAAATTTCATTTTTTTGGACTACTTTGGTATTTTCTTCTTTCCATCAAGTCCCACTTGACTACTGGCCACTCTCCTCCCCCTACCCGCCTTTACTTTTCCACACAGTATTTTCTTGGATTTTTGTCTGCCACTGGAATTTAAGTCCCAAGCAGACAGGAACTCCCAAGCAGACAGGAACTCCGTCTACTTGGTTGACCACCGTCTCCCCAATAATCAGTACTTAGCCTGGCTATATAAATATTTGAATGCGTAAATAAATATAATGGTACTCTCTTACTTTTAATTCTTATATTTTTTATAATAGATTCTCATGTTATTTAGGTAGACAAGCAATATTGCCTTCAAATAATGTTTTCACTTTTGTGTTAGACATGTCTAACGTTCACATTTATTCACCTGGCCAGAAGACTATTAAATAATAACAGTAACAATGGCCATCTTTTTTGTTACTGATTTTATTAGGAAATCCCAAAACAGAAATTTAGTTTTAAAAAACAATAGCTTAAAGGCATATTTAAAGCTTAGCCACTTAAAATCTGATACTAGGATGATACATTACACAAAAAAATAGAAAAAACGATTTACTAAAAAATACAAGGTGATTATGTTATGGACAAGAGTTTTACATTTCTAGTACATTCCTTAATTCAGAAGTTACAAATATAACTTGTTATTAAAATAACTATTTTTACCTTATAGCTTTCTGCTCCTTGAATGAGATCTCTCATGGAAGCAGACACCTGATCCCTTTCTGAGCGAACAGATTCAAGTTCTTCCCGTAGCGTCTGGGCCTATTTTAAATATACAATAGTTTTTTATGTAGAGACAAACTTGAGTTTCTAACATGTAAGTTCCTTAAACGTTGCCTTTTTAAGTCACCTTACCTCTTTTCTGCTAGAACCTAGTTCTTTCTTTGCCTTCAAAGCAACTAGTTTTAACTTCTCTATTTTCTCCTCTTTGTCTTTGCATTCTTCTTCCAGATATGCTAAAAACATACAATGAAACAATTATCTATAGACTCAAAGGAAAAGAGCGAAAATACACCCATTATTTACTTACTTTAGCCCTAGAAATGGATCTTTAATCTGGAACACAAAATCTGCAATTTGAGATTAAAATAAAGTAAAAGCAAAATATTAATATCTATTTTTTAAAGTAAAAGCTTACTTATTTTCTAAATGAGGCAAACAATGTAAAGAATTTTCATTTTCTTCAATCTTCCAAAACAGCCTGTTTTTTTTGGCCATGCCACGTGGCATATGGGATCTTAGCTCCCTGACCAGGGACAGAACCCGTGCCACCTGCCGTGGAAGTGCAGAGTCTTAACCACTGGACTGCCAGGGAAGTCCCAGCCTACTGTTTTTAGCCATTTTGTAAGTGTCTATAAACTGGAGAGGCTGTCAGGACCCCTTTAACAGTAGAAGATTTCCTGGAAACGCCAAGTATGCTAGGCTTTTAGGTGGTGATGTGCAGATCAGGATCAAGTAGTGGAGATATCAGATGCACTTAAAACATTTATGATCCATAGGCACATGCCTCTTGGTTGGTGGGTCTGATTTTTACAACTGAACTTGCAATCTGCTTACATGTCCAATCTGGATCTCTCCCGTAACCTCTCTAGCCATCTCGCCAACTTTAACACCAGTGTTCCTGATCTTACTTCTTGGTTCTGCTTAACTTCAGCTATGATCTGAATTTCTGTCCCTGCTTCTTCATCCAGTGTTCACAGCACCTGTGTTCACTTATGCTGCCCTCCTCTGGCTGCGACAGGTGCACTGTGTGTGCCCATAGCACAGGCCAAGTGTTCCACTTCTGCACGTCATCCCGCATATTCTCACCTACTCAGGCATCAGTGTAGCAATTCTCCCCTCTCTTGTGCAGCAAATCCCCCTCTCTAACAGATTTTTTCCCAACAGTTTACAAACATGCAATAAGAAAAATACCACCAAAGAGATTAAGGTCAGGAACAAAGAGTGGAAGCAGCTAAAGAGGGCAGGGGAGGGTCATGATAGGACAGGTGAAACATCACACAAAGAAAGGCAAAAGAGCACGCCTCCCCTCTGGACACTGTCCCATGTCTTCTTTCTTTTATAGCGAAACTCCTTCTAGGCGTGGTCTATACATGCCCTCCTCACCTTTCTCTTCCCCCATTTTCCCCTTGAACCTACTTCAACCAGGCTCCGGCTTCAGTACATCATGGCAAGTGTTATCAAGTCGCCAATGAGCTGGATGCTGCTTAGCTGGGGTTAGCTCTGACTGCTAGTGTGACCCTTCTTCCCTCCTCAAGCACTTCCTCCACCTGTACTTCATCTGTCTTAGCTTCAAAGACATCTTATGCCCTGGGCTCTACCTCACTGGCTATTCCTTCTCATTCTCCTTGGTTCTTTCTATCTTTCTGACTTTTGACAGAGAGCTGTCTCTGGTCCTCGTCTTTTTTTCCTACGCTCACTTCCTTGGGATCTCAACCTCATGGCTTTTAATGCCCACTGTGTTAAGCATGGAGTCTTGTCTGGTCTAACCCTCTCCCCATAACTCCAGATTTGCACAGTCAGTAGCCTACTCGACATCTCCAGTTGGGGTGGTAATTAAGTTTCATTTGTCTAAAACTGAACTCATGCTCTCCCCTAACCCAACCTTCCCCAGTCATCCATTACAGAAAACTGTGGGTCATTCCAAATTCTTTCAACCACCTGTCCCCTCTCCCCCACCAATCCCACTGGGCATTAAACTGGGGAATTATGGGTACATCACATAACACTTTTTTGTTTCTCCATCTTAAAATGGGAATAAAAGAGCTACCTCCTAATGTTACTCTGAGGAATAGATGGGTATGGGGAAGTCCCAGCTCTTCTGCACAACACAGCAGCCCTTTCATGCTCAGACTCCTGCCTCTCCAGAATTTCCTGGGAGGCTCCTGGACGTCATGGATGTTAACGTACAAGCACCTGCTGTTTCCTCCTGCTGCAGTACCTTTCTTCTCGTGTCAAATTTCTCATTCTTCAACACACAAGTACAGCCTATTCTGTGATGTTTTTCCTAACTCAAAACGAGCAGTTAATCATGTTTTCCTGTACTGTCACCAGCGTACCTTGTCCACACCCTGAAGTACTGCAGTAACAGCCCCTTCTTGCAGTGAGTTCTTTGAAGACACGGTCTGCGTGGTGTGTATCTTAACCCCCTTCCTATTACCAGTGCCTAGGTAGTTGGGCATTCAAATAAGTTTGCTAAATGCATGAAAAATCCAAAACCAATCATGGAACCATTTATAAATGGAATCACATCACTCCTTTGGATTAAACAATAGAAAGTGAGAGTTTTGAAAGGGAAGGCAAGCAGATGGCAGCGGGGCAAGAGTGGCGGCATCAGGAAGAGAGAGCTACTCATGTTTTTAACAACTCATTAATTGGTGACAGTACTTCCCAATCTATTCTAACACTAAGAAGAATCTGTGTAATTAACTGTGACAACATATGCAAAACCATAGTTACCTATTTTTTCTTCAAACTCTTTTACTGAAGGTTGATCACTTTCTACAGAAGGTGATTTCTCTAAGGAATCCTAGATTTTATAGGAAAAACAAAGACAATCACTGCATTCCCCATGATGTACTGGCCGTCATGTTAAGCATGAAAAAAATCATTATCAAAGAGAATTCATACAAAAAGCAATTTGGTGAACAGTCTTTCTCTTCCCTTGATAGACCAGGTAATTCTGACCTTATCATGCATGTAGCATGATGCTTTTTACTATAAACATAGTATAGGTCATGTATTTTACTATAAAAAACAGCAATATCCAAGGCCAAGACGAACCACCCAACAGATATCAACTACATAATGCAATAAGGAAAGATTAACGATGATTATAGTTTATGCTGTCATGATCTGGGGAAAAAACCCTAAATTTCTGGCTAAAATTAAATACCACTTTAGCCTGCATTTCTGCTCAACAGTGCTCTTTAAGTTAATATGCATACCACACAGGATGAAATTCAAATTTTTCCATGTTTACTTGTAGCTTTGCTGGTAACTAATTATACAATTTTAACATTTAACCCCCTAATCATCTAATCTTATATAAAAACAAAATTCTAAAATGGTCTAAAACCAAAAAGTGATCAATGTGATAAGGTGTGATGTGAAAATGTTTCATGTACTTTCAGAAATATGCATGTGATCTTAAGTGCTAAAAATTTACTTCTGACTTCAAAGTGCAATAATATATATATTTTCTAGAGTCTATGACTAGAACTAAGTATTTTAAAATCAATAAAATGCAAATTAATAGTACCTTTAATGATATCAACTCTGCTCTCACATCTTGCAATTCTGATTCTTTTTGTTCTAGTAATGGCCTTAGGTTTTCAAGTTCCTTTATAAAATATTTTTCTTTTTCATTATGGTTTTCATTTTTACTACATACTTTTTGAGATAATTCTTCAACTTGAATTAGGAGATTCTGATTTTCAAGCCTTGTTTGTTCATTAGCATTCTTCATTTCTAGAAGATCAGACTGCAGGGCCTCTTTTTCCAAGAGGGTTTCTTCTAACTCTTTCCTTAAGAGAGCTTTCTCTAGCTCATGGTCTCTTAGTAAAGACCTAAGTTCCTCACATTGAATCACATTCTCTTCTTGGAGGAACTTAATCTCTTTTTCTAACTCTGCTACCCTTTTACCATACTGGAAGACCAAGTTGTGTTTTTCTTCATTTATTTTAGCTAAGGATTCACCTACAGCTTGTAGGACACTTACAACATCTTGTTCTTCACTTTTTTCTGAAACTTTTGACTCCATTTGTTCAAGAAAACCACACAACTGAGCTCTGACAAATAACTTCTGAAGTTGCTCATTTTCCAAAAGTTTATTTATCTTATCTCTTTCTTCAACTGTTAACTGAAGTTTCTTTTCTAATTCAGAAATCTGCTCCTTCAGCATAAAATCTCCTTCTTTTTGAGATAGGAGAGATTCCAAATCCCTGCTCAACTGGTTCTTTTCTGAACTCAGTCTACTGTTTTCCTCATGAAGAGACTTCACTTCAGATGACACTGCTTCCTGGTCTTCAGAGAGAGTTTTCAACTGAGCCGTAAGCTTTTCCAGTTTTTCGTCATTTTGATCCTTTTCTTTTAAGGTTTCTTCTAGTTGTGCTGTTAATTCATTTACCTTTTGTTCTAGCTCACTGTTGCACTGGGTAGTCTGCTCCACTTTCTCCCCGGGTCCTACAATAAACCTTTCTCCCCTTTCACGTCTGTGATAGACAGTCTCCACCTCTTCATGAGAACCTTTAATTTTACTTATGAGATCATCTTTTTCCTCAGTAAGAGAACTTATCTTTGCTTCAAATTCTTGTAACATGGTATCTCTCTGACTGAGACTAACTAAATATACTTCATTCTTTTCTTGAAGGTTCTTTATGGTATTTTCAAGTTCTGGTACAATTTGTTGCTGTGTTAATAACTTTTCATTTTCTCTCTGGAGACGATTCATGGTTTCAAGAAGAGCATCTTTTTCATTAAATGCAATTCTGAGCTTCTGCTGAAGTTCATTAACATCAGATGCTTGCTGCTGCTTCATTGATTCAAACTCTTGACTTATTTTTCCAGCAGATTCCCCCAACTCTGCTTGTAAAATTTCCATAATCTCTCGTAAACTCTCATAATTTAAAATTGCTTCTTGCTTTTCTTGTTGTAGGTTTTCACACTGTTCCTTAAGACCCTGTATTTCAAACATCAATGTTAATTTTTCTTTTTCTGAACCTGACAATAATGCCTCATTTAGTTCTGATATTTCTTTTTGATGTTGTTCCTTTAGACTCTGTACTTCTTTGTTATGTTGTTCTACGGTACAGCGAAATTGTTTATTTGAATCTTCTAGCTCAGATTTTAATTTTTCAACTACACACCCCTGTTCTTCTTTAGCTAGTAGTAATTCATTAATTTTAAACTCTAAATCTTCCCGTTCGTGAAAAAACTCATCCTTTGTATGCTGGGCGTCAATTTCAAGTTTTAATTTAAGATTATTCATGTAAGTTAACTCATCTTTTAAGATGCTATGTTGAGACTTCAGTTCTTTTAGGGCATCTTCTAAGTGTTTGACTTTTTCATTTACTGCTTGTTCTACAAGAGTGTCTTCCTGTAAGAGCAAAGAACACATTTGATTTTCCTGGTTTGCGTTTTCTAATTCACATTCATATTTCTCCTGAAGGTTCTTCTCGTTTGCCTCACACTGCCTGACTAAGTTCTCCTTCAGCTGGTTTAAATGACTTACTTCTGCTTCGTGTTCTTTAGCAGATGCTTCAATTTGGCACTTCAATTCTTTCACCTCTTCTTGGTGTGTAGATTTCAACTGTAAAAGTTCCTCTTGCAAACTATTAATTTCTTTTTGGTACTGCTGAGAATTAGCCTCAATGACTCCTTGGAGATGAGTAATTTCTCGCTCCTTTTCATTTGTGGCAACTTCTAACTGCTTTTGCAGACATAAAATCTGCTCCTCAAAGGCCGGCTTAATTTTCTGGATCTCTTCCTGTAGTTTTTTAACATTATCTTCAGAATCACTCTGAAATTTGATTTGTTCTGAAAGCTCTAATTGTTTTTTTGATGCTTCTTCCAGTTCCTTTTGCCAACCAGCTTTATCGTTACTGTATTTGGAATGTACTGCCATTAATTCATTTTTCAAATTTTCCATTTCTTTCACATAGTTTCTTTGCGATTGTTCAAACTCCTCGCGCACATCTTCCAACTTAGTTGCAGAATCCTGTAAAAGTAAGCACACAAAAATTATTTAAGATAAAACAAACCCCTGCCCTCAGGAAAAATATTAGACATAGGCTCATAAAAGAAGAAATGAGCAGAAATGTACATAAAGAAATATGATACTGAGATTCCAAGAATTCTGCTTAGAAGCTCTGACTACCTTAAGTAGTACTAAATAGGTTACTCAAAGAAATAACTAAAAGCTAGGAAATCTCTGAATTTAATTTTCCTTTAAATGGTAATAAATTATGTAAGTTGTATTAAGTCATAGGCTTTAATGAATATCTCCTGAATAGAGTAATACAGCTTTTGGGAGAAAATTAGCACAGACCCAAAAGACAGTTGAATATCCCAGAACTGAATACACAACTTTCTTTCCTTTCTTTTTTCTTTTCTTTCCTTCTTCTTTTTCTTTTCTTTTTCTTTCTCTCTCTCTCTCTCTTTCTTTTAGATAACATTTAGAGTATGTGTGACAATCAACTTATTTAAATAGGTAATTTTTTATAAAATAGGTATTTTTTCCCATTTTTATTAAAGAATATTACAACTAAAATGAAGATTACACAATGGAACAAGTAAATGTTAGCTCTGTCTCTAAGTAGTTGGGTGATTTCAGTTATTTTTCTTTTTAAATATCAATCTGTTTCCTTGTCTGTAAATATTACAGTTAAAATCAGATCAGATGCTTTTTAAGGTCTTGGCTCTAAAATGCATAACTATACTATGTAAGTTAATAAAAAGCAAAAAAAAATAAAATGTTGCTTTACCTCAACCTCTTGCTTCATTTTAATATTTTCCTTCTTCAAAGAAACACACTGTTGCTCAGTCTCTGCTTTTTCCAAAAGCATAGCATCCAGACGTATGGTCAATGCCTGTTTTGGAACAGGATGATTTGTTTGCCTGAGGTTAAAAATGGTGGATTGACTTCATGCATAATTACCTCCTCACCTTTTCCAAACCATGCTAAAGTAAGAATATTTAAAAAGCTATATACATAAGAGCAAAGTAAAAAGGAGAAAAGACATAAGGGTATGAGAAATTTCAATATAACTTTGGAAAACTGAAAGTGGAGGACATGGAAGACGTGACTTAGAAAGAACAAGAAGGCTATAACCTAAGGGCTTGTGCAGGGAAACACATGAGAAGCTGGCAAACACTAATAAGAAAACTAAATGCTCAGGAACTGGAGAGTCAGGTTCAAAAATCGGATTGACTGACAATCTCAATCAGGAGTGCTTAGAATAATGGGCAAGAAATCACCAGTGTCCCCCCTACCCCAGAGAAGTTTACCTCCTGTAGAAATGAAGCAGGAAAGGAAGTTAATGAAGTGGAAAATAGAACAGCCAAGAGTCAGTTCTTTGAAAAAAGCTAACAAAATAGACTTCTTGTAAGACTGATCAAGAGAAGACAGAAGTCACAAACAATATTATGAATAACAGGGGAACCTATCTATATATAAATTACAGATTATACACTTAAGAAAAATATTATGATTATTAATCTGCCAATCATACTGAAAAGTAAAATGGTATGCATAAAACTTCCTAGAAAAATGTAACTCAAGAAAAAAAATTAAAAAGCATCATCGGGCTTCCCTGGTGGTGCAGTGGTTGAGAGTCCACCTGCCGATGCAGGGGACACGGGTTCGTGCCCCGGTCTGGGAAGATCCCACATGCTGCGGAGCGGCTGGGTCCGTGAGCCATGGCCGCTGAGCCTGTGCGTCCGGAGCCTGTGCTCCGCAACGGGAGAGGCCACAACAGTGAGAGGCCTGCGTACCACCAAAAAAAAAAATAAATAAAAAATAAAAAAGCATCATCAATACTATTACTACTTAAAAATCAAACTAGTGGTTTAAAATTGTCCACCAAAGAAAACAGGAGGAATAGATAGTTTTATAGGTGAGTTCTATCAAGCTTTCAAAGAACAGATTATCCCAATTACATATGAATTTTTTCAGACAAAACAAAAAGCAAGAAGAATTCTCAAGTTATTCTACACAACTGGCATAACTTGATAACATTATGCAAGGACTCTACAGATAGGAAAATCACAGACCCATTTCACTGTGAATTTAGATAAAGTTAATCTTAAACATTAAAACCGAGATAAAATCCTAAAGAAACCTTAGTCAACTATCACTCCAGAACTGCCTCTGAACTTCTTTTGTGAAATAATAAAGAAAAACTCTGTTGTTCGAAAATACAAAAACAAAGCAGATGTAGAAAATATTTAGAGTTCTATACCAAGTTATAGCTATTATTCAAACATGAGAGTAGAATAAAGCCACTTTTAAATACAAGATGACACAAAAATTTTCCTCCTATGCATCTGTTCTTAGGAAGCTGGAGAAGGACATGCTCTACCAAAATGAGGTTAACCAAGAAAGTGAATGACCTGTGACCCAGCAAACGGGGTGGGGGGGCCAACATATGAAAGCAGTATAATTCATTGGATCATGGCAAAAGGCCAACTCCAGGAAAACCACAGCAGACCTGGAGAACAACCAGACCAAATTAGCACAGGACAGAAGGCTTTAGGAGGCAGGTGTCCAGAAAAAAATATAAACGATTATTTGATCTGTTTGACCAGTTGGAAAGTAGGAGTCACTGTGAAAGATAGCTAAATTTTCATCTGTTGTAACAGGAAGTTAATAGCTAAGTGTCTCACCAAGGGATAAATCAAAGAAAAGCAGTATAAGCATATTGTTCAGAAATACAGAGATAATTTCCATAAGCTATTTAGAATTATAAATTATTTAGTTGTTAGTACTATTTCTAAATCATGAGCATATATTACTTTTGTTAAAACAATTTTAGTTTTAAAATTAGTTTTTTCACATAGCATAGTATTGCAATGTAAACTCCTGTTTGGTAAATTATCAGGGGAAGCCTGAAAACATTAATAATTTTAGGAGATATACAGAGGACATTATCTGAAAACAGCTATAAATATCCTTAAAGAGTAGAGGCACAAATGGACAGTTATTTTCTAGGAAATACAAATTTGATTCCAGCAAAGAGAAAACAGTAAGTGATACGTACTAGAAATTCCCCATCTTGACATGCAATTTTTACCTTCCTCTTGCATTTGGAAGCAGCATATAAGTTCACTGTAATACCATACACCTCAAATTTTGACATGGAAAATATGGGTTTTTATTCCTCTTTTTTAAAAGTCAAATATGCCAGGTTTGCAATAAAACTTTAGATGTATTTCAATGCACTAGAAGATGGCTATCAGAAATTTTAATAACTAAAACTTGTAAAAAGCCATACATTTTTATGAAGGACAGAAAATTCTGTATTCAAAACCATGTTTTTCCAGCGTCCTTTTCCCAGTGAAGAGATAAAACATAGCAAGAAAGTCTTTTCCCTTTTCCAGAGGTGCAGAGGACATATCACATTGCAGTATATGATTTTCCTAAAACAGAAAACTTACTTACAGCAACTGAATACCTGATGCACAGCTCCGCCAATCACTCCCCAATGTAATTTTCTCATTAGCACTGGAAACCAAAGATTTCATTCTCATTTAATTTTACCAACCTTTACTTTCTGAGACTTGAGTGGTCAGGATAACATGCTTTAATATTAAATTAATAACCTGAAAGGTAAAGTTAGCTAACTGAGAGAAATTTTCTACCCTTAAATTTTTAGTAGTAGTTTTGACAGAAGGGGAGAATACATTGATAAGGAGGAAATAAGGGACAGATATTTGAATATTCTGAAATGCAACAGCATGAAAAGTATTTTAAGGGCCAAGAGTTAACTGATGCAAAATTAGAACAGAATCTCTGCAGTGCTCTTTTCAAATACAAAAACCTCCTTTTCAGTGCGGGTGTGCATGGATGTATGTATGTATACATGTGTGTAGAAAATATCCCCCAAATAATACATGGTAATAATAAAACCATTGAGTACTTATGTGACAGATCCAGCTCTACGTACTGTATGTACTAACTCATAATACAACTCTATGAAAGTAGGCCTTATTATTATCCCTAGTCTACAGATGAAGGAAGAGAAGGAAGTTAAGAAACGTAGCCGTGGTCACACAGCTGGTGTGTGGCACAGCTGGTGTGTGGCACAGCAGGGGTCTGAAGATGTGAATCAGGTGGTCTGGCTCCACAGTCAGAGCTCTTTAACTACATGGAGTTGTACTTTTGCTATTACTAATCAGGGAAATACATAGTGACCAAATAAACAAAACCATTACGAATTCAGTAATGCTTCAACCAATCGGCGCATTACGAATCCAAATGGTATTTGTGCACACCATTCAGGATTCATACACTGTTCTAGCTAAATGAAGAACAAAATGGTAGTGCAAGGTATGCGCAGCGATTTAAAGACTCCTGGTAGTAGCTTCATGAGAGTCCCTCAATTGTGCATGGCTCACAAGTTGGGACACTAAGATAACATATAATCAAAGAATAGATAGATACTATGACTCAAATTACAAACATGCAAAAGCAAGGAAAAAAATTTCTGCAGAGCTTTGAAAAGCAAAAAAACTTTAAAGAAGGTAGGCCAAGTGGGGGAAGGAAAAGCATTTAATTACATTAAGGGCACATAAGTAAGAATGAGCAACTCAGGATCTTAAACAGGGAATAACAATATAAAAACAACATTCTATCATCTGACGAGAGTATGTAGAAGTAAAAGAGAACGAGAGCCCAGTTACGGGTTATCAAGGTAAGTACGGTTAGCAAGTAAGACATGATGTGTTTAACAAAGAACCATGGGAATGGAGAGAATCATCAAAGTCCTGAGCGTGGCTGGGTTTTCTGATAGGGAGAGGGAACAGCAGGCCTGAGACTGAAGGAATAACCATAATTACAGTGTGTAAAGGATGAAAGGACAGAAAGTAATACCACTTCAGAACAGAAAGGGACGCAGAGGTCATTCACCTCTCTTTTTACAGTCAACCAGAAAGGTGAAGAGTGGAACCAAGGGCAGAGAGGAAGTGGAACAAAAGGCACGGAAGCCAGAGAGTGCTCAAGCAGGCTGACAGCCCTCAAGGAAATCCGACTTATCATCAGGCATCTCCTCTAAGTAAAGAAGTGAAAATTAAAGCAATACTACAACTGTTTCATTACCTTAACAATATCATCAGTTCCTCCAGCAACAGCTTTCGATCTCAATTCTTCAATTTCTTTCTCCAATTCTAAACAATTAAAAAAATAAGAAGATACTAGTTCAGAAATGAAGAAAATAATTACTGGCTCAAGTGATAAGTACATTCTTAAAAAAAATCACTATAAATTAGAATACATTTAAGAAGCAGCAGATATGCTGAGAAAGCACTAAGTTCACCCAGCATTACCTTTTATTTTCCTTTTTATTATGGAAAACTCCAAACAAATTAAAAAAACCCAGAGAAAATAGTGCGATTAATCTCTATGCTCCATCATCTTGGTTTAATAATTACTACATGACCAACCTTGTTTCATCCCAACCTGTATTCATTTCCTCCTTCCCCTCTTGTCTTATGCATCCTGATATTTTTGAAGCAAATCCCAGACATTATTTCAGCTGTAAATAACTTCTTACTGTATAATCTTAAAGCAACAACTAACCTCGTATTAAACATACATGTTAATCTATTTCATCAACTCATGTCTAGGTCTGGAGCCTAGAACATCTTTCCAAATAAATTACTCTCTTATCATAAGCTGATCCAACCTCCAGAAACACAGTTTGACCTTTTCTAGTAGTAAATAAGTCTTGGCTTTTAGGCAGGGCAGTTAAGTTACTGAAAATTCAAGAGCTCACCTACACATATTAAAAAAGGATACTAATATCTTTGTCTTTTTGGAATATAAAGAAAGGGAAACTGAGTAGGCAATCAACCAACTTCAGTAAATAAATATATTTCAAAATTCCAGGAAAAGAAATCTTTTACTACTTTACTTGGGGCCTCTTCTTACTTCCTTGGGCTCAGAACTTCATGTCTCTAACACTTCAACTGGCAACTCTAGGAAAAAATGCTTTACTCAGAAGAATATACGATCCACATGAGGAAAAAAAAAGTGCTGAACTTTAACAAACTGTTTTTAAAATCCTCCTCCCTGACTTTATTAATTCAAAGGTAACTGCAGTTTAGGGATATGAGATAATAAGAAATATCAGAAGCAAAGTTTACAATGCTAAGTAATAACAGATTCCACTAGGCTAGTATTATTGGATTCGCTGATAAACAAAACAAGCCAATGTACTATTACAAAACTAAGAGTTGTAACCCTGATTAAACAAGATTGCGGTCAAGATGAACACTTCCAACCCAATACCTGCACATCTTGATTTAGCTTTCTGTATTAGCATCATCTGCTTCTTGGCAAACTTGATAAGCTCCTCCTTGGGCAATGTTTCCAGCTGGAAGAGTCAGTGACGTGACCAATTAGGAAGAATTCATGTTTCTACTATACCACAAAAAAGAAACATAAAGTCTGCCTAAAAATAGAAAACATCCTACTGAATAGATCTTTATGTCAACCAAGCACCACATTTTTTAAGATTAGCAAATGCAAGTTTCACTCAATAATTACTAGCTCGGCAACTATTATGAAATGTAGAGAAAATCGCATGTATCCTCTTACGTTACAGATATCCTTGTTACAGGTTAAGACACTTTCTAGATTTTGATTTAATTGCAAAATTAGGGAACTGCGACTAATTCTACGTAAAGTTCCTTAGATCTGTAAAATTGCTTCGTCCTATTCAAGGCTGAAAGGAGTCTCTGGCCACATGAAAACACGTAAGCCTAATTACAGCGATAAGATGAATCAGGGTGCGTTTAGGCTTTACCTAAAAATCAGGGAAAGTTCCTTAACCCCTGCGGGCTCAGTTTTCTTAGGCATAAAGCTGGCATAACCACATTATTCATCTCACGGTTACCGTGAAGCTTCAATGCAGTCGAGTGTTTGGGCGAGTGTCTCAAAGTCAGCTTGAAACAATAAACCTCGGCAGCAAGTCCCCATCTCCTGGGCGCCCGTTCAGGGCCCCAGCGGTGACCTGTGCTCACATCGCTCACATCAGCGGAGGCGCAGGCAGAGCCGAGACCGCGACGCCCGCCCCCCGCTCGGACCTCACAAGCCAGACGGCTTCATCTAACGTTGGGAACTTGCGGAATCTCTCAGCAGCGCTGAGCCGGGCGGCAAAGAGACGAACTCAGGCGTCACACCGGGGAGTTCCGAGAGGAGAGACTAAACGCGTGACCGTGACAGCTCAGGCCGAGAGCCCGGAGGAAAGTTGTCCCCCAGGGAGCCCCCTCCCCTCCCGGCAAGACCCCGCCGCTCCAGCGTCTCTTCACCTTGGATTTCCCGGTCCCAGGAGCGGCCGGCGAGGCCACCCCGTCGTGAACAGGCTCCTGCAAAACACAACGAAAGCCAGCCGGTCACATGCGGCTGTGCGGACCCCGGCGGGCGGGGAGGGCAGGCGGGGAGGCAGGCGGGGAGGGGCGGTGGTCCCTCGGCCCCCGGGCCCCCGCGTTACCTCCATGGCCACCCGCAGCCCGCACTTCCGCCCGCTGACTCCCACGGAGCCCCGCCGCGGGTCAAAGGTCGCGCTTCTCCGCTGGCCCCGCCCCCGCGTCTCCAAGGCCGCGGCCCGGCGGCGCTTCCGCTTCCGCCTCGGGAGGTGGCTCCCCGCGCGCTCCGCCTCGCCCCCGGGCCGACCCGCGAGGGGGCGTGGCGTGGCATGTCGGGCCCGTGGGCGGGGCCCGGCGCGCCACTGGGGCAGTGGGGGTCCCGGCCCCTCCTGGGAGGATCGGGCGCTGTCTGGCCGCGCGCGCTCAGGAGGCCGCCCTAGTCTCCTGTCCAGTCATCTGTCCCCTTAGCTGTCCCATATCCTGTTCCCTCTCCTGTCCCTCACCTGTGCTTCAGCTGTCCCTCACCTGTCTTATCTCCTGTCCTTTTCCTGTGCCCTCAGGTGTCCCTTCAGCCCCCCTCAGTTCCCCCAGACGCCCTTAGCCTCGGAACGGGCGCGTGGCTGTGCCCTGCGGCTGCAGGTGGCCTAGGGGACGAGGCGCAGCTGTTCCTGAGGCGAGTGGGTGACCGCAGAGCAGGAGCGCTGTCCCGCCTGGCAGCCTGGACACCGGCCCTCCTCCTGGACGGTGAGTAGTCCCGGTAGCTCTTTCTTTGAGCGGGACTGAGGAAACAGGCCCGAGTGTGGGGACGCTGGCCGGGGGAGGGAGGCGGCCTGGGGACGGGGGGGACGGGCGGCGCCAGGATGGTCGGGGCAAAGACGTGCTGCCGCAGCCGGTGCCTCCCCTCCGCTCCGTGAGCCACCAGCCTGGCACTGGCTGTCACTTGTCACTTGTGACGCCCTGACGCAGGTCGTGGGATGAAGTTCGCCAGCTTGGGGAAAGGATCGTCCTGCAGTGAGCTGGCTTCGGAAAATGCCCGTAAATCTGGACACTGGGCGGGGTTGTAAAATGAGTGACTTTCCTCGGGACTAGAAAAACAGCCTCAGACAGCTTTTTAGAAAAATCACGAGTAATTCCTAAAGGCCACCAAAGTTCTCAATGTTTACGTGGCAGTGAATACCGTTAAGGAAGAGTGACTAAATGCGTTGGCAGGTAGTGTTGGTGAAACTCGAGACTTTGAGCACCTTTTGGAGAAAAAGAGGACTTTCTGTTGCCCCCTCTCCATCTAGTCCATTGCCTTGTATATATATTCATGCACTGCACTGCATGCAGACTTAATTGAATCTAGGAATTAATTGATACAGAAACCGATCAGCAGGACAGAACCTAAGATCACTGGTCATTTTCTTCTGGGTTTTGAGGAAACTTAGAACTAAGACTACAGGGCTTTTGTTGTATCTATTAACATCAAGGACGTTATAGCATTTTATTTTCCCTTCCAGTATGAGATCCAGGCTAGAATCAGGTTTTGCATTTAATTGTCACATCTCTTTAGGTTTCTTTAATCTGGAACATTTCCACAGTCTTTCTTTGTCTTTTATAAAATGGACATTTTGGTCAAACTTTGGACATTTTTGACATTTTATAAAACAAAACCAAAAAAACCCCCAAACAACTGAACTCACAGATACAGAGAAGAGATTGGTGTGGCAGAGGCAGGGTGTGGGAGTGGGCAAGATGGGTGAAGGGGGTCGAAAAGTACAAACTCTGATTTATGAAGCAAATAAGTCTGGGGGATGTTGTGCGCAGCATGGTGACTACAGTTAATAAGACTCTACTGTATACTTGAAAGTTGCTGAGAGAGTCGATCTTAAAAGTTCTCATCACACGGAAAAAATGATGGATATTTACTAGACTTATTGTGATGATCATTTCGCAATACATACAAATATCAAATCATTATATTGTACACCTGAAACTAACGTTATATGTCAATTATAGCTCAATAGAAAAAGGAATAAGAGGGCTTCCCTGGGGGCACAGTGGTTGGGAGTCTGCCTGCCGATGCAGGGAATGCGGGTTTGTGCCCCGGTCCGGGAAGATCCCACGTGCCACGGAGCGGCTGGGCCCGTGAGCCATGGCCGCTGGGCCTGCGCGTCCGGAGCCTGTGCTCCACAACGGGAGAGGCCACAACAGTGACAGGCCCGCGTACCGCAAAAAAAAAAAAAAAGGAATAAGAAATTTGGCATTTTTGAAGTCCTCCCCACCTTTTATTTTTTCAATTAACATATGGTAATATTTTCTTTTGGCATACAGTTCTTTGAATTTTAATACATGTACAGACTCTTGTAATCACGGGCATAATCAGTCCACAGAATAGTTTCATTACCCTCACCCCACCCCATCGTGGCTGACACGCCTCCCATCCCTAATCTCTGACAACCGTCATCTGTTCTTCATCACTATCACTTTGTCATTCATGAATGTCATATAAATGGAAACAAACCTTTTGAGACAGGTTTCTTTTCCTCAGCAAAATGCCTTTGAGATTCGTTCAGGTTGTCTCATTTGTCAATAATTTGTTCCCTTTCATCACTAACTGATACTCATTGTACGGATGTGCCGTTATTTATCCATTCACCAACTGCAGGACATTTGGGTTCGTTTCGAGTTTTGGGGTAATTATGAATAGAGCCACTATAAACATTCACATCCAGAGTTTTGTGTGGACATAAGTTTTTATTTCTCTAGGGTACAGACCTAGGAGGGGAAATTGCTGGGCTCTGTGGTAAGTATATGTTTAACTTTTTAAGGAACTGCCAACTGTTCATCCTGATCATTACCCGGCAAGTGGCAGAGGGCATCATTCTGGGGATAGCCACATTTAGTGACCACCTGCCTTGGTAAGGTGTGCAGACCAGGATGTGAGGGAAGCAGTCAAACCCTTTTTGAGTTGATTTTTACAGAGGCCATCTCAATGCTTAACAATATCAAATGTCTGCGGAAGGCAGGGAGCACGGGAGCTCCATTGAATACCCCCTGGTCAGCCATTGTCGAGCTGCTTTTTTGGTAAAAGGCATGCTATGTTCAGGTTGCAAGCTCCACAAAACCAAACACACGACTAGTTTCAGGGGCTGCAGCAGTGTGACTGCAGTTGGCTGACTTGACTGAAACAGCAGCACCAAAACCTGAAAAAGTGTCACTGGTGATGAGGCTCCACCAATAAAACGCCTGGGAGGGGTCGGAGGTCAGTCTGTCAGGAGAGACCAGAGCAGCTCTGGGCAGGAGTCACCAGTCCGGAACCCAGTGGCAGCCTCTGCAGAGACAGAGCCCTTCACTTTGTGCCTTTTCCGTGACGGTGGCTGTGTTGTCACGTCTGATGTGGTGGTGGATCCAGGCAGCAGGATGGTAGCAGCCAGGGCAGCGCATGCTCAACTAGCAGTAGTTCTAGCGTGTCTCATCAGAGAAGGGTCCTTTCTGTGGACATCCACATGAGGGCCCCGGAAAGTGCAGTCAGCAGTCATCATTTATTTCCACAGTTCACGGCCCAGGAGGGTGTCTTTAACGCTACTCTAGTTTTCATAATGGCAGACCTGGTAGCTAGGCCACTGGCAAAGCCCAGGGGTCAGTAAGAATCAAGGCGGGCATTGGCCAGAGCCCTGAGAGGGGCCTGGATTCTGGCCTCTGGGTGGAGGGGCCGTGTCCGCTTTTGGTGTTGCAGGGCTGGCACTGCAGTCCAGTGGAAATCAGTGAGCTTTCGCTTAGTCAAAGCAGGCATTCAGCATTTAGGGGTGTCTGTGAATTGAGGGCTCCAGTGAGCCGTGCAGGGACTCACCTGGCTCAGCGGGGGGCAAAGCTTTCCCTGGAGAGATAGCTGCTGCTTTCTCAGGTAGGGCCCAGATGCCTGCGTGGCCAGGCCGCCGCTCTTGAATCCACCATTTGCACTTGACAGGCAAGGTTTTGTGAGTCGAGCCACCCCAAAATGGGAGTATCAGGCTGGAGGTTCACGAGGCCTCCCTGGGTCGGTCACCCAGTTTTGACAGGGGCTCCTGAGAAGCTGATGGCTGCTCTTCGGGGGGGACGCAGTGGGCAACAGTCCCGGGAGGCACTGAGTGCAAACCCCCAGGGTCACTTGCAGGTGGGGCTCCTCCCTTCCCCAGAGGCTCTGTCAGCGGTCATCAGTCACAGAGACTTCTGGCTCAAACTCTTACTGGGGGTGCAGAGCCACCAGAGTAGCTAGCGTGCCGCAGCTTGCCAGACACCTTCTGGTGAAGCCTGTCGTTCTGCACGACACTCAAATGGGACCAGTTTATGGGCTAGCCAACGTAAAGGACCAAGAAGAATGTCCCCAGTACCCCAGTAAGGCTTTTGGCCTCTATGGTGGTGATGGTGGGGGTAGGGCAGAGAGCAAGCAGTCTGGAGCCATAGTTCCAGGAGCTTTACTTGTTGTCAGGCCCCGGACTTTCACTGGGGAGGCTGCCTGTTAGGAGGGTGTGGTGAGTCCCCTTCAGGGCCATTGAAATGGGGGCTTCTAACCTGCCAGCTGAGAGCCGTCATCTCTGTCGGGGTGCTCTGAATGTAAGATGCATCGCCACAAAATCCCCTGGCCCTACACACACACACACACACACACACACACATGCACACACACACACACACACACACACTGGTAGCAAATGGCAAAGGGGTTTGTCCCACTCCCCCTTTTTACAGGAGGCTCTTTCTTACAGGGACGATCCCCTCTGGCACTCAGGGGACGGAGAAGCACAGACATGTGACGTGTCAGTTCCCACATAACATTCAGACATAGGGACAGTAGGACATTGAATCAACCGAAAGCGCCCCTCCCGTAGGGTCCCTTTGGCTTTCTTTCTCCTGGTGAACCCTGTCCAGACCCCGCCAGGAGAATGTGGGTGCTCCTGCCTTACCAGGGCCCGGGGAGGATGGTGACTTGGGTGTCTTTACCTAACAGAGTCGTAGAAACTTGAGTCCCTCGCTCTTGGTGTTCCTGAGCATGTTCACGTGGATGCGTATGGACTCATATCCATCTTGGAGGGGGCGAGACTGTTGCCCATACTGTCATCATCTTTCTTTTTCAAGGATCTGCGTAGAGGGGACAGATGTGGAGGGAGGGATCCGGGAAGCAGACGGACAGAGCAGCTCCATGTCAGTAAACAAGGCTTTATATTAATTATACTTTATTTAAGCAGGGAGGTGGCTGCTCAGGGCTTAAATAAGTGAACTTCTGATTTTCGATCCATGGAAAGCTCTACATCCTCGTTGCTGACACCATTTGTTTCAGCTCCCCTGTGTCTTTGAAAAGATAGTCCAGATCAAAGACCGTAATTGCCGCTGCCTGAAAGATGCTCAGAAATGTGAGAAATCCAAGCAGAACTGCCTCTCAACACCTTGTATCTTGTGAACTCACGTTTTTGTTTTATGAGGCTTTTTGTACGTTTTTCCTCTGGATTTTTCACATAGACAATCATGTCATCTAAGAAGAGGGACGGTTTTATTTCTTTCTTTCCAAAAGTATGCGTTGTATGTATTATTTCTTTCCCTGCCGCATAGGCTGAGGCCCCCAGTGCTATGTTGAAAGGGGTGTGAGTGTGCATTCTTGCCATGATCTGATCTAAGAGCAGCGGTGTTCAGTCTTTGACCATTAGGTATCATAGTAAATGTAGGTTTTGTGTGGGTGCCCTCTATCAACCCTCTGCACCTGCAGTTAAAAAACAACACATCTCTGTTTTCACAATACCACTGTGTCTTTATTGTGAAAATTAAATGTAGGTCTGGTGAAATTAAAAGGATTTGCCTCAGTCCACTACCCTTACTCTTGTCGTGTTCCCTTCATCCCACTTCTCCCACTTATCTGTTGATTTAATCTGGTACACCTTTCAGTAAACTCAACAAGGCAGCAGTGGGCAAACCCCTTCTCCCAAAGATTTGGTCGTTGTGTGCTGGATCTCCAGATACAATTACTTTTCCCAAACAAATGACCTTGGCTTAGTATCCAAATTTTAACTCTTGGTGGGAGGTCCAGTGGTTAAGGCTCTGTGCTCCCACTGCAGGGGGCACGGGTTCGATCCCTGGTCAGGGAAGTAAAATCGCATGCACATGGTGTGGCCAAAACAAACCAAATTTTCCTCTTTGTAAGCCTTACATCCCTTTATGAAAACTGAAAAAATCATGTTAAAATCTCAGAAGAAGTGTAGTCCTATCCGTTAGATAATTATCTCTAATCCACTGAATTCTGCAGATATCTCAGTGCACCTTGTTTACAGCCCTTGAGGCCTTCTTGTTTCTATTTGCATGAAATAAAACCAGACACAGAGACCTTTGTCAAGCTGAAGGAATTTATAAGAAATCGCACCTATAGTCTCATTTCTTTAACAACTGCATGTTTTAGGTCTGATCATTTCAGATTATCTATTATTATAGGATTGAATTTGAGTAGGGTTCAAAATAAGGGGACTGGTGTGTTTAGGTGGATTCACCTCTAATGTGTCAGAAGGACAGTGGCCTCATGAAGCTCTCCTGCTACTTTTTTTTTTGTGTGTGGTATGCGGGCCTCTCACTGTTGCCTCTCCCGTTGTGGAGCACAGGCTCCAGACACACAGGCTCGGCGGCCATGGCTCACGGCATGTGGGACCTTCCCGGACTGGGGCACGAACCTGTGTCGCCTGCATTGGCAGGCGGACTCTCAACCACTGCGGCACCAGGGAAGCCCCACTCTCCTGCTACTTTTGAATGTGGTGATTTTTAGCATCATCTGAAGACCCAGACACCTAGGAGGCACATGATCCAGGCAAGGGTCTGTTAGGTAAAGTTTGGTCCCTTTCTGCCTATTTCCAGATAACTGGCAAAGAAACTAAGCATGGGCAATTCAAGCACAAGAGAAGGTTCCAGGCACCATGGTCATTAGGCAGAGTGGCTCTTCTGGGCTAGGACTGCAGGTCCAAAGCAGTGGTGCGGTAGGTTGTCTCCAAACTCCACTGGCCAATAGAGGGGGCAAGGAGGTCAGCCTGGCACTTGCCATTGTCTCAGAGACTGAGGAGGACATCCTGCAGCTGGTGGTTAATTGGGTTGGGCTAGAACAGGAAAACATGGGGGCTACTGCTGTGTAGTGGTTCATTCAGTCCACACACATTAACAGAGCATCTTCTGTGCACCAAGTATTCTGCTAGGCACTGGGTGGGGGAAGTACAACTGTAATTAAGACAGGAAAAGTCTCCCTGCTGAACTAGTGGTAGAGACACACCGTAAGCAGGGAAACCATTAATTTAATAGATATATGAGTTATGTAGAAAATAAAGCAATGTTATATAACAGGGTCTGTTTTATTTTCATTTAAAAAGTTATTTTATTTTCTAAAAGTAATTGTATATATTTAAGGTGTACATGATTTGATATGCATAAACATAGCAGAGTGATTACTACAGTCAGGTAATTAACACATCTCCACATACACTTACAGTTTTTGTGTGTGCAATGAGTATCTGAAATCTACTCTCTTAGCAATCTCCAGTATTCAGTCATATTAACTATAGTTATCATGCTATGCACCAGATCTCTAGACTTATCCTACATAACCGCAACTTTGTGCCCTTTGACCAGTATCTCTGAATTTCCCCCTTCTCCAGCCCCTGGTAGCCACAGCTCTGCTCTCTGCCTCTACATATTTGACTTTTAAGCTTATTTTTAATTTTTAAAAAATTTTTGAATGACAGTTTATTATTTTCATTTAAACAATATTTCAGTGTAATAGTCTAAACATTTAACAATGTAGTTATTTATTTTAAAAGCAATATAGACAAATTATTTATGTAAACCCACGGCTATAGACTTGAAAATACCCAGATTTTTTTCTTTTTCTTTTTTTAAAATTTTATTATTTTTAAAAAAATAAATTTATTTATTTATTATTTATTTTTGTCTGTGTTGGGTCTTCGTTTCTGTGCATGGGCTTTCTTTTTTTTTTCTTTTTTTTTTTTTGTGGTACGCGGGCCTCTCACTGCTGTGGCCTCTCCCATCGTGGAGCACAGGCTCCAGACGCACAGGCTCAGCGGCCATGGCTCACGGGCCCAGCCGCTCCGCGGCAGGTGGGATCTTCCCGGACCGGGGCACGAACCCGTGTCCCCTGCATCGGCAGGTGGACTCTCACACACTGCGCCACCAGGGAAGCCCATGGGGTTTGTTTAGTTGTGGTGAGCGGGGGCTACTCTTCCTTGCCGTGCGCGGGCTTCTCATTGTGGTGGCTTCTCTTGCTGCGGAGCATGGGCTCTAGGCACACGGGCTTCAGTAGTTCTGGCACATGGGCTTAGTTGCTTCACAGCATGTGGGGTCTTCCTGGACCAGGGCTCGAACCCGTGTTACCTGCATTGGCAGGTGGATTCTTAACCACTGCACCACCAGGGAAGCCCTATTTTTATTTTTTTAAATTGCAGTTGACATACAATATTATATTAGTATTCAAGTGTTCAACATAGTGATTTCACATTTATATTCATTAAGGATTGATCACCACAATAAGTCAGGTAACCATCTGTTACCATATAAAATTATTGCAGTGCTATTGACTATATTCCCTATGCTGTATATTACATTCTGTACCTGTGAGTCAGTTTCTGTTTTGTTTTGTTTGTCTGTTTTGTTTTTTAGATTCCACATGTAAGTGTAATGATATGGTGTTTGTCTTTGATTATTTCACTTAGTGTAGAATCCTCTAGGTCCATCCATGTTGTCACAAATGACAAGGTTGCATTTTTTATGCCCGAGTAATATTCCATTGTGTATATGTACCACCTCTCATTTATCCATTCATCTATCAATGGACATTTAGGTTGTTTCCATGTCTTGGCTATTGTAAATGTGCTGCTGTGAACATTGGAGTGCGTGGATCTTTCCAAATTTTAAATAATTTAAATAGCTACATGCAGCTAGTAGCTAACACAGCACAGCTATAGATGATAGCTGTTCCAGGGACTACTTAGAATGTAAAAAGTTGGCTTTTTAGATTTCCTTAACTGATATAGTATTTCAGTTACTTATTTTTGAGCATATTGTTTGCCATTTGGTTTGCAATGAAGTATCTAGCAATGTCCCTATCTTGGAGAAAAAATAAACAAATGAAAATGTAAATATGCACAAAAGAGACAATGTAGACATCCAAGAGATAGCATGATATACTTTAATCTTAATCACAGAAAAGTTATGCTAAGTGTAAAGGACTCCAGAAGAGCAGCAACCCTTCAGGTTGCAGTATCTGTAGGAAGATGGGAGACCTGTGCTGGTTATTGGACTTGTTGTCTATGTTTTGGATGGGTAGGAAGGAAGGAAAGGAAACGTCAGGAGGAGGCGGGGTGAAAGTGAAACTATCCTCTGGGAACCTGTGAGATGCGCTTGGGCCCAGCGCGGGGACTTGTCGCTGAGGCAAGGAGGGTGACTGGCAGAATGAAATCCAGCTGGAAGGTGGTTTGGAAGGTCAGTCAACTGTGTCGTATGGTTGTAGCTGCCTTTGAATTGATGGCTAAAAAGCTTGGGATTTATCTTCTAGGCAGCAAATATTCAGAATCATTGAAGGATTCTGAGCTAAAGAGAAATATAATGAGTCTTGTTGTGGGAAAACAAGCTTGGCAGATGTATGATGAACAGAGAAATGAGTTAGGTAGCTTATAGGCAAGAGGGAGAGGCTTCTGAACCAGGGGGATGGCTGTAGAGATGAGACTTCCTGGAAGTAAAACCAACGGATGTTGCTGATGGATTAGAGCAGGATTGCAGAGGCGCTGGAGGGAGGGAGGTTAAGGTGGGAGGCCCGGATGGATTGCAGCGCGGCTGGGCTGGGGGGCGGGTCCCATTAAATGTAGAGGCTGCGGTGAGAGGCTGGGGTGGATGCTCTGGAGTTACTTAGAAACAGAGTCACCTGATGGTTACTTGGCTACCAAGAAATTGCTAGAAGTAACTGTTTACACATTTTAGTGCTGCATTTAAAAATTGGCTTGAACTTAATCTGTAAATTTTAGTGTGTTTTTGTGTGATGACCGAAGCATTTTTAATACGTTAACAAGCGCACGATCTGTGGAAAATTGACATGTGATGATAATTAGCAATGAGGCCATGGTTTTCACGCTGCCACCCTGCCCACCCTCCACCTTGCCCTGACCTCTGATAGCCCTGTCACTTTTTTTAGGGTGAACAAAAGCAAACACAAGGAGCACTAGTGTGACCACCTGAATCCAGTGTCACGTGGTCGGGATAATCAGCTTTCACACTGATGGACTCTGGTTCTTTTTCTTCCTTACAAGAATCGGATGTGGGAAGTTAGAGTGGTGTCAGTCATCTTCCTCTTGTGATCTTCATCAAATCTCTCGTTCTGGGCCACAGTGAAGTGATTCTTCCAATCTCCCACGGCCCCTGAAACAGACGTGGGGTGGTGGGTGTCAGTACCGTGGGGTGATTTGGATTTCTCTGTTCTCCCGTTTCTGTGAGGATTTCTACTCCCCGACAGGGAGGGACAGAGTCGGACAAACATTTCTCTGGCTGGCCTGGCAGTGTCTCCTCCTGGAAGGGGGAGGAATCGCCTGTCTGGCTTGTGGGTCGGGAGGTGACACGGCCGCGTGAACAGCAGGTCTGAGGAGCTCTCTTGTCCTTCCCTCCTGCCCGTCGCAGCACGCTCGGTGCTTGTGCCTGTGGCTGGCGTCCTGCAGGTAGAAGGGCCTGCTTCTGGAAGGACTCAACGTGCGGTTTTGAAAAAGGAGGGAAGAAAAAGAAGTTTCCCCTCCAGCTCTCCACGTGCAATCCCTGTTCCCTTTCCCGGACTGCTTTTTCTACATTGTACCTACTAGCAACTATTATCCTGAATTTTCGTGTGTTTTGGTCACTGCTCTGAACATTGCCCAGAACAGTGCCTGGTACATAGTAGCCACTCCAGTCAGTAAGTATTTTGGAGTGAATGGACCTCTCTGATAGCTTAGAGCCCTCCGGAAAGTGGATTCTTTTCTCCATCTGACTTAATTCTGTATATTTTCACCTTATCAGCCAGAACTCCAGAAGGAAGGTGAGGACAAAGGGTTGGACTTAGACACCAAACCTCACTCTCCAGTTGTGGCTGAACATTGATTTCATTTCATCTGTGGTTTCTTAAATTATTTTTTTCCCAGAACCATTTATTATTGATCTTATTTTTCTTATCTATAGAAAAGAAACTCCCCAAAGACTCTGAAATATTGGACAATTCCTTTAAGATTATGGTGAAAAGGAAACATAAAAACCTTTTCTCATGAATGGAGAAATAGAGTGGTTCATGAATGGAGCTGGAATCGACGTGTAGTTTGCCATCGGGTTCTGCTTCATGACGTCAAATGAACTGTAATGGACAATTTTATCCAGAACTTTATCATCTAGGCTCTTTCCAGTAAATTCTGCCAGCTTCAGAATTTCATGCTTTGGGTTCTATGATCAGAGTCAAAAGAAAAGACTTGATATAAGATAATTTATATCAATAAATAATAGTTTCAAAAGACTGTTGGAATGAATTAATGCTAGTAATCAGTAACATGTCATGAATTAAAATTTTAAAAAATCGGGTCTCACAAGTGCTCAGCTTTTCAGATGTGACTCACTTTGATGTGGTGACTGTATCAACTGGAGTCATTACGCTCTTCTTGTTCTAACATGGAAGCGTCAACTGAGCGTGTCGGTGAGACACTCACCACACAGTGACGTGCAGTGCATGGGGCGCGTGCCACGGAGGGATGTGTCCAGAGTTAGGCCCAAATGTCCTGCTCTAGCCCGTCCAGCTAAATGCCCCACGGGGACAGCCACTGGACTGATGCTGAGAGCAGGTGTTGCGGCAGCGTTGGGGACCTGGCCACAGAGGCCCATCTCCTGCTTCTCATGTGAACAGAAGAGGCCCCAGACTTTCCCAGTGGTGCCGGTGAGGGGGGCACGAGGGTGGGAGGGACTTCTTTGCACCCAAGAGGCCCTGTGGCAGTAGCTGCAGTGCCCAGCTGGTCGGGGTGCTTCGGTGTCTCTGAGAAGGTTTCAGCCCCATTGTCGCCACTGTTTTCTCCTCAGAGGGACGCAGCCCAGGGGCGCTGTGGTGTGGGAAGGCCCCTGTGTCCGGGAGGAGTGGTGCGTTGCCGGTGGGAGCGTTTATCCCCGCCACTGTGTCTCCTGCTTTAAAATGGGCTCCCGCTTTGAAGCTTGGATGTCAAAAGTGCTTAATTTAGTTGGCCTCACAGAGACTAGGAATCAGCAAGAGTGCTGAGAACTGTGCGCTCTGAGTGACCACAGGCAGGTGACAGCCCAGAGCATGATCGCAGAAACATGTAAGAGGGCGCTGGGGACCCTGAGGTTAGACTGCCCATTTCGGTGAAGTCTCCTCCTGGCATTCATAATGCATTAGGATCTACCCCAGGGATCTATCCACCGTTCCCAGGGACACATCCTCCTTTGACACTGCTATGACGATATGTGGGCAAGCGTCACCTACATGGACTTTCCCTGGCCTTAGCTTAGTAGCATCTGATATCATGGCCCCTGTTTGTCACATCTAGTCATAAAAGAGCAAACCCTTCCTTATAACCCCTGCCATAATATTCCTTAGTTGAGTGTCTATATCTGGAATCCTGTGACGAGACAACTCTCTGAACTGCAGCAGTGCATATGTGTATATGTGACCAGAGTCTCCTTTTGTATGCCCTCCTGTTGTTTAGTTTTTCGGTGCTCTCTTGTGGTGTCTCCACACTTTTGTTTTGTTACCAAGTAAACACAAGGGAGAGAATTTTATACTGATACCTGTATGGGTTGTCCTGCTAGCCCTGGAATCATGGTTCTGAGAATCCTAGAAATGTAATCCTACAAACTTACCTATTTTAAAAAACCATACAGAACAGATCAGTGTTTGCCAGAGGTGGGAGGTGAAGTGGGTGAAGGGGGTCAAAATGTTCAAAATTCCAGTTGTAAGATAAATAAGTCCTAGGATGTAGTGTACATCACGGTGACTATAACTAATCACACTGTATTGTATAATTAATAACATTGTATCGTACAGTATAATAACACTGTGCTGAGAATAGATCTTAAAAGTTCTCACCACAAGAAAGAAAATTTTTGTCACTGTGTGTGGTGACAGATGTTGACTGATTATGGAGATAATTTCTCAGTACATACAAATATCAAATCATTATCCTGTACACCTGAAACGAATATAATGTTACTTGTCAGTTGTATCTCAATAAAAAACATAGAAAAATGATGCTGTGTTTTTCACTCTTCAGATATTTTGTAGACACAACTGGATAAAGCCCAGTAGTGATGGAACCTAAGAGAAATGCAGCTAAACTAATGTGCACAGGAATCCCCGATTAATCTTTTAAAACTGCACGTCTGACTTAGCAGGCCTGGCATGGGCTCTGAGAGGCCATGCAGCTGTCTGTGACGTACCTTTTGAGAACCAGGCTTTCAGTTATAACTTCTAGAACAGAGACTGTAATTCTGTATAGATCCCTGTATTCAGTGGAGTCACAGTAAGGACTGGGTAGATGACCATTTACAATATACTCTCATGACACCACCTCATTTAGTCATTATAACAGCTCTTGGAGTGCATATTACTATCTCCTTTCTGCATGTAAGGAAGCTAAATTCCTAGATGCTAAGCATCTTCACAAAGAATAATTGCCAGTAGGCAGTAAAGCCAGAACTGGGATTCAGGAATTTTGACTCTAAACCATTAGTGTTTCCCACTGTGCCATAATTTCTTAAACTGTTTCTTGAAACTATGACGTTCCTCAAGTACTAATAAAAAAAACCCAAAATATGCTAGATTTGTTTTCCCTTCTAAACGGAATTTAAAAGTCTACATACAAGGAGAAAAAAAGGCATCCCTCATTTTGCCATCCTCTGCCTATAAGGAAAAGGTGTCCCAGAGCCCAGAGCTCCAGGAAGCTCAGGTGAGACTGTGTGATACAGAAACTCATGACGTCCCAGGTGTTCTTTGATGCGTGGACAGCTGCAGCCAGTGAAATGTAGCGTCTTCTGTGCCCTGTTTCAATCTGTGAGTCCCTGATGGGGTCCGCACGTTATGACTGAAATATTTTACGGTCAGAGGGGAACATGTGAGGCGGCCCTGCTCCTTACCCTCTTCATGTCCTCGTAGAAGAGGTAGAGGATGCGGTGCTGGTCCTTGGCATCCCACCATCCCTTCACGTGCTCGTACCAGGAGCCCCAACACACTGCAGGACGGGATCAGAAATAGGGCAGTGAGTCGCAGAAACCCAGCTGACAAGCACCCACCTGGGAGGAGAATCCTGAAGAGAGGGAGAAGGTCACGCTGGTGATTCCCTCACCGTAAAGAAGGCAGAGCCCCTGCTGTTCTAAGGAAATGATGACTTCTCTTTAGAGTATTTGAGGATTTTGAGAAAGGGTGGGAACAAAGCTGAGTTCTCTCACCGTCCCCAGCCAGAAAACTCTCAAAGTACTCTTCCCAGGTTCCTGGAGCAGGAAGCCCTTTATTCATCCTGTGGAAGTGGTAATAAGACACCATGCTGTCCTTGGGGTTTCTTGCTACATAGATTATCTGGGAGTAGAGGGAGGGAGGGAAGAAGCAAAACCGGGATTAGACCAACAGTTACGTTAGGGTGGGTATATTCCATACAGATGAATTTTTCCGATGCTGCATTCCTGTGATTTGGCTTTTGTGGGAGGTGGAAAGCATTCATATCAATTTGCATATTGATGATGTGACAAGGTGGACTCGTTTTTTTTTTTTAACAAGCAAAGTGTTTTAAGAGGAAATGGATTGAGGACCAGTCTGAGGTCCTTCTAAGGGGTCAACTCTGAATTCCTTTGGCTCTTTACCTTACAGTTTTTCTCCAGGAAGGATGGTGGCAGCAAGTGGATGGGAAGGTGCGTCTTCAGGATCCGTGGTGAGGGCATTGCATTAGCTTGTTCCAAGCCTGTAAAATTAATTTTCAATGACTTCCCATTATTTTTCTCTATTTGCTTCAGAATCTTGCTGCTTTGTTATTACTACGTTAGGAACAGTTCCAGGCCGCCTGTAACTCTGTGGATCTCATCTGAGAGAATACTTGTAGCTCACGAATGGGTTTTTTGGGCTAGAGCAGTAGTTTTTGTTTTTGTTTTCGTTTTGCAGTACGCAGGCCTCTCACTGTTGTGGCCTCTCCCACTGTGGAGCACAGGCTCCGGACGTGCAGGCTCAGCGGCCATGGCTCACGGGCCCAGCTGCCCCGCAGCATGTGGGTTCCTCCCGGACCGGGGCACGAACCCGCGTCCCCTGCATCGGCAGGCGGACTCCCAACCACTGTGCCACCAGGGAAGCCCGGCTAGAGCAGTTTTTAAGCATAACAATAAACCAAATAAAGAAGAACCTAAAAAATTCAAACCCTTCCACTATAAAATTATCTTATGTAGGCTCATCCTTCTGGAGTGAAGTTAATTTCTAATTGGAGAATCAAAACTTAACTTACTTTTGCATAAACAGTAACTTGATTAGAAAATGTCTGGAGTTAGAACGATGGCCAGATGGTGAGAAAGATAGTCACGGAGTCCATCGATGGTTGTTTGAATGCCTAGAATTCTGAGAGGGCTACTGGATAGTAAAAATCCCTGGTGGGTGTCTAGGCCCGGGGTCAGGTGCAGCTGTGCCGTACTCACCAGATTCCATGCCCGGGATTTTCCACTCGATGAAGGGGAATCGCTCGTGAGTAGGTGCCCGCTGGCTTCTGTCAATATCACCCTCGTTTTGTATCAAGTCCACGATCTCCTGCGTCCAGGTTGTTCCTTATTCCCCAGGAAGATGAGGAAGCACAGGCTTTAACTACTGCAGTTCTTAGAATGTGACCAAACACTTGTTAGAGCAGCTGTGTGAACTTTAAAGCCAGCTTTATAATGGAATTCAGAAACCATCCTTCTTTGTTTATGTCTTGTGTTATCATAATATGGTATGATATGGATTTTTATACAAAGACTCCAATTTGGAGTGGACATTAGGTTCATAAATATATAGTTCTTTTTTTATCCTGTACAACCATTAATCAGGATTGTTACGCTATTGAGTCAGCTGCATAGCTCCTTAGAAAGGCAGAACGAGAGTCCTTCTCACCAGCCTGTGATGTGGAGAGTCATCACGGTGTGGTCTTTAGACTCTGTTTCCCAAGTGCGTAGCATGGGCTTGCTACGCAGGAGGAGGCTCTTGTTATATGTTGGCCGAATGAATGAATGTTTAGGGCTTAGTCTCCATTTTCACACTTTCCTTTATTTTACCTGAAAGGCTAAAAAGTGCATTCCCTAGGCTCCTTTGCTGCCGAGATTCTAAATGTCCTGAGATCTGATTTACATTCTGGGATTTGAGGGAAGGAGGCAGAGGTCTGATTGATAGAAGATGTGCAGAGGCCACTCCGCATTTTGCTGCCTGGAACCTCGACCCAGAGGCTGCGCCCTCACTGCCCCCGCTGCCCCCGAGAAGGGCCTCTGTCTCCCAGCTCCGGTCAGCTCCTGTGGGCCGCCCCATCCTGACCAGCGTGGGGCTGCCACCTGACCTTCGGCCTTGGCTGAAGACTACTGACCAGACACCTGACAGTCCGTGGCAGGAGGAGGCTGGGAGACTGAGCTCTGAGTCCTGGGTCTGGGCTGATCAACTCTGGTTACGAGACCCTTTCTTATGCTCCCAATTCAGCACTTCTAGGTCTACCAGGGGGCACAGCTTAGAAAACAAGAGAGCAGCTGCAGTTTATATCCTCGATCAGTTAGCTTCTAATATTTTCTGACACCAACTCTTTCTTTACGGGATCCAGGACCAATATTTCTTTAGCTATTGACTCAAAGGAAGTTCAAGTGTACTCGTTTTGTGTGTTTATTCTGAATTGACAGCCACGGGCTAACGCTGGGGCAGACTCCAGTGCGACTGGAGGTTCAGGGTCAGATCGTCCCCTAGCAGTCAGCGGTTCTGCAGTGTGTTTATCTCACCTCAGTCACAGAGCACTTACTATTCTGCTAAAAAGTTAGGTGTGAACCATTCCATGATCTGATTGTTTCCTCCCTCTGGTCAGTAGAGCCTTTACTAGTGCACAGGTTTTGAGTGATTGACTAAGTATTACCTTAGCTGACAAGTGCTTCACGTTTTGCGTGTGTTGTTTGCATTGTACGGTCCTGCTTGCCCCTAACCCATGAAAACCCTGAATGAACCAAATCTTAATGCTCACACATGGCACGTGGAGAAAAGATGAATGATTAAGCATTGTACTGAAATTATGGTAATAAATTAAGAGTTGTGGGTGAAATTAAGGCAGTGAGATGTGATCCCCACCAGTGGGTGCTTTCAGAAATTCACATTTAGAAAATTTTAATTCTGAAGAGACTCATGATAGTAAGATCAGAAAATCAGGGCCGATATGACACCGATGGAAGGGTGAGTCTAAGGCCCCATCTACCTGTAGAGCCTTTTGTCAGATCGTTACAGATAAAGGCAAAGGGGGTGGAGCGTGTGTGCGTGTGTGTGTGTGCACATGTGTGTGAGCATGTAGGAGAAGTTATTGACATGGAGCTTGACTTTGCAGAGAGCAGATGTCAGTGCAATTGGGGTATGAGTTGAATACTGTATTTTTGGTCTAACTGTAGATATACACAAATAACTGCAGAGAACCCTTTCTCTCTGCTCACCCCCACATTTTTATGATGCAGTGGCTGAGCTCAAGTTTGTCTTGTTTCTTCAGTGACTTTGTTAAACTGACTATTGAAATAAGAAAGTAGGTTCACAACCTACCACCAGGGAGTGTGGAAATTAAGAGAGTATTTCTGGGACCCTGAGCTGGGAGACTTACAAGCGCAGCATTGCAGAGCCCAAGCCCCTCCTCTTCCCTAGATCAGGCAGGGGTGCCCTGTCTGGCTCTGCTATATGGGCCTGTGCTGGGAACAAGTAAGGCAGCAAGTCTGGCCCCTTTGTTTTGGGCTGTTTGATTCACTCACTTTCAGGGAAGTAAAAAAACAGGTACATCACAGAAAGAATTAAATTCTTAAGATGTGTAGGTCATTTTAATATTTTTTGTGTGGTTTCAGTTACTACCTGTGATTTGTCTTTGCAGTATCACTCTGCCCAGTAAACAGCTTTCCACTCAAATCCAGGTCGGTTTCTTTATTTCATTATTATTATTATTATTTTTTGTTGCGGCACATGGGCCTCTCACTGTTGCGTCCTCTCCCGTTGCGGGGCACAGGCTCTGGACGCGCAGGCTCAGCGGCCATGGCTCACGGGCCCAGCCGCTCCGCGGCATGTGGGATCTCCCCAGACCGGGGCACGAACCCGTGTCCCCTGCATCGGCAGGCGGACTCTCAACCACTGCGCCACCAGGGAAACCCTCTTTATTTCATTATTGATGCATCTTTCCCGCTTCTCTTCCTAACCCTCCTCTGCGTCTCCCCCCAATCCCTCCCGCCTACCTGCTTTTGGGTAGGTGGAAATGAGCAGGTCATCAGGCCTGGCTTGGAAGTTCCAGATCTGATCCCAGGTGTCACAGGTGGGCTTGGGCTGCAGAATCCCCTCCACGTAGTCCACAGCCAGGCGCTCCGTGCCGTCATATTTTAAGTCCTCCATTTTGTTCAAAGCCAAGAGTGTTGGATATCAGATTTCTGCTCCAGGAAAGTGTTACCCTCAGTCAGCTCAGAGCTGCGTTCTTGGCATCGTACAGGCAGGGCAGAGCTCAGACCTCAGGTCCTGCCTTGGGCTGGCAGTCGAGCGGGGAGCCAGCCCATCCAGGGAGCTGGGACTCTTGTTTAGGGCTTTGCACACAGCGCAAAGTCCTCAACAGCCTCAGCGGGGCTCTGATGTAGCCGCCGAGCCCTTGGCTCCTGGCTGCCATTCAGGGTCCTGTGCGCATTCAGCCCTGCTCTTACTGTACCGTTAGCAAGAGTCAGTGCCACCTCACTTGTAGTTCTCCTCTGTGTCCACAAAATAATTCACAGATCTCCATTAATTGTTTCTTCTGGGAATTTTAAGCTAATTAAGAAGTTGCAGGGAATCTGCCCGCGGGATTACAGGTTGCAACGCAGAATGCCTACACCGAAAGGCTGGAGGGAAGTTTCTGTGCTGCTAACAATGACAGCCTAGATTGAACCTCCCAACACAGATGGCCGAAGGGGTCAGCGTTGTTATTTTTAAGAGTAAAGTAAACGAGGCTCTAATAGCGAAGGTTCCCTTCCTGCTGTAGGCTGTTAAGTGTCCGTATCAGTCGGTGTCTGTTCACAGCTAATAAAACATGTTTGTCTTACCTGAAGCCAAGTGGATGCAAAAACTTGGGAGCTACAGAACACACACCCCCTGGCTTCTTCCTTCCTGGAGTTCACCTCCCAGCTTCGTGCCACATCCCCTGTAAGCCCCTTGTTTTCCTAAAAGCCTTGGTGCTTATTTATCCTCCTTGTGCCTTTCCTTGGAATCGTTCCTGGCTGCAGCGGAGTTCTTTTCCCCTCCTATTTCCACCACAACCCTTCTCGGCTGACCACCTCGAAAACAAGACCAGACCTGCCCAGGTCTCCTGTTTCTCCTTGTGATAATCGAGAACACGTCTGGTCTTTGTCTCCGGTTCCCGATGCCGAGTTTCAAAAGCCCTTTTAAGTCCCTGAGTGATTGGAGCCTTTGGTTGTTCACCGTGAGTCCCTTTAGACCACGTTGGTTGGTGCCAACGAGGTGACACCTGCTGGGCCCATAGACAGTTCCAGGGGAGGGGCCGCCACGGCAGAAGATCGAGCATGTGATCACAGGGTTGGGCCTTTCCATCCCATCCCCCCTCCAGGGAGAGGAGAGGGTCTTGGAGAGTGGGGTCAGCCGTGTGACCAGTGACATGAGAACCCACGAACCCCGGACCCCGAGGCTCTGTGCAGCTTCCCGGCAGGTGAGCGCAGTGAGGGGCCGGGCCAGGGGGGTGCCGTGCCCAGGCTCCACGAGGACAGGGGGATAGGGCACGGCAGCTCTGCTCCCTCTGTCCCAGACCTTGCTCCCAGCACCTCTTCCATTTGGCTGTTGTGATCTGAATCCTCTATGATGAAACTGTAATTGTAGGTGTAGCGCTTTCAGTGAGTTCTGAAAGCACCATTATGGCTGCTGTGGGGGTCATGGGGACCCTCCACACTTAGAGCTGGTTGGTCAGAAGCACAGATGGTCCCCACGACTCATGGGTGCATCTGGGGGGTGTGGGTCTTGGGAAAGACTTTGCCCTTGACCTCTGGGTCTGCGCTAACCCCTGGTGGTCAGTGTCAGTACGGAAGCCAGTTGACAGAGAACCACCCTGCAGCTGCCCCAGATGCTGTTCCTGCCAGCAGGAGTCTCCCTTCTTGCTCAAACCACTTCCCACCCAGACCTTCACAGCACCCCACGAGGGCCTCCGCGTGGCGCCCCTGCGGTACCTGGGAGCCCAGGGTGTGCACACTGCCCGCTCTGCAGCCCTGATGCCCCCCGTGTCCCCCCTCCTGTGTCCCCGTGCCTCCCGCAGGCACAGGCTCCCGCCGCCGTGGCTGTCCTTCATTTCCCGGCTTCACCCTCTGGCTCAGGCTCACCTGCGTCTGAACCTTCAGATCTTCTTTAACGTCCTCCCTAAACAGCCCCTCTCTGGAGAGCCTGTCCCTGAACTTGGGTGCCTCCCCTTTCATTGCTGGTGGCCCTGTCCTGTCCTTTGGAGCAGCCGTCCGCACTCAGCCCCGTGTCCTCCCCTGTCCGCCGCAGCACGGAAACTGGGCTCTGCCCGTGTCCTCACCGCAGCCGGCCCTGTGGCTGGCGCCTGTGTCCTCTGCAGAAGGGAAGAGGGAAACGAACTGGAGAACCGAGGGAGTGAGGTCTGGGAGCCACCACCGTGCCAGGGTTAGGCGAGCTGGTGGCTGAGGCTGGGGGTCTGAGATGGAAGGCAGACACCGGACGCCTGCCCTGACCCCTGCACCAGCTCCCGGCAGCCGAGGGCTGTGGATGGGGTGCTGACCCTCTGTGCCCCTGCACCCCGACTTTCCTCTGAAAATGGGGGTCATGACAGCCTCTGCCTATGGAGCTGTTGTGCGAATGAAAGTGTGTTTACCACTCAGCAACCTTATCTGTGAATAATGAGCCATGACTATGGGCCCCTCTTCCCGTGTGACCTCAGGGGGATGCCTGGGCTCTCCCTGCCCCTCAGCCTCCCTGTCGGCTGTCGGGAGATGGATGGACGCTTGGGACCAAGGCTGCCAGGTGGAATTCCTGGCCCTCACATGCATTTTAAAAGACTTAGGAAAATTATCTGTGGCTTTTCAGAGAAATTTCTTTCTATGGTCTTTATAGTTCTGTGTGCCAGCAGAGTAGAGAGCTGGGGAGCTTAGCAACATCTTGGCAGTTTTGTTTAGTCCCTTGTGTGCTGGGGATGGAGGGCTGGGAGACAGGGAGAAAATGCCCCCCGTCCCCGAAGAGGACTGACTGGCTGAGGTTGAAATAGACCTGGGGATAGTTGTAGATTTCAAATAACCTGAAAAATTTTCATGAGTGCACGGATGGTTCCTATTCTCATTTAATATTTTTCCCCAATAATATCAATACTTTCTCACAAGTTCAGGAAAATTAAATAAAGTGTTGTACTTAGATATTATAAAATTCACGTGGTGCTAAGTCTCCACCTGCTAAGCATTGCTTTGGAATTCCAGATCTCTGGGGTTGGATTGAAGCTGCCCCGTGTAGACTTTCTAGTCACTCAATCCCTTCTGAGCCGTTTTAGCCTCACGGGATTAATGTAAGAATTGAGGCGTGTAAGTCATTCTGTGGTGTTGGCACACGGTAGGCACCAGAGGTAAAATCACTGCCCTTTCTCTCCTAAGTCTTCCTGGTTCCTCTTTCCCACTGTTTTCCTCCAGGCGTGGGGAGGAGACCCCCTCCTGCCCTCTCTGGATGTCCCAGGTGCAAACCAGGGGCTTGTCTAGGCCTCACATGTGATCCCTTTGAAAAAATTACAAAGGGGCTTTCTAACCTGCTTTTCTTAGGAAAAGTCAGAATGCAGGTCATTTTTCTTAAACAGGTTCTTGTTTGTACGTTTTTACAGAAGGAGCAGGTCTAAAACATATTTTGGTTCAGCAAACTGTTTTAAAAGACAACTATTGGGAAGTGGGCTAAGCTCGTACTGAATAAAATTGAACTGAAATTGTCTTTATTCCTTGAATCAGTCTTTCGCTTATTGGGCTTTTTATAAACTCCTCAATTGTTATCCAGTCCTTGAGACCAAGTCAGGAGGAAAGAGGAGGAACAGGGCCATGGTCAGTATGACCGGAACCACATCCAGACTGTGTGGGACCAGGGCTCGTCTGGGGTCACGCACAGCCCATCCCACCTTCTGATTCGGTGGCCTTGTGGCCACACTGCTGCAGGGCTCGGCTCTAGGAGCTGAGGAGGGAGAAAACCAAAGTCAGAGGAAGTGTATTAGTTGGTACTTGCCGCTTCAATCAACTGCAGAGATTGGGTTGGTTCTGAACTCGTAGTGAAGTGAAGGAAGGATGCACGAAACCTTCAATCTCAGATCATCCCTTAAAACAAAACCCCAAGAATCTTTACATTCTCGGAAGAATAAAAAGCTGGTCAAAATGCAGAACATCCAGTTATATTTGAATTTCAGGTAAACGACAAATGAATTTTTAGAATGAGCCTGTCCCATGCGATATTTGGGACATATTTATACTTAAAAAATCATCTGTTGTTCTGTATTTTATCTGGAAGCTCTATGTGGGCGGGAGGTTGCTAGCTCAGTCTAACTTCAAAGCGGCAAAGCTCCGGAGGCTTATTGAGTGGGATTAGAAACACAGGGAAGCGGAAAGCCCTTTGGACTCTCTCGTGGCTCCCCACTGGCTCATGGGGAGATGTGTGTTGTCTGCACTTTCCAGTTATTTGCGTCCTTGCAGCTTGCTGCTCGGGGCTGGACATGGGTCAGCTTGTTTTGTGGCGATGGTACCGCTTACCATCAGTATACCATTCAGTATACAATACTGAATGTGAGTGTAAAACATCTAGACAGACTTTAAATTTGTAGACCAGCCTAGGAAAGCCTTCTGTGCTCTTGCAATGAAAGGAATGCTAAGATAAGTTGCTAATATCACTACTCTTGCTAATGAAAATATTAATCTCATGCTAAAAATATTGTTTCCTTAATTTTTTTATCAGAACTAAGCAACAGAATCAATGAAATTTGTTCTACTATTTTCAGTTTTCCCACTAGTTACAAGAACAGAATCCCTCAGTATCCTGGGGATTGGTTCCAGGACCCCCGCAGATACCAAAATCCACGGAAGCTCAGGTGCCTTATGTAAAACGGCACAGTACAATCGGCCCTCTGTATCCAGGGTTTCTGCACCTGCGGACTTAACCAGCTGTTGAACGTGTAAGTACAGGCACACATCCTTTTATTGTGCTTCGCTTTATTGCACTTTGCAGATATTACATTTTTTACAGATTGAAGGTTTGTGGCAGCTCTGCAATGAGCAAGTCTATCAGCTCCATTTTCCCAACGGCATTTGCTCACTTCTCTGCATCAGGTTTTGGTAATTCTTGCAATATTTCAATCTTTTTCATTATTATTATATTTGTCATGGTGATCACAGATCACCATAACAGATGTTACTCTTGTAAAGGTTTTGGGGGGCCATTAACTGCACCCATATAAGACGGTGAGCTTAATCAATAATGTTGTGTGCGTTCAAAGTCCACCGACTGCTGTTCCCCCATCTCTCTCTCTCTCCTCAGGCCCTTCCCTGTTCCCTGACACGCAGCAATATTGAAGTTAGGCCAGTTAATAACCCTACAATGGCTCTAAGTGTTCAAGTGAAAGGAAGACTCACACGTCTCTCACTTTAAATCAAAAGCTAGAAAAGATTAAGCTTAGTGAGGAAGGCATGTCGAAAGCTGAGACAGGCTGAAAGCTGGGGTTCTTGCACCAGTCAGCCAAGTTGTGAGTGCAAAGGAAAAGTTCTTCAAGGAAATTAAAAGTGCTGCTTCAGTGAACACAGGAATGATAAGAATGGAAAGTAGCCTTCTTGCTGATTGCAGAAAGTCTCGGTGTCTGGACAGAAGATGAAACCAGCCACAACGTTCCCTTAAGCCAAAGTCTAATCCAGAGCAAGACCCTGACTCTCTTCAGTTCTTGAAGGCTGAGAGACGTGAGGAAGCTGCAGGAGAAAAGTCTGAAGCCAGCGAGTTCGGTTCATGAGGTTTCAGGAAAGAAGCTGCCTCCGTAACATAAAAGAGCAAGAGGAAGCAGCAAGTGCTGGTGTAGAAGGTGCAGCAAGTTATCCAGAAGATCCAGCTAAGAGAATTCATGAAGCTACACTGAACAACAGATTTTCAATGCAGATGAAACAGCCTCCTATTGGAAGATGCCATCTAGGAGTTTCACAGCTAAAGAAGTCAATGCCTGGGGCTTCCCTGGTGGCTCAGTGGTTGACAGTCCGCCTGCCAATGCAGGGGACACGGGTTCGTGCCCCGGTCCGGAAAGATCCCACATGCCGTGGAGCGGCTGGGCCCGTGAGCCATGGCTGCTGAGCCTGGGCGTCCGGAGCCTGTGCTCCGCGACGGGAGAGGCCGCAACAGTGAGAGGCCCGCGTACCGTAAAAAAAAAAAAAAAAAAAGATGTTTTCATGCTGCTGTGTGTAAATCTGTTGCTTCTAGTTAATTGCTTTCTGATAGCAAGGTATGCGTCCACCACATTTTACTGATTTACCCTCCCCGCCCGGCAGTGGGCACCCAGGTAGCCTTCAACTCTCAGCACAGGGACGCCTGGAGGAACAGGGGTGTGAGCATCCCCTATACATGCTCCCTTATGGGGCTGCATACCCATTTACTTGGGCTCTGTACCTACAGCTGGAATTTCTGGGTCGAAGAGTGTTTGTTTACTCATTTTGACGTGTTGCTGGGTTGCTCTCCTGTCCACCGTCACCAGCAGGACATTATCTGGCTTTCCAACCTTTGCTTCTGTAACAGATATGAAATGACAGCCCATGGTTTTCCTTTGCAGTTATTCTTATTTACTAATGATTTTGAGCATCTCTTCAAATATTTGGTCATTTTTTGTATTTTCTCTTCTGAAAATTGCCTTCCTCAAGGTCCCCTTTGCCCATTTTTCTATTTGGGTTTTATCTTTTTCTTACCAATTTGAGAGTTTCTTGTATATTCTGAATATTAGTCCTCTGTGGTTTTAGACATCGCAAATAACTTTTGTCATTCAGTTTTCTTTTTATTTGCCTTTTTTATGGTGCTCTTTGATGAACAGAAATTAAAAGTTTTGATGTCTCAAATTCATTAAGTATTTTTGCCTTTTGTTTCGTACTTTTGAAGTTTTGTTGAAAAAAATCCCTTTGCTCTTAGGTCTCAGAGGTCTTTGTGAATTTTATTCTTATAATTTCACGTTTCACGTTTAGTCTTCAGTGTACAAGAGTCCACCTTCGAATGAGACCCAGAAATCTCTCAAGACCCAGTGGAATGTCTCCACTTTCTGGATCTCAGGAGACCTCTGAAATACGTATCCCTGAGGTTTTACAAGTAAATTACAGGCAAACCTCAGAGATACTGTGGGTTTGGGTCCAGACCACATAATAGAGTGAATATCATGATAAAGTGAGTCACACGAGTGTTTTGGTTTCCCAGTGCACATAAAAGTTGTGTTTACACCATACTGTAGTCTATTAAGTGTGCAATAACAGTATGTCTAAAAAGCAACGTACATCTTAATTAAAAATGCTTTATTGCTAAAAAATGCTAACCATCATCTGAGCCTTCAGTGAGTCGTGGTAGTAACATCAAAGGTCACTGATCACAAATCACCCTAAAAATGTAATAATAATGGAAAAGTTGGAAATATTGCGAGAATTACAAAAGTGTGACACAGAGACACAAAGTGAGCAAATGCTGTGAGTAAAAATGGCGCCGATAGACTTGCTTGACCCAGGGTTGTCACGAGCCTTCAGTTTGTAAAAACTGCAATGTCTGTGGAGCACAGTGAAACAAGGTCTGCCTGTACGAATAGGACAGCCTTGGACTTTGGTACTGGGGAGGCAGGGATGCTGACTGTGTTGGCCATGGCGGGAGTGCTTCATGGCCAGGACGCGGGCGGTCACCAGACACCCACTCTCCCCAGTGTCTCTGGGGTTCCTCCCACATGCTTTGTTTCTCTGCTCCACAACCCTGATGCACCTTTCAGTTTATTTTAGTGTGTATCATAGTTTCCTTTATGGTACAGCTTGCTGTGGTCCCTACCAGGCTGCACTTTTCTTGGGGGAAGTAACCCTATTTTTATCATCTTTCGATGCCCTCCACTCCCCAGCATGAATAAGGCACTCAGTACAAGTCTGTTATCGAATGGAGCGGGAATTTTTGACGAATAAGATTGAAATAAATGTTTTAATTCAAAGAAAATTATAACAGAAGGTAGAAAGAGGATATATAGAAGGAACAGAAATGAAAATGTGTGTGATATTATATATTACATGTTGATATATTGAAATACACCTAAAGACTGAAATTCTGCAGAGAGAGAAGGAAAATGAAACACCTTAATGCTGCGTAACTGAAGTCACACTGGGTTCATCCAAAAGGCAGATCAGGCTGAAATGTCCAGGTCGTGGTTTAAAAACCCTGACATCACATCACACGAGCCATTCGTGGTTTTTGGAAACAGGTTTCTCTTCTGCTTCACAGAGGCTGCTCTTTAAAGGTCCATGCAGAAGGACAGAGAAGTATCAGCCATGTTTTTCTCATAATTTTCATTAAACTTCTTGGTCTGAGCTTCAGTGAACTGATTCCTCCACTCTCCAGTGACTTCTAGAAAGAGTGATGGATAGCACATTCAGGGACGTTTTCACAAACTTTAACGCGTGTAGATAATCCCTTTCCCCTCGGTACTTAAATGCCTGACGCAGACACTGGCTGGGTGTCCTCCTGATATTGAGTGAGATGTGAGGGTACAGGGGTGATCACCGCACTTCACAGGTGAGGCATTTGTGAATAGCCTTTTTCTGAGACACTTGGGTGGGAGGAGATCTAGATGTGGTTTATCTAATTCTTGGTGTCACGCCCTGCAGCCCTCTGATCATCCAGGACTTCCTGAACCCTCAGTTCATTTCACTTTCTACTTAAGGTAACTGGACCCGGTTTTCTCCTCCTCTCCTTAGAGGTCTCTGGAGGGCTGCATCCTCAGAGATGTATCTCCATCTGTATCTCTAGTTCAGGCCACATTCCTAGTTAAACACAGCTGAGAATCCTCCTTTCCAGCCTGAATTATCATTGTGTTAATGTGTAATTGAATTAAAGCAATAGAATATGAAGGAATGGTAAGGTTCGTTAGCTTTATTTTATGCTTAGGCAATAGAGTATTCACATTTTTTCAGCTTCAGCAACTAAAAATGGCCACAGACCCCACAGAGAGCTGTTTCGGTTCTGATTTCTCCATGCTGTCTGCTTCACGTAGGCTCTTTGAGCTCTGTGTAGTATTATTTTCATGTGTGAAGTGTAAATCTGCGTAATTCTCTAGGGGTAATAAATTATATGGTTATATAGAAATATAAGCTTACAAGAAATTAGATGACAAGTGACATCAGCAAAATGGTGGAGTAGGAGATATGAGCCTTCATACCCCACCAAAAAAAATCCCAGCCATCCACGAACAAAAATAGTCCTGGGAAGGGCTTCAAGAGTCTAATTAAGGACCTAAAGCAACACAGTGGAGCCCAAACAGGAGGATAACCACACAGAGAGGATTGCTGGGGGGACTGGCACAGCAGAGCTGTCTGGAGGTGGCTGGGCTCAGAGAAGGGGGCTACCAGTGTCAGACACACAGCGGAGCCACCGTGCCCCCAGGGCCTGCGCTGCAGGGGACCCCAGCAGCCTTCGTCCCTGAGGACCTCAGTCGCCCTGCGTGGGCTCTGCAGCCTTCATAGGATTTGTCAGCGTGGACCCCAGTGGCCTGCCCCGCAGGGCATCCCAGCAGCTTCCCCACTGAGGTAACCAACAGCCACTACAGACCCTCTAGAGAGGAAGACGCTGCCGTGTGCCCTCCTCTCCAAGAAGGAGCCGTGGTCGTGCTGCCCTGGGACCGTGACCTCCACTCACCCCACCCCTTGCATGCCCTGGCCCCGGTCCCCAGCCGCTCCGTACATGCCCCCTCTCCACGCCCAGGCCCCACGACCACTTGGCATGTGTCTGCACTCCGAACTCTGGCTCTGTAACTGCTCCCATAGGCTTTCTTTATTCTTTTTCATTCTTTTTCTTTTTGTTCCTCTAACTGTTAGAGAATAAAGAAAGCCTATGGGATTTATGAGACACCTTCAAGAGAATAAATATACAAATCTTAGAAATACCAGGAAAGAAAGGGGCAGAAAACTTATTTAAAGGTATAATGGCTAAAACTTCTGAAATCTGGGGACAGATATGGCATCCAAGGACATGAAGTTTCAACCAAAAGAGGTTCCTCACTGAGACACACTGGAATCATGCTGTCAAAAATCAAAGACGGAGACATTTGAAAGCAACGAGACAAAAGAGGCTTATCACATAGCAGGGAACCCTCATAAGGCTATCAATAGATTTCTCCACACAAACCTTGCCGGCCAGGAGAGAGTGAGATGAGATAGATATTCAAAGTGCTAAAAGAAAAAAAAAAGAAACTGTCAACCAAGAACACATTACTTGGCAAAGCTATCCTTATGTACAAAAGATAAAGAGAAAGGAATCAAAGCATAACACTACAAAAAAATCACCAAATCATAAAGGAAGACAGCAAGAGAGGAAGAAAGGCACAAAGGAACTACAAAAGAACAAGAAAACAATTAACCTCTAAGACCAGCAACAAGACAAGGTTGCTCACACTTGCCACCTCTGTTCAACATAGTTCTAGACAGAGCAATTAGGCAAGGAAAAGAAATAAAAGGCATCTAAAATGAAGAGGAAAGGGCTTCCCTGGTGGCGCAGTGGTTGAGAGTCTGCCTGCCGATGCAGGGGACATGGGTTCGTGCCCTGGTCTGGGAAAATCCCACATGCCGTGGAGCGGCTGGGCCCGTGAGCCATGGCCGCTGAGCCTGCGCGTCCGGAGCCTGTTCTTCACAATGGGAGAGGCCACAACAGTGAGAGGCCCGCGTACTGCAAAAAAAAATAAAATAAAAAAATAAATAAAATAAAATGAAGAGGAAAAAGTAAAATTATCTCTGTTTGCAGATGACATGATCATATATGTGGAAAACTCATAAAGACTACATTAAAAAGCTGCTAAACAAATTCAGTAAAGTTACAGGAAACTAAATAAACATAAAAATCAGTTGCATTTCTATATACTAACAATGAACTATCTGAAAAATAAACTAAGAAAATATTTTATTTATAATAGCATCAAAAAGAATAAAATACTTAGAAATAAATTTAACCAAGCAGATAAAAGATCTGTACACTGAAAACTATAAGATAATCATTAAAGAAATTGAAGAAGAAACAAATAAATGGAAAGATACCCTGTGTTCACAGATTGGAAGGGTGAATATTGCTAAAATGTCCATACTACCCAAAGTGATCCATAGATTCAGTGCAACCCCTATCAAAATTCCAATGGCATTTTTCACAAAATAAATGTTACAAAGCTATAGTAATCAAAACAGTATGGTTCTGGCATAAAAACAGACACACAGACCAATGGAATACACTAAAGAGCCCAGAAGTAAACCAAACATATATGATCAACTAATTTTCAACAGCGAGGCCAGGAATACACGATGGGGAATGGATAGTCTTTTCAATAAATGGTGCCAGGAAAACTGGATATCCACATGCAAAAGAATAAAATCATCTTATATCATACGGAAAGATCAACCCTGAAAGGCTTAAACATAAGACTTGAAACTGTAAAACTCTTACAAGAAAACATAGGGGAAAAGCTCCTTGGCTTTGGTCTTGGCAACGATTATTTTGATATGACACCAAAAACACAGACAACAAAGGTCAAAAAAACAAGTAGGACTACATCAAACTAAAAAGCTTCTGCAAAACAATGGAAACAATCGAGAAAATGAGAAGTCTATAGAATGGGGGAAAATATTTGAAACCAAATATTTATAAGGAACTCTTACAAATCATACAACTCAATAGCAAAAAACACGTAACCAGATTAAAAAATGGGCAAAGGACCTGAAGAGACATTTTCTAAGGAGACAGATGGCCAACAGGTGTATGAAAAGATGCTCAACATCACTAATCATCAGTGAAACGCAAATCGAAACCACGCTGAGCTATCACCTCACACCTGTTAGGATGGCTATGATCAAAAAGTTAAAAGAGGAATTGTTCATGAGGACGTAAAGAAAAGGGAACCCTGTGTGCTGTTGGTGGGAAAGTAAATTGGTGCAGCCACTGTGGAGAACAGTATGGAGGGTCCTCAAAAAATTAAAAATAGAGCTACCACATGATCCAGCAATCTCACTTCTAGGTTATATCCAAAGGAAACAAAATTACTATCTCGAAGACACATTTGCCTGTACAGTGGAATATTATTCAACCTTAACAAAGAAGGAAACCCTGACGTTTGTGACAACATGGATGAAACTGGAAGACATTATTCTCAGGGAAGTAAGCCAGATATAGAAAGACAAATGCTGCACAATCTCACTTATATGTGGAATCTAAAAAAAATCGAACTCATAATAACAGTAGAACGGTGGTTACCAGGGGGTGGGGTGAAAGGGGAGATGCTGATCAAAGGTACAGACTTTCATTTATGAGAGGAATAAATTCTGGAGACCTAATATACAACATGATGATTATAACTGAGAATTTATTATATATCGATACTTGAAATTTGCTAAGAGAGTAGAATTCAATTGTGTTTTCACTCCCCCACCAAAAAGAGTAACTGTGTGATGGACGTGTTGTATTATTAGCTTGACTGTGGTGCTCATTTCTCAGTCAAAACATCAAGTTGGGGCTTCCCTGGTGGCGCAGTGGTTGAGAGTCCGCCTGCCGATGCAGGGGACACGGGTTCGTGCCCCGTTCCGGGAAGATCCCACATGCCGCAGAGCGGCTGGGCCCGTGAGCCATGGCCGCTGAGCCTGCACGTCAGGAGCCTGTGCTCCGCAACGGGAGAGGCCACAGCAGTGAGAGGCCCGCGTACCGAAAAAAACAAAAGAAACCCCAAAAAACCCCAAAAAAACATCACGTTGTGTACCTTATATTGACGTTTTACTTGTCAATCATCCCTAAATGAAGCTGGGGGGAAAAAATCCCCAAACCTAAAAAAACCCTCCAGCATGTATAGTACTGCTGTGCCTATAAATATATGTGTCTCTGGACACATAGACAATACCTTTTTCCAATAGAAAAAAAAGAAGTCAGGTTCATTATTGGGCAAATTAGAGAGAAAATTTTTCCTTTGAGCCTTAAGTTTTTGCTTATCTTATCAAACAAAATGTACTAGGATTTTTTTTTTGTTTCATTTCTCTAAAATAATGACAACTTCACGAAGTTTGTCTCCTTTAAGGGGCTGGCAGTATGGTAGCATCAGGTGGGCTCTGGGCAGGTGGCTGAAGGTCCTGGCTCTGGCCGGGCTGTGAGACCCACTGTGCCCCCGCGGTCATTCTCGGAGAAGTGATTTAACTCAGGGACCACCCTTCCAACCCTCAAAGCCAATGACCTTCGTACTGTCCTCCAGAATGTGCTGGGAAGAACGTGAGCTTCCTGGAGATTAGAGGCTTCACTTGAGAAAGAGTTTGGGTCAAGTACATGTTTGAAGCTCTGAGTTAAGCAGAATTAAACAAGTTCCTTCTCAGAAACTTATTTACGCTCACGTGCTTCAAAAGGGCAGGTACAGAGTGTGGATTCCCACCCTTCTCTGAGCACGAGACATGGGATCTCCCTGAATAAGGCTGTGAAGAACTCACTTCAGAAAACACTGTAGGTAGTGACTCACTGAGCCTGAAGGGTAGAAAGCCACTTATGGGTCAGAAAATTTGTCTATTATCAAGGGACAGACGGGAGCAGGTACGCCTCCTTCAGCGCCACCTCTGCTCCCTCAGATACTCACCACCTATGGCCACGAGCAGGCCAGCCATGTAGATGCTTAGAGAGAATTCCGCGGGTGCGGGAGGCCTGAGGCAGGTGGTGTGGGTTGGTGGGACCGTCACGGGCTGTTGGGTCAGGAAGACCTGGGTTTGCAGCCCATCTCGGCCCCCTGCCAGGTGGTTCTCATTGGGCAGCCTGTGTGATGTCTCTGAGCTACAGTGATGTCTGAATGTCCCCCTGTGGCGTCGCCGAGGGGCTGGGGGCGCTCAGGACGGAGCCCCGTGCCATGCCCCCAAGCCCCTGGTGTGGGAGTGCACCCCACCCGCTCTCATCCACCTGACCCGGTGCTTTGGGCGGACAGGTGTGGGGATGATACGGTAGAACACCCTGCGTTCTTATGGGGAAACCGGCCCTGAGTGTTTTCTGCTCCCACCTCACCTTGCAGGTTTTCTCCCAGAAGGATGGCAGCAGCAGTTGTGCAGGAAGGTGACTTTTCAGAGTCCTTGGGGAAGGCATTGCATTTGCCTGGTCGATTCCTGAAAAATTGTTCCAGCATATTTGTTAATTTTTTAAAAAGTTTTATTTTTTATGAATTCTGTCAGTTTTCTTCACGTATGGCTCCTGGGTTTTAGGTCACATTCAGCCCTTCTTCCTCCCTTGGATGATGAAAACCATTCCTCCTTGGTCTCCACTGGCGCTCTGCACCCGTGGTTCGCTGCACGTTAGAATCTCTGAGGCGGGACTTTCCCTCAGGGTCTCACTCACCACTGACCCACCCCCGCCCGCCCACTCCTTTTCTCATCGCATCAACCTTCAGTACCTACAGCAGAGCCAGCCAGCACCAAACCACCGCGTGCAAATGGGTGAGGACACCTCGACCACACCGTAGGTTCAGAAGACCCAGGGCAGGCCTGCGTTATGTCTTCAAATTACTGCTCAAAGAAAATAACAGGGAAATTGTTGAAGAGGGCTGAGGACTCCACAGACGTGTCCACAGGAGGCCTCTAAGGTCAAACCTGAATTACTTAGTGTAGCCTTGAACACTCTCAAAATCTGTCCCCAGTTATTTTTAACCCTCATTTTTGCCACTTTGCCCCAAGCACTCTGGGGTGACACTGGGCAGTTTAGAAAACATGGCATATGTTAGGCTGGGTCAAAAAAAAAAAGGAAAGAAAGAAAAAAAAAAGACAAGACAGGACAATTAGCTTGTTAATTCATTTCCCAAATGTGAGTTCCCAAGTCCGCAGTTTTCACGTTGCGTTAGAATGGATTCCTGTGGGAACATTGTTGTTAGAGATGACGGTGCTGGGCCCCTCAGTCTGTGTAACTCCACCCTGTACCTCAGGTGCATGCGTGTGCCTGGGATGGTTCCCGCAGGACACACAGACACAGCACACTCACCCAACACACAACGCATGCACACATAACACACATGCACACACGCGCACACACAACACACACACAACACACATGCACACAACATACACAACACATGCACACACAACACATGCACACATGTACATACAACACACACGCACACACACAATACACAACACATGCACACACAACACAATACACACCACATGCACACACCACACACACACATGCACACACGCACACATGTGTGCACACACACACTACGGGTTAGTGGTTAAGAGCATGGGCTTCAGAAACAGAATTCCCGAGCCCAGATCCTGGCTCAGTCCTATCAGCTGTGGCCCTTGAGCAGATCATAGCCTCCTGGGCCTGAGTTTCTGCGTCTGTAACGTGGGTGTAAAGTAGCAGCTCCTCAGTGTATTGTGAGGACAAAAAGTGCTAATGCAGGAAAGTGTTTGAAGTAACCCCTGGCCCGTGGTGAGTGCCAGGACTCCACCACGCATTGTTTATTTCCCCATGGAAAGTGCCTCAGGAACGCTGACCTTGGATCTGGGGTCCTTGGTGCCAGGCCCCTGTGACATTGGCATATGATGTCCCCCTGCTGGGAGAGGGCAGGGGAGAGATCCCTTTCCCTGGTGTTTGTAACTCGGTGACACTTTATTTAATAGCGAGGTGGTGCCTCTCTATTGTTTAGCATTAGGGCTAAATAAGTTTTTAAGTGAAGGGGTCTGTCTACCTAGATTTGCACAAGTAAAGGTAACTTGTATCCGGCATTTAGAGTTGGGGACCAAAGGGAGTTTTTTTTTTCGGGCTGTGGTAGACTTTCAGACTCTCCACTCCCAAATTGCCCATCTTTACGTGAAGATTACGATTTCGTAAACTGGAGACTTACCAGAGCAGTCCGGTATCCATATCCATTCCAGGAAAGGCTGTCGCAGGTGGATGGGGACCAATCCACTCTGCTCAAGGTCTCCACCGTTCTGTATCAGATCTACAACCTCCTGCGTCCAGGTCGTTCCTGAGAAAGAGTGGAGAGCAGAACTGAGGAACAGGTTGCTGATTTTCTGCAGCTTACAATTTAGAAGCATCTTATGCTAGAAAAAGAATTCATTTGTCTATCAGTACCTCACTTATGCTACTCACTACGTTGAATTGAAATCAGCTATTAAGATTATCTTTTCCTCACCAGAAAGTTTCATTAAGGGAAGCAATTAATTTTTATACTCCAATGATGTACTTTTAAGAATTTGAATATGCATTGGTATTTCTAGAAAATGATAATACAAATAATTAGTGTATGTAACAATAGGGGTTAATTTAAAAAATATTTCCTTTGGAGGAAAATCACAACGATTGCCAAACACTCACTTTTACTATTACACTCTGGTTGCTTATAAATAATCTTGTTTCTCCCCTCTGGTTACTTTTATTTAGAACTATGACATTGATCCAATGCCAATGATGTGAAAAGGAAGGAAAAGTAAGAATTGGAATTGGTAATTGGTAATCCACAAAAAAAAGGAAAAAATCGACATTGAATGAATTCCTCTTTAAGAGGTCAAGAAAGATAGGGTGACGTTAACAGTGACTTCTACATGGAAGTTGAATTGGTTTTAATTGGAAAAATAACCTTTGCTACATTTGGGGGTGATACCCGTTCTCCCTGGGGCCCCTCTCAGCCTGCACACCCTTGACCTCCCAGGAATTCTCTCCCTGTTTGGCTTCCGGACACTTGGCTGACCTGGTCTTTTTCTCGGGGAGGAGCCTGGTTTGCACGTGTGTGGGGCCATTGAATCCGATGGACCCCAGTCTTCTCTCTGGGTCCTACAAATTGGGCGGTTCTGGATAAATTATGTAAACCCACCGAGCGTGAGTTATGCTCGTGTGGTTTTGAGAGCGCAAGTGCCAGCCTGCAGTGGACACTAAATGAATGTCGAGGGTCATAATTGTTAACTGTGTAGGTGCCGGTGTTCCTGCAGGGCCGGGGCCGGTCCGGTGAGACCGTCTTGCTCAGGTAAGATGAGGAGGAAACTGCCGCAGCTGGTTTCCCGTGGTCCCGGCTCCTTTCCCCGCACCTGGGCCACGCTCCCTGGGCCCTGGGCTCTGGCACTGTGCCTGCTCAGCTCCTGATTGGTTCCCATTTTTCCTTCTGTCCTGGAATCAGAACTCGCTTCATCCTTGGCCCTTCCGTTGCCTATGCATCAGTGTACGGTCCCAAGTCTGTGTCATCTGGTTCTGCCCGATGCAGGGCGCTCCGGGAGCAGCAGGGGTGGCCTTCTCGCTATGGGCAGCCTTCTCGCTATGGGCCGGCTCTGCTTCCTTTCCTGGACTCTGAGGGGGGCCGGCCTCTCGAGGACCTCGTGGGTGCCCTCTGCCTGCAGACTCCGCCTCGGACTTGGCTTTGCTGCCGTGGACGCCGTGAGCGACTCCAGAAACCCAGCCTCCCTTGGTGGTCGGTCTGGGCCATGCACAGGTTTCTGCCAGAGGCCCTGGCCTCAACCTCCAGCCTTGCCCTGCACCCCAGGGGCCTCACACCGTGACTCACACTCACCAGTAACTCCCCTCCAGCCCAGGACGGCCGATTCCCACCGACCCGGGTTCCCAAAGTCAACCGCACCGCCTAACTGCAGGGCAATCTGGTCTCTGCCCTTCCATGGACTCTGCCTGCTGGCCGGCACCTTCCCAGACATGGGTTGTTGACGTGAACGGTCAGTGGCTGGAGTGATGCCCCACAGCCGTCCATGGAGGTTCGTAAGTCTGTGGCGGGTGTGTGGCCCGGACTCCCTTCTAAACCGAAGAGTTTACTTTCCCAGCTGCTGAGGGCGCTGCTGGCAGACAGCCCTGAGCTGTTCATCCCTCTTTGGGACCCAGGCCGTGCCCCTTTCCTGTGGCAGCTTGCACCTGACACCCAGCCCTCTCACCCACCCTGGGGTGGCACCAGCTTGGAGGGGCCACCCCAACTCTGGAGCGCCCAGCCCACGGGCTGGAGGAGGGCTTGCCAGCACCGAGTGGAAGCCCCCGTCCTGCCTCCCTCCGCTTCCCCACAGAGCACTGACCCTTAAACAGGCCATGCACTCACACCCAACTCAGCCTGCCTCCTGGGGACCCGGCCTGCGACGTGGTTTGGGATCGAGGATGAGGACTTAGGGTGACTACAGGCTGCCTTAGGTCAGCGGCAGGTGGGGGCCTGGGCCTTGAGTGGCCTTACTTGGCCACAGAAGCAATGACATTCAAACGAGGTCATTAGGGTGGACCCTGATCCAGTGTGACCGGGGTCCTCATGAAAAGGGGAAATTTGGAGACAGACGGGTGCACGGGGAGAACGACGCATGTGAACGTGAAGACGGCTGTCTGTCCTCAAGCCCAGGATGGGGCCTGGGCAGAGCCTTCCGCAGCCCCCGGAAGAAACCAGACCAGACGCGCCTTGATTTCTGACCTGCAGCCTCCAAGACCTTGAGGGTACACTCCTGCCACGCCCCTGGGTTGTGCTGCTTGGTTACGGTGGCCGAAGCAAAGGAAACGATCACAGCGGCTCCGAGATCCTTCACGTCCTTCCCTCCGTCTAAATTAGGCCCGACCGGTGGCCTCTCGTCACCCCCCGGCCCCCCCCCACCCGTGTTTCCTCCAGGGCCCTAATCACATGTTGTAATCACATGTTGTAATCCAGATTACATGTTGTAATCTGTCCAGTGGCCTGACGTCCTGCTCCAGCCTAGACCCTAAGCGCCAGCAGGACAGAGGCCAGGAGCACTTTGCTGCTCTGCACGGGGCTCATCCCTGGGGTTTAGAGCCTCCTGATAGAGTTTTGTTGAATGAGAGCAAAAATGATTAGCATGAATTTTTTGACCTGAAAAATCTACTTTAAATAGTGACATATTTTTAATAAAACAGCGACCTAGCTCTTGAAAAAAACCTTACAGTTTTGTAGACAAGTGTCAGATCCTTTGCCTGCCTGTCTGATTTACAGACAGGGCCCCCGCTGGCCTCTGCATTGCCCACTCAGAGCTGACACGTGGCGACTCCTGCTCTCTCGGCCACCACATACCTGCTTTGGGGTAGGAGGCAATGACCAGGTCATCGGGCCTGGCTTGGGAGGCCCAGATCTTACCCCAGATCCTGCATGTGCCCTTCTGTAGAGTGACCCCATCTACCTGGGGAAGCAGGGGCCCTTCTGACTCCCCTGTCGTTCCCACCACATCCATCTCCATTTCCTCCGTCTTGGTTTGGGCACCAGCAGTGCAAAGTGACAAGTGACTGAAGGCAGGATCCACATGAGATTTTACCCTCAGTGCCTTGGGCACGGACTCCGCTCACCTACAGGCTTGTGTGTCCAGGCAAACAAGGAGAGGTGATTGGCATGGCTCTGTACCTCCTGAGTGACGCTGGAGCGAAATCCTTAAGCCTGTGCCGGATCAGACCTTCCTTACAGCGGGGCTCTGGCGAGGCCCCACCCTGACGCTGCCCAGAGGGAGGAAGAGCCGCTCGGCGAGGGGCTGCCCGAGTCCGTCCTGGAGTCATTTCCTGGACCCGCGGACGCCCTCCAAGGTGGGGAGTCGGGTGATGTCACTGAAGGAACGTCTGGAACAGGTGTCCAGGCACTGCCCTCCCCTCTCTCCTCACCCGGAGCCAGCGATCCTGTGTCCTTGGGATTTGGAGAAAAACCCTCCCAGGCTGAGAGGAGACAAGTGTCATGTCACCAGCTGGGACATGGGAATTCCACCCCAGCTTCGGAGGCTGAATGAATTCTCAAGGCTCTGATCTTGTCTGTGAGTGTGAGGATAGACTGTCGTATCTGAGAACCATCACCAGATAGATGTTTTTAAAAATTAACTTTTATTGCAGTATAGTTGCTTTTCAATGTTGTGTTAGTTTCTGCTGTGCAGTAGTGTGACTGAGCTCTACGTATACATGTATCCCCTCTTTTTTGGATTTCCTTCCCATTTAGGTCACCACAGATCATTGAGTAGAGTTCCTTGTGCTCTACAGTAGGTTCTCATTAGCTATCTATTTTATACATAGTATCAAGAGTGTATATGTGTCAATCCCAATCTCCCAATTCATCCCATTCCCTTCCTTTGCCCCTTGGTATCTGTATGTTTGTTCTCTACGTCTGTGACTCTATTTCTGCTTTGCAAATAAGTTCATCTGTATCGTTTTTCTAGATTCCACGTATAACCAATACTTTACGGTATTTGTCTTTCTCTGTCTGACTTACTTCACTCGGTATGACAATCTCTAGGTCCATCCACGTCTCTGAAAATGGCATTATTTTGCTCTCTTTTATGGCTGAGTAATATTCCATGGCATATATGTACCACATCTTCTTTATTCATTACTCTGTTGGACATTTTGGTTGCTTCCATGTCCTGGCTATTGTAAATAGTGCTGCAATGAACATCAGGGTGCATGCATCATTTCAAATTATGGTTTTCTCCAGATATATGCCCAGGAGTGGGATCGCAGGATCATAAGGTAACACCGTTTTTAGTTTTTTAAGGAACCTCCATACTGCTCTCCATAGTGGCTGTACCAATTTACATTCCTACCAACAGTGCAGGAGGGTTCCCTTTTCTCCATGCCCTCTCCAGCATTTATTATTTGTAAATTTTTTGATGATGGCCTTTCTGACCAGTGTAAGGTGACACCTCATTGTAGTTTCAATTTGTATTTCTCTAATAATTAGTGACGTTGAGCATCTTTTCATGTGCTTTTTGGCCATCTGTATGTCTTCCTTGGTGAAACGTCTATTTAGGTCTTCCACCCATTTTTTGATTGGGTTGTTCGGGTTTTTTTTGATATTGAGCTGCATGAGCTGTTTGTATAGTTTGGAGAGTAATCACTGCTCAGTTGCTTCATTTGCAAATATTTTCTCCCATTCTCTGGGTTGTCTTTTCATTTTGTTTATGGTTTCCTTTGCTGTGCAAAAGCTTTTAAGTTTGATTAGGTCCCATTTGTTTATTTTTGTTTTTATTTTCATTACCCTAGGCAGTGGATCGAAAAAGATCTTGCTGTGATTTATGTCAAAGAGTGTTCCGCCTATATTTTCCTCTAAGAGTTTTATAGTATCCCCAACAGTTAGACTTTTAAAAATCAAGGCATAATTAACAGTAAAATGTGCAGAGCTTCAGTTTACATGTTGATGGGTTTTCACTCGTGCATACGCCCTGTGACAGGCCCCAGATCAAGATGCAGAATGTTTCCACCACCTGCCCTCCGTCTGGGTCAAGGCCTCACCACCACCCCAGGTCCAGGGCGAAGGCCGTTCCGACTTCCATTCCCTCGGATAGGGTTCCCTGCTCGTGAACCTCGTCTTGGCGGCATCGTCCATTGTCCAGTTTCCCTGGCCACCTTCTGCTCTGACCTCCCCCATGCCCATCTCTTTCTCTTTCCTACAGACTCTTCCTCATCCTCGATTCTGCGCTGGACGCCTCCCTCATCAGAAAGATATTTGACTAACCCTACCTGGAATGGTCTCTTACCTTCTGGGTATGTCCTTGCATCTTTATTTTAGCTTCTGAGAAGGGTGAATGCTATGAATAATATAAACCATAGACACAGATGGTCTTTGCTTCTGAATTTTTGAAATTGGAGAAAATAAAGCAGTGGCATCATCTAGGGGTAGGTGTTTTTATAATCCAAGTAGGCTAATCCAAGTATTAGGCAGTATTTGTCTGCACCAAAGACTGACAGAACCTTTTCAGGGAATTGAAGGAGTAACCAGTGGTTTTTGAGCCAAGTAGAGCACCAGTCGGAGAAAAGACTGTTTTATGTGGTTGGTGGCTACTTGGAGGTAAGAACCTTACGTGAATCTCATAACACAAGAAGCAGATCATCTCTGAGAACAAAGGGGGATAAAGGCAATTTGAGACCCAAAGAGCCTGTAGAGCCGGTTGCATAGGTCTTGCCTGCAAGGACCTCTCGGACAGGAAGGGTTTTCTTCCTGGATTTCCGCAGGCCACTGTGGTTCAATCAGCTTGCCCAGCCCCCAGGGTCCAGGAGTCCTGGTCCAGCTTCCACTGCCTGCAGGGCAGAGCTTGTGCATGTTCCCGTCGCTTTGCTGACATGTGTGCAGGGTCCACTTCCTCGTAGCAGGGATAGAGAATTTGATGCAGGCTTGCCTTTCTCTTTCCCTCACCCTTTTAGGGGCTCGTATGGGGAACCCATGCACATTGAAAGAAGAAAGGAAACGTGGGCCTAAGAGCTGGTGCACGAGGGCTCCCTGGGTGGGGCTGGGGCTTCAGGGCAGGATCGGCCTGGCCGCCTTCCCCTCCTGAAGAGGAGACTTTGGGATCCACCCACCCGCTGTTCACAGTGGCTTCCAAGGGCCGACTCCGCATCTCAGGCCAGCAGGGCTGTGGTCATCCCGTGAAGTCACAGCAGGAACCCGTGTTGTCTAGGCCACAGCTATGGTCTGCAGGGGTGGCTGAACCGGGGGCGAAGGAGAGAAAATCCTCCTGTCATTGAGACTGCAAATGAGCGCATGTCCCCCGGGGAGCTGTAGCGCACAGGGCTTCCAGCAGATCCGAGGAGCCGCCTAGGTCAGGAAGTACTTTAATGTTCTTCCCGGTTTGCACAAGCTTCTTGACTTTTCTTCTTTGTTCCGTAAATAGAATAATGTTTCCTCAGGCTGGTCCTGAGTTTTCTGACTGTAGGGCCACTGCTCAGGCCTCCTTTTTCTCTTTGTCATTAGATCCAACGACTCGACCTGCTTCATTTCTTCCTTAAACCCGACTTTGCCCAAATTAACCCCATGTTGGTGACGCGAATACGACTCCCCTTACTACTGATCCTATTGTAGCAGAACATACATGCTTCAGCTCATTTGTTCCCTAAGTTTTAGGGGGGGAAGTATGGTTCTGACACCAATTCCCCCGTGTGTTTTTCCCGATCACCACCAAGCAGTTCTTCAGCGCCAGCTGGGTGTCCTGCGATTCAGCTCAGTTCTGACAGCGTCTGCCTGTCAGGAGATGGCGTCAGACCCCACGGGTTAAGGGCTCAGTCCTACAGGACTGCCCCCACCCCCTGCTGAGACTCGAATCAGCTGTCCAGGTTGTCACCTGTGCTGCTGTACCAGCGGCTACACACTGGAGGTTCCCATCACTCCCGCCTCGGGGTGGGTTATTCTGCTAGAGGGGCTCACAGAGAGTTGACCTGCGAAATCAGCAGGTTATTACAGAAGCATGCAGCTCAGGAAGAGCCAGGCGGAGGAGGGGCACGGGGCAAGGCCTGGTGAGGGGCGTGGAGCTGCCCTGCCCGATCCGGGTGCCATGCTCCCCAACCTTCCTGTGTTCACCAACCCGTTAGCTCTCCGAACCCTGTCCCTTTGGGCTTTCACAGAGGCTCCATCACACAGGTTGATTGATTAAATCATTGGCCATTGGTGATTGAACTGAGTCTCCAGCCAGCTCTTCCCCTCCCCAGAGGTCAGGGGTGGGGCTGAAAGTTCCAACCCTCTGATTACCCTTAGGTGACTTAGGGCTTTCCAAAAGTCACCTCGTTAACATAACAAAAGGCACCTTTGCTGTAGGAAATTCCGAGGGTTTTAGGAGCTCTGTGCCAGGAATGGGATGAAGATCAAGTATATATACGTATATATATTCCTTATTATAAATCACAACATCACAATAGGTATGATCATTGACCCCATTTTCCAGATGAGGAGACTGAGGCCAGAGAGTGAGGCAAATTAGCACAGGCTGCACATATGGTAACTGGCAGGGCCAGGCTCAACCCTGTGCTGTGGCTTCAGAGCTGGTCCAGGACGTCGGGTCACCAGCACCCTCCCTTCACTCAGTCCTGAAGATAAGCACAGGGACGCTTTTCAGTTAAGGGTTATGTTACCGAACTGAACTTGGGTCCACACCCCTGCTGCACAGCAAAGCCAATCTACTGACACCGGGTTGTGGTGAAGGAAAGTACAGCATTTATTGCAGGGCACCAAATAAGGAGAACACGGCAGCTCATCCTTAAAAGACCCAAACTCCCCCATGATTTTCAGGGAAGGGCTTTTAAAGGCAACATTTGGGGTGAGGACTGCAACATTTGCAGCTCATGGACTTTCTTCTGATTGGTTGGTGGTGAGGTAACAGGTTGATGTTTTGGGAATCTTAACCACCAGCCTTCTGATTCCAACCGGTCTGGGGTCTACGTGCTTGTGGTCAGCATGTAGTCACTGTCCTCCACCTGGGCGGGGTCCCTAGTTTCTAAGGGAAAAATTTAAAGAAATGAGAAAAGGGATGATTGACAAAGACACCAAGGAAGTGACGGGCGGGTGGGAGCTGAGGCCTAGCTGTCACTGGTGTTAAACCACCACGTCAGCTTCCTCTGCTGAGGCCTCGGGAGGTCCCTCTCCCCCGGCGGAGGCTCGGGGGTCCTGGGACCCGCCTCCTGCCCATCGTCCTGCCCGCCCCCCACAAATGACTCTGCTGGACCCTCCGTGTCTGTAGCTGCTCAGCCTGAGCCCGTCTTGGGGTGACAAGTGAGGGGAAGGAATCTTTCCTGCAGCCAAAAGGAAGGCTGAGAAGCCCTTTGGCCGCCCCAGCTCTGCGGGCTGCCCGCCTGGGCCCTGATCTGCCGTCAGTTTTCCTGTCTGCTCTTTCCAAAACGACTTCTAGCGAAAGCAGGGACCCCGTTTCGGGGTGACACCCTGGGCAGAGAGCCTGGGTCCGGCTTCCTGGGTGGTCTGGGTCCCGCCGTGGAGGCCCCGCCATGTTCCCTGGAGGACACGCTTTGTGAGGGCCTTATTCCGTGGAGGTGGCTGGCCAGGACCCCCTGCAGGGAGGGATGGACCCCAAGTGAACCCCCCAGGAAGGGGGTGCCCTTCGTGCAGGAAGGCCACCCTGGCACCAGGGACAGTGTCTCCAGGAAAGTTTGGGATGAGGGGCAGAAAAGTAATTTTCCTCCCTCATATCTTGGAGAAAAATGTTTTTCCCGTCTGAGCAGAAGCGAGCGGCAGGCGCTTTCCCCTCCTTGCCTCCGGCTCTGTTCCCCTCCAGGGGAAGGACCCGGTACTCATGGGGACCCCAGCGGGGGGGCTCACCGACCTTCACCTCTGCTCCTGTGTGTTGGCCCTGACAACGCCCTTCTGCAGGCTCTTCCTCCAGGGGCTTCTCGAGTCCTGAAGCCCCAGACCTGTACCCGTAGGAGGAGCGGCTCCTGCTCTGGTCCTGCCCCTTAGTTCCCTTGAAATAGGACCTGCTTACGGTGGGTCTGGATGGGGCTGCACCTCAGGGCTCAGATGGAAGCAGGAGGTGAAAGAAGAGGCCAGTGAGAGCCCCGGTCGTTGCCTTCCCTCGGTCTTCCCGGAGCTTGGTCTCCGGTTCCCGGAACCGGGCCTGTGGCTGCCTGTTTCCTGGCCCCGGCAACCACTTTGGAATTTAATATTCATCAACTCTTAGGCGCACACCCAGAACTTAAATCATGGTTCTCTGAATGTGTGTTTAATTGTGAATCACAGGTAAAACTTTTAATAGTTGTATTGCTTCTGCTACCCATGTTCAAATGCCTTAGGATTTCTAACTGGACCAGCCAATGGGAAGGATGGCGGATTCCCCAGGGGGAAGTGACCGAAGAAGGCTGGACTGCTATTCACGTCTGGACCACAGTTGAAAATGGTGGGTGGGTTTGTGAGTCCAGTGGAGTGAAATACAGGGTAGAGGCACTTAGATAGTTGAGCACGAGATCACTGTGGAGTTTTTTGTCTGAACTCTGTAGGTAGATAGATGGTCCTTATTTATCCGTCCATGAATCCATCCGTGCATCATCCATCTATGCATGCATGCATCCATCCATGGTCCAAAAAAGAGTTACTGGGCACCTCCCCTGTGCTAGGCTCTGCCAAAGGGTTGGTGTTGTGGGATGAATCTTCCCATCTAGTACAGATAATAACAAAATAGCCAACGAGGTTAGAGCAGGTGCTATGCTATGATGAGAATAAGGAGAGTTAGTGATGGATGCCGTGGGACGCTGGCTGAGGAACCGACAGTCATGGACACGCTCCCCAAGGGAGTGGATTAGACCAGAAGGAGCCAGGCTGGCTTAAAGCCTTGGCAGCGGGATTCCGGGCAGAAAGGGCTACAGGTCCTCAGACCCAGGGCTGGACCAGCTCCTGGAACCAATAGGAGCCCGAGCCTCCCAGTGAGGCAAGGTCAGAAAGGTGGGTGGGGTCAGGTCACGCGGCTTTGGGCCTGGAGGCGAGTTTGGCTTTTGTTCTGAATCAAAACGGCCCCTTTGGGGTGCTTGCATCCCCTGTTCACAAGTCAGGGCTCTGATTCACCTGGGCAGAGAGCATGCTGGCTGCTGCTGGAAAATGGTTTGCCAGGGACAGGGATGTCAACAGCAAGAGTGGCACAGAAACTCTTCTGCACCCAAACCATTGCTCACTGGGATTTATTCAGCCTTGGAGTAACGCTAAAAAGGCGAGTGCTTTGTAGACACGTTCTGGGTTGCAGGTTTTGGCAATGGTTGAGGGAGTGTGCACTGTGGCTGATACTGTTACACACCTGTGCTGTCCTCAGACAAAGAACCAGTCCCAGTGCCCAGCTGCCTACCCCCCTGCACACCTGTTGGGGTGTCTTGGTTTACCTTTTGGAAACCTGCAGGGGGCATTCATTTCTTTCCACAATGGAAGTGTTTTCAGGCAAGGCCTGACTCACTGCTCGGTTTCCCCGGGGGACTTAACACGATTTCATCATGGTGGAAATAAGCTCAGTTGTGCGCAGCCATAAAAGGATTAGAGACTTGTTTACTGGGAACAGGTGTGCCGGCCGAGGGGCGTGGGCTTGTCCGGACCACCCACCAGCTTCTTCCTTCCTTACCAAGTGAGGAGGAAAAATGCAGTTCAGTGAAATTCACCTCTCAGAAAGAACAGGACTATAATTTTAGGTAAGTCTGTATTTGAAAACCAAACAAAACAGAACCAAAAAATTTCTAAGGAGAAAAGTAAACTTTTCTGAGACATGGAGTCCCAGCCCCCAGAAATTTGCTCCCCCAGGGTTGAGTTCCTTGGTAGATTCTTTCATTTTTATTGAGGTTCCTGGGATGGGGGCCATGTCCTGTCTGTGTGTTCCAGTGCCTGTTATGTGTCCTAGTTTGGACAGCAGAGCTCAGTGGGCAGGTCCTGGAGGGGTTACAAAGCGACCTTGGGACTTTACAAAGGGCTTGTGTTCCTGACCAGTTAGGGAGCCTGGGGTGAGCCAAGGCACCTGGACCTGACTCTTGATCTGGAACTAGACCAGCCTTGGCTGGTTGACCTGTGATGGTGACACGCAGGAGCTCTACGGTCGGGGCTCCCAGACCAGCTCTGAGCTCCCTCCCCCTCAGGCAGGACCAGGAGCACAGGGTCTCTTCTGGGTGCTCAGGGTACTGGTCCCCCACTCTCACCCACCCTGGGCAGGCTCGGCGGGAACCGAGTCAGCCCCAAACACTCCAGAAATAAACTCAGACACATTTGTTAAAGGTCATCTTTAGCAGAAACTGTTTCCTCTGCCTGCACCACCCCCCAACTTAGTTTCTGGCTAAGACCTTGGAATGGGCTGAATCGTGTCCTGGCAAATTCGTGTGTTGTAGTCCTAACCCTCAGCAACTCAGAATGTGACTGTGTTTGGAGATGGGGCCTTTGGTTAGTTCAAATGAAGCCATTAGGACGGGTCCTAATCCCATCTGACTGGTGTCCTTGTAAGGAGAGGGGATTAGGGCAGAGACGCACACAGAGGGGTGATCACGTGAGGACACAGCCAGAAGGTGGCTGCCTGCAAGCCAAGGAGAGAGGCCTCAGGAGAAAGCAACCTGTCCTCACCTGGATCTTGGATTTCTAACCTCTAGGGCTGTGAGAAAATAAATTTCTGTCGTCTAAGTCATTCAGTCTGCGTATTTTGTATGGCAGTCTGAGCAGCCTAGCACAGATGGGTTTGTTCATCAAGACTCAGCTGAAACGTCCCTGTCTTTGGAAGCCTTCCGTGACCTGGACCCTGACCCAGGCTGCCCTGTGCCCCCTCCTTGGGTGACTGTGTCATTGATCACCCAGTCTAATGAGAGGGGCTGCTTTTAATAATTTCCACAGCACAGCGGATGTAAGCTTATCTCCCGGGAAAACTGGTGTGTAGGTCCTACCTCTCCCTCTGTGCCCCCAGGACACCTTGTCGTTTCCTCTGTGATGTCACGTAGCACATTGTCAATAAATCTGGTGAACATCTCTCCCCACCAGTAAGGCCACAAGCCCCTCCTGAGCGGGCCTGGGCCCTGTTGTCCGGGTCCCCTTCACTGGAACGGTGGCTGGGACATTCCAGACCCTCAACACGTGCACTGAATGTATGAACACATGATGTACAAACTCAATGACTCGATAGACTTAAGTTTTAAATCAGTAATCATGTTTATTTGTTTTTAAAAAAAATCTCCAAAGCATAGAAAGAAGGCAAAAGTGGACACAGTTCCATGGTTTGATGAACTTGTTAGCATTAATTGAAAACTGAAAGTGAAACAGGAGGGAAGGGAGCAGGGCACAGCTTTCAAAAGAATGACGTAGCCCAAGGACACGACATAAACTGATAAGAACCAAATAGGTCAAGATGGCAGACGACCTTCACTAGACCTTGAGCCTCAGTATATGCTCATTGTAACACATCAGCACACTAAATGACCAACCCACAGGTGCCATGAGAGTTCTGAGACCTACCATAAAGGCCAAAAAGTGGGCACTGGCCCAATTCCTGGAAATCCCCACCCCTTTCCCAAAACAGCTGGAATACTCCTCCCATTTAGTAGCTTATGAAATTTCCCACTCCTATAAAAACTGACAACCCCGGGGCTTCCCTGGTGGCACAGTGGTTGAGAGTCCGCCTGCCGATGCAGGGGACACGGGTTCGTGCCCCGGTCCGGGAAGATCCCACATGCCTTAGAGCGGCTGGGCCCGTGAACCATGGCCGCTGAGCCTGTGCGTCCGGAGCCTGTGCTCCGCAACGGGAGAGGCCACAACAGTGAGAGGCCCGCGTACCGAAAAAAAAAAAAAAATCATAAAGATCAGGAAACAGAACGTGACGAGTGGACACCCAGGAGTGCCCTTACCTCCTCAGAGCGTCCTCCCCTCCGTGAGGTAGCTGTTCTCCCGATTTTGTGACAGTGATCTTGTCCTCATAGTTTATGCCCAAGCACGCATCCCTAAATAACGCAGCCCAGCTTTGCCCAGTTCCAGACTCTGTACGTAGGTGTACCGTGCGGGCTGCTTTGTTGCTTTTGGTGGCTCAGCATTGTGTCCATGAGATTCTTTCATCTTGTGCATATAGTTTTTTTTTAAAATAATTTTTATAGTTTTACTCCCTTTAAACACAATGTACTCCATTGCTGTGGAATATTCCTTCCTAGGAGCGTGCATGGCTCACTTCTGCATCCGCTTGTGATGGCCTCCAGGTGCTTTCAGGTTTGGCTCCTGTGGCTGCGGAGTCCATGTCCGTGTGTCCTGGTGCAGGGCTGGGGGGTTTGTGTTCAGCTGGGAGGAACACTGTGGGTCTGTGTGCACGGAGTGCGCTCTCTGAGGCCCGATTGTTTCAGAAGTGGTTGCACCCCCGCTGCGCACCAGGCTCTCCATTGCTCCACGTCCTGCTGATATTTGATCCTGTGTCTTCATGTCTGCCATTCCGGTAGGTGTGTGCACAGTACTTTTCTTACGGCTTTAACCCCTCAGTTGTTAGTGAAGTTGTGCATCTTGTCACATTCACGGACTAGTTCTTGTTTTTTAAAAAGTTTTAAAAAGTGTGGTCAAATACACATAAAATTTACTATCTTAACCGTTTTTAAGTGCACATTTCAGGGTCAAGAAGTAATTTGCACTGTTGTGCAAACCTGACCGCCATCGTGCTCCAGAACTTTTTCATCTTGCAAAACTGAAAACAGTCCCCATTAAACACTCAGTCCCCATTGTCCCTCCCTCAGCCCCTGGCACCCACCACCCTACTTTCTGTCTCTATGGTTCTGACTGCTCTGGGGGCCTTGTATGAGTGGATCAAGCACTGTTTGTTTTTTTGTGTCTGGCTTACATCACTGAGCATAATGCCCTCAAGGGTCATCCCTGCTGCAGCCTGTGTCAGAACTGCCTTCTGTTTAGGCCGAATAACATTTCCTTGTATGGATGGACCATGTTTTGCTTCTCCATTCATCCGTCAATGGACACATGTAATATTTACATTCATTTCTCATGTCTTACGATATTTGTGGAATAACTTCAGAAAGTCCTATGAATCAAAAGTCATTTACCAGTAACTTTTTTCCTAAACTTTTTATTTTGAAAAACATCAAAGCTAAGAAGAAGGTAACAACACATGTGAGCTTCACTTGTGTTCAGGAATTAAAACTTTACGGTATTCACTTTATTCCCTGTGTGTGTGCTATGTGTGTGCCTGTTTGCATACCATATATATGTGCTGTGTATGTGCATAGGTGTGTGTGTTTGCACACGTTAGTGTGTGCATGGGCATATGCGTGCATGTGTTCATATGCTAGTGTGTGAATATATTTGTGCTGTGCACGTGCATATGTTTGTGTGTGTGCTGTGCCTGCCTGTGTGCACACCTGTGTGTTTGCTGGAACCACTTGCAAGTTGGCTGCAGGCTGAATTGTGCCCCAGATATGTCCACGCGCACGTGCTCTAACAATCCTGCAGAGCCACGTAAAGGTCACAGATCTCAGGGATTTAAATGGATGGAGCAGGATGTCCTGACACAGAGTCTGTCTTCCAATGACTGTCACTGTCTCAGTAACATCCTTCACACCTTCTTTAAGCTCCATTCAGGGTGCAGCTTAGACCCCCATTACATTCAGTCACCTGCCCCAGGTCCCCTAAAGCTACAATGTCACAGTTGGAGAGCCCGGCCAGGGCCTGGGGTGTCCCTCCTGGCCTCCAGGCCTTGCACTTGGCTCCTGTGTTCCCATCTCTCAGCCAGGCCCCGACTTGGATGGGGCCGCCACTCCTCACAGGGTCCCATCGCTCAGACAAGGGGGTGCATTCTCCCAAACTCATCATCAGGAGTGGCCCCCCCGGGTCTCCTTCATGCGAGACCCTGTGCTTTTGAAAGAGGAGGTGCCCTGCCCTCGGGGGTGGGGGTCTGGGGGGTGACATGGGGCCCACGATGGGCAGGTGGGTCCCCGGATGGGGCAAGCCAGTGTGCGGCAAGCCAGTGTGCAAGGAGTTCCGTGGTGGGTTCTTCTCTCCAACGGCTTCTGTGCCCCTACCTCTCCCCACGCCTCCCCTCGAAGACAGCACGGTGCCCCGGACGGGAGCCATGGGAGCCGTCAGCCACCGCCCCCTCTACACGCACACGCAACGCACGCACGCACACGCAACGCACGCAACGCACGCAACGCAACGCACACGCAATGCACGCACACGCAGCACACGCAACGCACGCACACGCACACGCAACGCACGCAACGCAACGCACACGCAATGCATGCACACGCAGCGCACGCACGCACGCACGCTGCAGGGAAGCAGGGCCCGAGTGCTGCGCCCTCAGCGGCCCCTCAGCGGCCCTGAGCGCCCCGCCCGGAATCGGCCGGAGGAATGGACAAACAGGCTCTCCCGGCCCGGACCACGCAGGACTGTCCTGCCTGGGCTTCCAGTGCGGCCGCGTCTTTCTGGAAGCTTGGGACGCTGGAATCAGGCCATTTCCTGTCTGTCCTTGGAGGAGACTGGGCTGCACTGCAAGAAGCTCTGGGCTCACCCCTGGATCCGGACCATCACGTGGCCAGAGAAATTGGTAACATTTTTGTTTTGCCTTTTGAAATGTTTAATGACAAGGATTTTGTTCAGTTTCCTGATGTGGGTGTCCAAAGATGAGAGACCCCATGTGTGTGACCTGTGCCTCCTAGGAGATAAGCCCTAAGCTAGTTTAAACCTGACCAGGTTCTGTCTACACGGTAGATTTAGACCTCTCCATGACGTGTTTACTGATTATGTTTAGAGCTGACCGTGTGCTGTCTATAATGAGGACAATTAGACCTGTGTTCCGTGTACCTAGGACTCTGGGGACCAGGGTAGAGACCCAGCCAGACCTGAGTCCTGGAGCTTCAAGGGGGACGTGGAGACCTTGATAGAGACCCGGCCTGGCCTCAGTCCTGGGAGCTTCAGGGGGGGAACATGGGCACCTGGGTAGAGACCCGGCCTGGCCTCAGTCCTGGGAGCCTCAGGGGG